>NC_090307.1:26318498-26621529 GCF_039906515.1 Pseudorca crassidens | reverse complement strand
TAGTCCATTGTATATATGTGCCACATCTTCTTTATCCATTCATCTGTTGATGGACACTTAGGCTGCTTCTATATCTTGGCTATTGTAAATAGAGCTTCAATGAACATTGTGCTACATGACTATTTTTGAATTATGGTTTTCTCAGGGTATATGCCTAGTAGTGGGATTGCTGGGTTGTACGGTAATTCTATTTTTAGTTTTTTGAGAAACCTCCATACTGTTCTCCATAGTGGCTGTATCAATTTACATTCCCACCAACAGTGCAAGAGGGTTCCCTTTTCTCCAGACCTTCTCCAGCAATTATTGTTTGTAGATTTTTTGATGATGGCCATTCTGACTGGTGTGAGATGATACCTCATTGTAGTTTTGAGTTGCATTTCTCTAATGATTAGTGACGTTGAGCATCCTTTCATGTGTTTGTTGGCAATCTGTATATCTTCTTTGGAGAAGTGTCTGTTTAGGTCTTCTGCCCATTTTTGGATTGGGTTGTTTGTGTTTTTGATATTGAGCTGCATGAGCTGCTTGTATATTTTGGACATTAATCCTTTGTCAGTTGCTTAATTTGCAAATATTTTCTCTGATACTGAGGGTTATCTTTCATCTTGTTTATGGTTTCCTTTGCTGTGCAAAAGCTTTGAAGTTTCATTAGGTCCCATTTGTTTATTTTTGTTTTTATTTCCATTTCTCTAGGAGGTGGGTCAAAAAGGATCTTGCAGTGATTTATGTCATGGAGTGATCTGCCTATGTTTTCCTCTAAGAGTTTTATAGTGTTGGGCCTTACATTTAGGTCTTTAATCCATTTTGAGTTTATTTTTGTGTATGATGTTAGGGAGTACTCTAATTTCATTCTTTTCCATGTAGCTGTCCAGTTTTCCCAGCACCACTTATTGAAGAGGCTGTCTTTTCTCCATTGTATATTTTTGCCTCCTTTATCAAAGATAAGGTGACCATATGTGTGTGGGTTTATCTCTGGGCTTTCTATCCTGTTCCATTGATCTATATTTCTGTTCTTGTGCCAATACCATACTGTCTTGATTACTGTAGCTTTGTAGTATAGTCTGAAGTCAGGGAGCCTGATTCCTCCAGCTCCGTTTTGCCTTCTCAAGATTGCTTTGGCTATTCGGGGTCTTTTTTATTTCCATACAAATTGTGAAATGTTTTGTTCTAGCTCTGTTGCCATTTTGTTCTAGCTCTATTGCCATTGGTAGTTTGATAGGGATTGCATTGAATCTGTAGATTGCTTTGGGTAGTATAGTCATTTTCACAATATTGATTCCTCCAATCCAAAACCACGGTATATCTCTCCATCTGTTTGTATCATCTTTAATTTCTTTCATCACTGTATTACAGTTTTCTGCATGCAGGTCTTTTGTCTCCTTAGGTAGGTTTATTCCTAGGTATTTTATTCTTTTTGTTGCAATGGTAAATGGGAGTGTTTCCTTAATTTCTCTTTCAGATTTTTCATCATTAGTGTATAGGAATGCAAGAGATTTGTGTGCATTAATTTTGTATCCTGCTACTTTACCAAACTCATTGATTAGCTCTAGTAGTTTTCTGGTAGCATCTTTAGATTTGGTATGTATAGTATCATGTCATCTGCAAACAGTGACAGTTTTACTTCTTCTTTTCTGATATGGATTTCTTTTATTTCTTTTTCTTCTCTGATTGCTGTGGCTAAAACTTCCAAAACTATGTTGAATAATAGTGGTGAGAGTGGGCAACCTTGTCTTGTTCCTGATCTTAGTGGAAAGGCTTTCAGTTTTTCACCATTGAGGATGACGTTGGCTGTGGATTTGTCATATATGACCTTTATTATGTTAAGTTCCTGCTATGCTACATTCTGGAGGGTGTTTATCATAAATAAGTGCTGAATTTTGTCAAAAGCTTTTTCTGCATCTATTGAGTTGATCATATGGTTTTTCTCTTTCAATTTGTTAATATGGTTTATCACATTGATTGATTTGCATATACTGAAGAATCCTTTCATCCCTGAGATAAACTCCACTTGATCATGTGTATGATCCTTTTAATGTGCTGTTGGATTCTGTTTGCTAGTATTTTGTTGAAGATTTTTGCATCTATGTTCATCAGTGATATTGGCTTGTAATTTTCTTTTTCTGTGGCATCTTTGTCTGGTTTTGGTATCAGGGTGATGGTGGCCTTGTACAATGAGTTTGGGAGTGTTCCTCCCTCTGCTGTATTTTGGAAGAGTTTGAGAAGGATAGGTGTTAGCTCTTCTATAAATGTTTGAGAGAATTCACCTGTGAAGCCAACTGGTCCTGGGCTTTTTTTTGTGGAAGATTTTAAATCACAGTCTCAATTTCAGTGCTTGTGCTTTGTCTGTTTATATTTTCTATTTCTTCTTAGTTCTGTCTCCGAAGGTTGTGCTTTTCTAAGAATTGTTCCATTTCTTCCAAGTTGTCCGTTTTTTTGACATCAAGTTGCTTGTAGAAATCTCTCCTGATCCTTTGTATTTCTGCAGTGTCAGTTGTTACTTCTCCTTTTTCATTTCTAATTCTATTGATTTGAATCTTCTCCCTTTTTTCTTGATGAGTCTGGCTAATGGTGTATCAATTTTGTTTATCTTCTCAAAGAACCAGCTTTCAGTTTTATTGATCTTTGCTCTCATTTCATTCATTTCTTTTTCATTTATTTCTGATCTGATCTTCATGATTTCTTTCCTTCTGATAAGTTTGGGGTTTCTTTGTTCTTCTTTCTCTAGCTGCTTTAGGTGTAAGGTTAGGTTGTTTATTTGAGATGTTTCTTGTTTCTTGAGGTAGGACTCTATTGCAATAAAGTTTCCTCTTAGAACTGCTTTTGCTGCATCCCATTGGTTTTGGGTCACCGTGTTTTCATTGTCATTTGTCTCTAGGTTTGGTTTCCTCTTTGATTTCTTCAGTGATCTCTTGGTTATTTAGTAACGTATTGTTTAGCCTCCATGTGTTTGTATCTTTTACAGATTTTTTCCTGTAGTTGATATCTGGTCTCATAGCGCTGTGGTAGGAAATGATACTTAATACGATTTCAATTTTCTTAAATTTACCAAGGCTTGATTTGTGACCCAAGATATGATCTATCCTGGAGAATGTTCCATGAGCACTTGAGAAGAAAGTGTAATCCGCTGTTTTTGGATGGAATGTCCTGTAAATATCAATGAAGTCCATCTTGTTTAATGCATCATTTAAAGCTTGTGTTTCCTTATTTATTTTCATTTTGGATGGTCTCTCCACTGGTGAAAGTGGGGTGTTAAAGTCCCCTACTATTATTGTGTTACTGTCTATTTCCCCTTTTATGGCCGTTAGCAATGGCCTTATGTATTGAGGTGCTCCTATGTTGGGTGCATAAATAATTACAATTGTTATATCTTCTTCTTGGATTGATCCGTTGATCATTATGTAGTGTCCTTCTTTGTCTCTTGTAATAGTCTTTATTTTATAGTCTATATTGTCTGATGTGAGAATTGCTACTCCAGCTTTCTTTTGGTTTCCATTTGCATGGAATATCTTTTTCCATCACCTCACTTTCAGACTGTATGTGTCCCCAGGTCTGAAGTGGGTCTCTTGTAGACAGCATATGTATGGGTCTTGTTTTTCTATCCATTCAGCCAGTCTATGTCTTTTGGTTGAAGCATTTAATCCATTTACATTTAAGGTAGTTATTGATATGTATGTTCCTATTACCATTTTCTTAATTGTTTGGGGTTTGTTATTGTAAGTTTTTTCCTTGTCTTGTGTTTCCTGCCTAGAGAAGTTCCTTTAGCATTTGTTGTAAAGCTGGTTTGGTGGTGCTGAATTCTCTTAGCTTTTGCTTTTCTATAAAGGTTTTAATTTCTCCTTTGATTCTGAATGAGATCCTTTAGAGTAATCTTTGTTGTATGTTTTTCCCTTTCATCAGGTTAAATATGTCTTGCCAGTCCCTTCTGGTTTGCAAAGTTTCTGCTGAAAATCAGCTGTTAACCCTATGGGGATTCCCTTGTATGTTATTTGTTGCTTTTCCCTTGCTGCTTTTAATATTTTTTCTTTGTATTTAATTTTTGATAGTTTGACTAACATGTGTCTTGGCATGTTTCTCCTTGGAATTATCCTGTATGGGACTCTCTGTGCTTCCTGGACTCGATTGACTATTTCCTTTCCCATATTAGGGAAGTTTCAACTATAATCTCTTCAAATATTTTCTCAGTCCCTTTTTTTCTCTTCTTCTTCTGGGACCCCTATAATTCAAATGTTGGTGCATTTAATGTTGTCCCAGAGGTCTCTGAGATTGTCCTCAATTCTTTTCATTCTTTTTTCTGTATTCTACTCTGCAGTAGTTATTTCTGCTATTTTATCTTCCAGGTCACTTATCTTTTCTTCTGCCTCAGTTATTCTGCTATTGATTCCTTGTAGAGAATTTTAAATTTCATTTATTGTGTTGTTCATCATTGTTTGTTTGCTCTTTATTTCTTCTATGTCCTTGTTAAACGTTTCTTGTATTTTCTCCATTCTATTTTCAAGATTTTGGATCATCTTTACTATCATTATTCTGAGTTCTTTTTCAGGTAGACTGGCTATTTCCTCTTTGTTTGGTATGGTTGGTTTTTGCCTTGCTCATTCATCTGCTGTGTGTTTCTCTCTCTTCTCATTTTGCTTTACCTACTGTGTTTGGGGTCTGTTTTTCACAGGCTGCAGATTTGTAGTTCCCATTGTTTTTGGTGTCTGCCCCCAGTGGCTAAGGTTGGTTCCGTAGGTTGTGTAGGCTTCCTGGTGGAGGTGACTGGTTCCTGTGTTCTGGTGGATGAGGCTGGATCTTGTCTTTTTGGTGGGCAAGACCACATCTGGTGGTGTGTTTGGGGTGTCTGTGACCCTATTATGATTTTAGGCAACCTCTCTGCTAATGGGTGGTGTTGTGTTCCTGTCTCGCTAGTTGTTTTGCATAGGATGTCCAGCACTGTAGCCTGCTGGTTGTTGAGTGGATCTGGGTCTTAGTGTTGAGATGGAGATCTCTAGGAGACCTTTTGCTGTTTGATATTGCATGGAGCTGGAAGGTCTCTGGTGGACCAATGTCCTGAACTTGGCTCTCCCACCTCAGAGGCACAGGCCTGACACCCGCCCAGAGTACCATGACCCTCTCAGCCACACGGCTCAGAAGAAAATGGAGAAAAAAAGAAAGAACAAATGAAAAAATAAAATAAAGTTATTAGAATAAAAAGTAAAAAAATGATTAAAAATAGTAAAATTATAAAGTAATACAAAAAAGAAAGAAGGAAATAAGATAGCAACCAAACCAGAAAGCAAATCCACCAATGTTAACAAGTGGTAATAACTATACTAAAAAACAAAAAACAAAAAAACAGACAGTCAGAACTGTAGGACAAATGGCAAAAGCAAAGCAATACAGACAAAATCACACAAAGAAACATACACATACACACTCACAAAAAGAGAAAAAGGAAAAAAATATATATTAAAAAAAAGGAAGAGAGCAACCAAATCAATAAACAAATCTACCAATGATGATAAGCTCTAAATGCTAAACTAAGACAAATATAAAACTAAAAACAAATTAGTTGCAGTAAGCAAACCCTAAGTCTACAGTTGCTCCTAAAGTCCACTGCTGCAATTTTGGGATGATTCTTTGTCTATTCAGGTATCCCAGAGATGCAGTGTACATGAAGTTGATTGTGGAGATTTAATCTGCTGCTTCTTAGGCTGCTGGGAGAAATGTCCCTTTCTCTTCTTTGTTCGCACAGCTCCTGGGGTTCAGCTTTGGATTTGGCCCCGCCTCTGAACGTAGGTTGCCTGAGGGCATCTGTTCCCCACCCAGACAGGATGGGGTTAAAGGAGTGGCTTATTCAGGGGATCTGGCTCGCTCAGATTGGGGGAGGGAGGGATACAGAATGCGGGGTGAGCCTGTGGTGGCAGAGGGTGGCGTGACGTTGCAACAGCCTGAAGTGCACCGTGCATTCTCCTGGGGAAGTTGTCCCTGGATCAGGGGACCCTGGCAGTGGCGGGCTGCAGGGGCCCTGGGGGGTGGGGCAGGTGTGGATAGTGACCTGTGGTTGCACACAGGCTTATTAGTGGCTGCAGCAGCAGCCTTAGCGTTTCATGCCCATCTCTGTTGTCCGTGCTGATAGCCACAGCTCACGCCCACCTCTGGAACTCATTTAGATGGTGCTCTGAATCCCCTCTCCTCTCTCACCCCGAAACAATGGTCTCTTGTCTCTTAGGCAGTTCCAGAATTTTTCCCGGACTCCCTCGTGGCTAGCTGTGGCACACTAGCCCCCTTCAGGCTGTGTTCATGCAGCCAACCCCAGTACTCTCCCTGGGGTCTGATGCCCGAGCCTCAGCTCCCATCCCACACCCACCCTGGCTGGAGAGCAGACAGGGCTCTTAGGCTGGTGAGTGCTGGCCGGCACTGATTCTCTGTGCAGGACTCTCTCTGCTTTGCACCCCTGTTGCACTCCTGTTGCTGCACTCTCCTCTGTGGCTCCGAAGCTTCAACCCCGCCACCCTCATCTCTGCCAGTGAGGTGCAGGTCCCATCCCTATTCTTTTGTCTCTGCTTTTCCTTTTTCCTTTTGCCCTACCCAGGTATGTGGGGGAGTTTCTTGCTTTTTGGGAAGTCTGAGGTCTTCTGACAGCGTTCAGTAGGTGTTCTGTAGGAGTTGTTCCACATGTAGATGTATTTCTGATGTATCTGTGGGGAGGAAAGTGATCTCCATGTCTTACTCCTCTGCCATCTTGAAGGTCTCTCTGTGGGTTTTCTTTATCTTTGATTTCTTGTTCTCCATTGCCCCTTGTTATGTGAGAGTAGTGGTTGACAACAAACAAAAAACCTGCTGCTTAATGATTCTGTTTTTAAACATTATGAATCATGTTGCAAGGAAATTTCTGACTTGTCAGCATGTTAGAGCTGCCCAGCAGGTTTTACCCTTCAACTGGAGGAGGGAGAGGGAGCCCAGAATTTCAAACCCAGTCCATCAACCCCTTTTTGCTGAAATTCTTGCCCCATTTTGAGGGAAAGATAATGTGAGTAATGTCCTTTCCTGCAATTTGAAAAAACAGACAAGCATGGCTTACAGGGAAATCCTTGGTGATGGAAAATATCATCAGAAACGGGCTCCTGGTGTTCACATTCAATGACTCTTGGTGTCATTTCCAAGTGTTCTGATGAGTTTCAATTGAGCGCTGCACTTTACAGAGTTGGCTCAAGCCCACAACACGTGTGTGTGTGTGTGTGTGTGTGTGTGTGTTGGTGTTGGAAGAGCCAGAGGCAGGCAGGTGTCATTTAGTCACCTGCATTTGAAGCTGAGACAAGCCCCAGACAGGACTGGCAGATTTGCTCCTGGTGCAGTTACCAGTGACTGCCTCCGAATCACCTCAAGCTGCATCTGCATAATGCCAGAACGATGTGCTGATGAGGAAACAATATCAGCTAGGATGGTCATCTGAGTCATAGAGACAAACAGTCACAACAGCAAGAAAAATTCTGACCAAAAACACTGTGGTTGGACCAAATTCAATTGTGGAAAAAAAGGAAATATAGTAAAAATACTGTTTATACTTCTAGTTTTTATTTTTAAGGAAAAAAACTCCTCATTCCTTTATTAAACACAGTTATGCCTACTTCTTCATGCTTAAACAAGTAATAGGTTCGTTAAGTTAGATTTTCCTGTTCTAGAACTTCATATGAGCTGACTCATATAATAGTGTTTTGTGTCTGGTTTCTTTTACTAGAATAATGATTTTGAGGTTCATCCATGCTATGTGTGTCAATAGTTCATTTCTTTTCATTGCTGAGTGGTATTCTATTAAAGATATATACTACAATTTCTTTTTTTTTTAATTTAATTTTATTTATTTATTTTTATACAGCAGGCTCTTATTAGTTATCCATTTTATACATATTAGTGTAAACATGTCAATCCCAATCTCCCAATTCATCACAGCACCCCACCACCACCACCACTTTCCCCCCTTGGTGTTCATACGTTTGTTCTTTACACCTGTGTCTTGATTTCTGCTCTGCAAACTGGTTCATCTGTACCATTTTTCTAGGTTCCACATATGTGCATTAATATATGATATTTGTTTTTATCTTTCTGACTTACTTCACTCTGTATGACAGTCTCTAGATCCATCCATGTCTCTACAAATGACCCAATTTCGTTCCTTTTTATGGCTGAGTAATATTCCACTGTATATATGTACCACATCTTCTTTATCCATTCATCTGTTGATGGGCATTTAGGTTGCTTCCATGACCTGGCTCTTGTAAATAGTGCTGCAATGAACATTGGGGTGCATATGTCTTTTTGAATTATGGTTTTCTCTGGGTATATGCCCAGTAGTGGGATTTCTGGGTCGTATGGTAATTCTATTTTTCATTTTTTTAAGGAACCTCCATACTGTTCTCCATAGTGGCTGTATCAATTTACATTCCCAACAACAGTGCAAGACAGTTCCCTTTCCTCCACACCCTCTCCAGCATTTGTTGTCTGTAGATTTTCTGATGATGCCCATTCTAACTGGTGTGAGGTGATACCTCATTGTAGTTTTGATTTGCATTTCTCTAATAATTAGTGATGTTGAGCAGCTTTTCATGTACTTCTTGGCCATCTGTATGTCTTCTTTGGAGAAATGTCTATTTAGGTCTTCTGCCCATTTTTGGATTGGGTTGTTTGTTTTTTGGTATTGAGCTGCATGAGCTGTTTATATATTTTGGAGGTTAATCCTTTGTCCGTTGATTCGTTTGCAAATATTTTCTCCCATTCTGAGGGTTGTCTTTTCGTCTTGTTTGAAGATTCCTTTGCTGTGCGAAACCTTTTAAGTTTCATTAGGTCCCATTTGTTTATTTTGGTTTTTATTTCCATTACTCTAGGAGGTAGATCAAAAAAGATGTTGCTGTAATTTATGTCAAAGAGTGTTCTTCCTATGTTTTCCTCTAAGTATTTTATAGTGTCCTGTCTTAAATTTAGGTCTCTACTCCATTTTGAGTTTATTTTTGTGTATGGTGTTAGGGAGTGTTCTAATTTCATTCTTTTAGATGTAGCTGTCTATTTTCCCCAGCACCACTTATTGAAGAGGCTGTCTTTTCTCCATTGTATATCCTTGCCTCTTTGTCATAGATTAGTTGACCATAGGTGTGTGGGTTTACCTCTGGGCTTTCTATCCTTCTCCATTGATCTATATTTCTGTTTTTGTGCCAGTACCATATGGTCTTGATTACTGTAACTTTGTAGTATAGTCTGAAATCAGGGAGTCTGATTCCTCCAACTCCATTTTTTTCCCTTAAGACAGCTTTGGTTCTTCTGGATCATTTGTGTCTCCATACAAATTTTAAGATTTTTTGTTCTAGTTCTGTAAAAAATGCCATTGGTAATTTGATAGGGATTGCATTGAATCTGTAGATTGCTTTGGGTAGTATAGTCATTTTCACAATATTGATTCTTCCAGTCCAAGAACATAGTATATCTCTCCATCTGTTTGTATCATCTTTAATTTTTTCATCAGTGTCTTATAGTTTTCTGCATACAGGTCTTTTGTTTCCCTAGGTAGGTTTATTCCTAGGTATTTTATGCTTTTTGTTGCAATGGTAAATGGGAGTGTTTCTTTAATTTCTCTTTCAAATTTTCCATCATTAGTGTATAGGAATGCAAGAGATTTCTCTGCATTAATTTTGTATACTGAAACTTTACCAAATTCATTGATTAGCTCTAGTAGTTTTCTGGTGGCATCTTTAGGATTCTCTATGTATAGTAACATGTCATCTGCAAACAGTGACAGTTCTACTTCTTCTTTTCCAATTTGCATCCTTTTATTTCTTTTTCTTCTCTGATTGCTATAGCTAGGACTTCCAAAACTGTGTTGAATAATAGTGGTGAGAGTGGACATCCTTGTCTTGTTACTGATCTTAGAGGAAATGCTTTCAGTTTTTCACCATTGAGAATGATGTTTGCTATGGGTTTGTCATATATGGCCTTTATTATGTTGAGGTAGTTTCCCTCTATGCCCACTTTCTGGAGAGTTTTTCTCATAAATGGGTGTTGAATTTTGTCAAAAGCATTTCCTGCATCTATTGAGATGACCATATGGTTTTTCTTCTTCAATTTGTTAATATGGTGGGCTTCCCTGGTGGCGCAGTGGTTGAGAGTCTGCCTGCCGATGCAGGGGACACGGGTTCGTGCCCCGGTCTGGGAAGATCCCACATGCCGCGGAGCTGCTGGGCAGCCGCTGAGCCTGCACGTCCGGAGCCTGTGCTCCTCAACAGGAGAGGCCACAACAGTAAGATGCCTGCGTACCACAAAAAAAAAACCCCAAAAACAAAAACAATTTGTTTATATGGTGTATCACATTGATTGATTTGCGTATATTGAAGAATCCTTGCATCTCTGTGATAAATCCCACTTGATCATGGTGTATGATCCTTTTAGTATGCTGTTGGATTCTGTTTGCTAGTATTTTGTTGAAGATTTTTGCATCTCTATTCATCAGTGATATTTGTCTGAAATTTTCTTTTTTTGTAGTATCTTTGTCTGGTTTTGGTATCAGGGTGAGGATGACCTCATAGAATGAGTTTGGGAGTGTTCCTGTGCAATTTTTTGGAAGAGTTTGAGAAGGATGGGTGTTAGCTCTCCTCTAAATGTTTGATAGAATTCATCTGTGAAACCATCTGGTCCTGGGTTTTTGTTTGTTGGAAGATTTTTTTTTGTCGTACGCAGGCCTCTCACTGTTGTAGCCTCTCCCGTTGCAGAGCACAGGCTCCAGATGCACAGGCTCAGTAGCCATGGCTGATGGGCCCAGCCGCTCCGTGGCATGTGGGATCTTCCCGGACTGGGGCATGAACCCGTGTCCCCTGCATCGGCAGGCAGACTCTCAACCACTGCGCCACCAGGGAAGCCCTGTTGGAAGATTTTTAATCACTGTTTCCATTTCCTTACTTGTGATTAGTTTGTTCATATTTTCTATTTCTTCCTGGTTCAGTCTTGGAAGATTATACCTTTCTAAAAATTTGTCCATTTCTTCCAGGTTGTCCATTTTATTGGCATAGAGTTGCTTGTAGTAATCTCTTAGGATGCTTTGTATTTCTGCGGTGTCTGTTGTAACTTCTCCTTTTTCATTTCTAATTTTATTGATTTGAGTCCTCTCCTTCTTTTTCTTGATGAGTCTGGCTAATGGTTTATCAATGTTGTTTATCTTCCCAAAGCACCAACTTTTAGTTTTATTGATCTTTGCCTTGTTTTCTTTGTTTCTATTTCACTTATTTCTGCTCTGATCTTTATGATTTCTTTCCTTCTACTAACTTTGGGTTTTGTTTGTTCTTCTTTCTCTAGTTCCTTTAGGTGTAAGGCTAGATTGTTTATTTGAGATGTTTGTTGTTTCTTGAGGTAGGATTGTATTGTTATAAACTTCCCTCTTAGAACTGCTTTTGCTGCATCCCATAGTTTTTGGATCATCCTGTTTTCATTGTCATTTGTCTCTCGGTATTTGTTGATTTCCTCTTTGATTTCTTCAGTGATCTCTTGGTTATTTAGTAGTGTATTGTTTAGCCTGCATGTGTTTGTGCTTTTTACATTTTTTTCCCTGTAACTGATTTTTTCTTTCATTGCCATCGGAGTTATTTAATATTAAACAATATTTTTTTCTCCATTGATTTGTAGAACACCATAGAACAGAGGGTAATTCTTCATTCTATGACAAAAATTCATCTTCAAGGTTTTGTTTTCAACTACCACTACTACATTAACTTTGGCTTTTTTAACAACAAGAAGAATTCTTTTCCATTAGCCATGCTTGTAAAAAATTTAGGGCTACTTCTAGTGTTCAAATAAAAGCTGCATTGTGTAACAATAGTTTTTAGATTTTAAATTAAGGTACTAGGGGTCCTTGCCTATTGTTTGGCAGGGTTCTGCTGGGTTGTGTTAAGTTCATTTTCTATATTGTCCTTAAGTTTTTGGATCTTGATCTCATCTCTGACTACCTGGTTTTGACTTAGACTCCTTTTCTCTGGCTTTCTGTCTGCTTGACTGTTCCAGTTTGAGTCCTAGCTCAACTTTCCTGTAATCGATTTCTAATCTCATAGTGCTGTGGTCAGAAAAGATGCTTGATATGATTTCAATTTTCTTAAATTTACTGAGGCTTGAATTGTGACCCAAGATGTGATCTATCCTGGAGAATGTTCCATGTGCACTTGAGAAGAAAGTGTAATCTGCTGTTTTTGAATGGAATGTACTGTAAATATCGATTAAAGCTATCTGGTCTATTGTGTCATTTAAATGTTGTGTTTCCTTGTTAATTTTCTGTTTGGATGATCTGCCGATTGGTGTAAGTGAGGTGTTAAAGTGCCCCACTATTATTGTGTTACTGTTGATTTCCTCTTTTATAGCTGTTAGCAATTGCCTTATGTATTGAAGTGCTCCTCAATACATAAGTGACCCTGTGTCTTTTGGTTGGAGCATTTAATCCATTCACGTTTAAGGTAATTATCGATACATATGTTCCTATTGCCATTTTCTTAACTGTTTTGGGCTTGACTTTGTAGGTCCTTTTCTTCTCTTGTGTTTTCCAGTTAGAGAAGTTCCTTTAGCATTTGTTGTAGAGCTGGTTTGGTGGTGCTGAATTCTCTTAGCTTTTGCTTGTCTGTGAAGCTTTTGATTTCTCCATCAAATCTGAATGAGATCCTTGACGGGTAGAGTAATCTTGGTTGTAGGTTCGTCCCTTTCATCACTTTAAATATATCATGCCACTCCCTTCTGGCTGTAGAGTTTCTGCTGAGAAATCAGCTGTTAACCTTACGGGATTTCTCTTGTATGTTATTTGTTGTTTTTCCCTTGCTGCTTTCAATAATTTTCCTTTGTCTTTACTTTTTGCCAATTTGATTACCATGTGTCTCGGCATGTTTCTCCTTGGGTTTATCCTGTATGGGACTCTCTGCACTTCCTGGACTTGGGTGGCTATTTCCTTTCCCATGTTAGGGGAGTTTTTGACTATAATCTCTTCAAATATTTCCTTGGGAACTTTCTCTCTCTCTTCTCCTTCTGGGACCCCTATAATGCAAATGTTGTTGCATTTAATGTTGTCCCAGAGGTCTCTTAGGCTATCTTTATTTCTTTCATTCTTTTTTCTTTATTATGTTCCTCAGCAGTGAATTCCACCATTCTGTCTTCTAGGTCACTTATCCGTTCTTCTGCCTCAGTTATTCTGTTATTGATTCCTTGTAGTGTATTTTTCATTTCAATTATTCAGTATTGTTCATCTCTGTTTTTTTGTTCTTTAATTCTTCTACGTCTTTGTTAAACATTTCTTGCATCTTCTTGATATTTGCCTCCATTCTTTTTCCAAGGTCTTGGATCATCTTCACTCTCATTATTCTGAATTCTTTTTCTGGAAGTTTGCCTATCTCCACTTCATTTAGTTGTTTTTCTGGGGTTTTATCTTGTTCCTTCATCTGGTACATAGCCCAGTGCCTTTTCATCTTGTCTATCTTTCTTTGAATGTGGTTTTTGTTACACAACCTGCAGGATTGTAATTCCTATTTCGATTTTTTAAAGGAATTCTTTCTGGGTAAGTCATATTCATTGTTGGTAAAAAGGCTGCCTGCATAGGTTAAAAAAATTTCAAGGCAATATTCAAACCCCTTTCTTCATCCTGAGGAACCAGGTCCATAGGGTCTCATTCACATGGAGGTGGATTCAAACCAGCTGAAGTTGTACACGTCTAATTGGATGGAATTGATGGAATTTGAGTCATTTCCTGAAGCTGTAAAAAAAAAAAAAAAAAAAAAAGCAGGGTCCAGAAACATGATGAAGTGTTCTTCAGGAAACAAAGATTTGAAACTGCTGCTCTGAGCACTAACAGGAGATTCCTGTAGCAGCCTTCAAGCCCACACTACTGAGGCAGTGTTGAATCAGCACTATTTTTTGTCTTATAGAAAGAAGAAATGCACAAATGAACACAAGTACAGCAGTAAAAATCACAGTGAATAATTCCAGCCATTGACAAATCTCAAGACTTGATTTTCCTTGCACTTGACTCTCTGGGAAGTAGTAGGAGAAAAAGCAAGAGGTAGGAATGTATCCAGTTAAGTCCCCAGGTTGTCACTAATGCTGTCAAAACGCTGCCCATATCCATTTAGCACTAACTGTTCTAGCACTAACTGTTCTACCACAGCTTCCAAGTTCGAGCATCTGTGACTTCCTTGCAGACTGAACCTGTTGGAAGCTTCATGCCCTTGGGCCTAGCCCCCAGCCAGTGACTGATGGAAGTAGGTGTATAAGTCTACTGCTTACCTACTCCTCAGGTAGCAGAACTCTGTGGCATGTTCTACACTGTGTGCCAGCATGACTGTGCTTGCCCACGGTGGTCAGTTGGTGAATGGCTCACCCATTGTTGCTTTCCTTCTCTTCCTTGTCTCTCTTTCCTACTTCACTTCTGTTGCTTCCTGGGATCATCTCTCAAATAAAGTACTTGCACTCAAATCCTTGTCTTAAAGTCTATTTCTGGGGAAATCCAACCAAGACACAGGGGAAATTTTTCTGTTAACTGAACATTTTTGTGACATCCGATTCTTTGTCCTACTGATTTGGCTGTAGATTCAATGTGTGTTAAAGCTGAGAGTGCAGAAATCCCTGCTCCAATGGTGTATCTCATGGAAGAGGAAACAGAAGCTCAGGGCACACAACCAAATGGTTATAGAAATGAGACCAGAAAAGAAGCCAGTGGTCCTGACCTCCAAGGTGGCATTATCCCATTCCCCACAGCTAGCTGTCCTGGGCATCCTTTAACTCCCATATTTAATGAAGTATTCCTCACCCCAGTGTTGCAGCTTGAGAAATCACTGATTTTCCCCTCTCAGACTTTATATCAACAACTCTATCTTTTTTTTTTTCAAATTCTTGTGAGTCACATTTTCTTAGACTGGCAGATCATCATGTGATTCCATTTTTATTTTATTAATTTAGACAAACATTTATTGAATACCTAGTTGGGCCCAGGCATTGTGTTGGGTATAGGATGTATCACAGAGTATGACAGTCCCTGCCCTCACAGAGTGTATAGCAACCGCTAACCTTTTTACTGTCTCCAAAGTTTTGCCTTTTCCAGAACATCATAATTGGAATCATACATTATGTAATCTTTTCAGATGGCCTTCTTTCACTTAGTAATAAGCATTTAAACTTCCTCCATGTCTTTTCATGGATTGGTAGCTCATTTCTTTCTTAAAAAAATTTATTTATTAAATTTATTTATTTTTTGGCTGTGTAGGGTCTTTGTTGCTGTGTGTGGGCTTTCTCTAGTTGTGGTGAGTGGGGGCTGCTCTTGGTTGCAGTGCACGTGCTTCTCCTTGTGGTGGCTTCTCTTGTTGTGGAGCACGGGCTCTAGGTGCGCGGGCTTCAGTAGTTGTGGCTTTCAGGCTGTAGAGCACAGGCTCAGTACTTGTGGCACACGGGCTTAGTTGCTCTATGGCATGAGGGATCTTCCCGGACCAGGGCTTGAACCCGTGTCCCCTGCATTGGCAGGAGGATTCTTAACCACTGTGCCACCAGGGAAGTCCCAGTAGCTCATTTCTTTTTAGTGAAGAATAATATTCTATTCTCTGGATGTACCATACTTTATTTATCCATTCACCTAGTGAAGCACATCTTGGTTTCTTCCAAGTTTTGGAAATTATAAATAGAGCTGTTATAAACCCCATGTGCATGTTTGTGTGGACATAAATTTTCAACTCCTTTCGGTAAATTCCAAAGAGCATGATTGCTGGGTATCTTTGAATATTTAATCTATAGATTCCCCTCCCATCTCTTTTTTATTTTTCACATCTTTATTGGAGTATAATTGCTTTACAATGGTGTGTTAGTTTCTGCTTTATAAAAAAGTGAATCTGCTATACATATCCATATGTCCCCAAATCCCCTCCCTCTTTTGTCTCCCTCCCACCCTCCCTATCCTACCCCTCTAGGTGGTCACAAAGCACTGAGCTGATCCCCCTCCCTTCCATCTCTTTTTATCCTTGCAATTTATTTGTTGAAGAAACTGGGCTTTTGTCTTATAGAATTTTTCACACTTTGGATTTTTCTAACTGCATCCCAGTGGTGTTGTTTAATATGTTCCTCTATCCCATTTATTTTCTATAAATTGGTCATTAAATATGGAGGTGTTACCAGATTCAAAGTTGATTTTTTTGGTAGGAATACTTCATGGGGGTTGTTGTGTTCCTCCAGGAGCCTTTCATCAAGCTGTCCTGAAGATGGAATGTTGTAAGGCTAGTGAGGGAGGTAGTTTTGATCTGGGGAGGGATGCTCCTTAGGTCTTCAACTTATGCTAGAGAGGTGGCTATTGACCTCATTTATGTGTAAAACCAGTCACCAGTTGGATGTGTGTGTGTGTGTGTGTGTGTGTGTGTCTATGTGTCTTTATGTATAAATGTGGTCTCTAGGATGAGAAAACAATGTGGAATTTAGATGGTGGCTTAATCAGGGTGTGCTAAATTTTCTGGCTTCCCAAGGAAATAGGACCTACTAATGAGAAATAAAACATTCTGATATCAATAGTGAAGATTATATGAAAATAATATTACTATAGTAAGGAATTGTGTAATAATAATATTACACAATAAGGAATTGTAGCCACAAACACCAAGGAAAACAGTGTTTCAGTTTCTGAGCTGGCATTATTGGGCAAAATTGTAACCATCTCTCCCTTTAGTTTTTCCTTCTGTACGTGCAATTACATTAGTTGTTGTATTTAATACATAGGATATTTGTTCTTAGACTTTTATGACTATTGCTAATTAACTGTACAGTCTTATTAGTGTTTGAAGTTCTAATTACTGCAGTACTAGAAAATTTTAATATCATGTAGAATGCGTTGCTTCTTTATTGATTTCTTGGTTTTTCAACTCAAGTTATGAATCTCAATGAGTTAGTATTCATTAAAAGAGGACACCCCAGTTTAAAGCCCTTCTCCTTCGTTAGTGAACAAAGGGGTAGAGAAATGATTTTTTGGCACTGAGGTTAATGTTGAATAGCTTCTTGCATATCCCATGCCAGTGGCTGGTTTTCAAGGAGTTGAGTGAGCTTCTGTTCCTGGCAAAGAAATGCCTGTGTAATACACCCCACCTGCTCCTGGCAGGCTGGTTCTCCTCCTGACCTGTCCATAGCCCACACTCACTGCCCTGTCTTGGCACCACGTGTTCTCTCAGTGGGACCATTCTCTTTGTTTCCTAGCCGCACTTAACCTTCTTTTAAGGTCTTGTTAGATATCACTCTCTTCATTAAGCCTTCCCCAGTCCCAACTCCCCCAAACTCTCTAGTTTTAACTTTAGTTTAGCATGTGAATTTATCTCGTGTCATTCATCAGTTGCCTCTTGTGTGTCATTATCATGTCTCTAACTGGAATGTAAACTCTGGGAGGGTGAAGATTACTTCATGGATGTCGTCAGAACACCCACAGCCCTGTAAAGGTGCAGATGTTTAATAATCTGTTGATGGATTGTTACCTATTTGTGGAAGATGACGAGTATAGAGAGAAATTTCAAAATGAAACTTGTGACCTATGTCAATAGCTATAAATATAGAATCATAGGATCATTGACAATTCGTTCAGACATGCATTAAGGGATATCTTAAACTCTTGTATTCTCTCCTTTCCCAAAAATACATATTGGTCACCTCCTGGGAATCAGGTAATATGTTGGCACTAGGGATGCAAAGAAGGCAAAGGCATAGAGCTCATAGTCTGGTGGAAGAGAGGCAGTCTTGCAAGTGTGTAGCTGTACTATGAATGGCTGGTACCGTGGTGTACGTAAGTCACAGGTGATGGGATACCAGAGGGAAGGGTACGAAAATCCTCTTGGGGGGTTTTCCTTCATCCCTCTGCCTCCTTATTGACCTTGGTTGGTAACTTTTCCTAAGAATGGGATTTTGTGACATTACTGAGTAATGGTTTCTGGCATGATTATCCCTTAATGTTGGGAAGAAGCAGTTTCACATGTAGCTTTAGAGCACAAGCCCTGGAGCGAGATCTGGGTTCTAGTCACAGTGCTGCCACAGTCTAGGGGTGGCCTTGAGAAAGCTTCTTAACGTCTCCAGTCCCCAAGTTTCCTTATTTGAAAAAGGATAATCATTATCTAATCATACAAGTAAGATGAGGATTCAGTAAGATGATTCAGGAGTTGCAAGTCTGAATGCTCAGTAAATGTTAGCTGTTATAATATGGCTAGAAAATGTTCCTTTTATCCTTACTCCCTTTTTTCTCCCTCTCCCTACAACTTAAGCCCCCTTTCTCTGCTATCATGCATGCCGTTCAGTCTCAGAGAAATATCTCATTGGACTCTAGGGTTTTAATTTCAGTACCAGGAGCACTATTTAGACGGATAGAAGACAGTAAGGGCACAGGAAATTGGAAGCCCCTGGTTCTGAGCCTGCCTTCCATCATGCTTGCTGCCTCTGCCGGGCTTACTCTTTACCAAGTGCAAAGCCAAGGGGTGAGGATTTCTGTCTGTCCCATTGGGACATAGAGGGTGAATGAGTTAACATTTACAAAGTGCTTTGAGTTCCTTGGAGAAAAGGCACAATCTAAGTATTCTCATTAGTGCATGAATAATAGATGAGCATAAAGCACTTTGCAAATCTGAAGTTCTTTAGCAATGCTAAATAATACTTGCACCAACCTACCTGTGAGTGGAGGGGCTGGTTTTTGGAACTCTGATGGTTCTAGTCTTGGTTGTCACTAATTTGAGGCATGGTGGTAGGCAAAATCATTTTCCCCCTCTGGGTCTCAAGAACAGAGGGGTCAGAATGGCTGAGGTTGAAGGTAACTCTTATTTAATTCAGTGATTCCTTTTAGGGTTCTTTGTTTAGATGGAGAAAAGTTTACAGCAGGAGTCAGGGCAATGCCATTTGTAGGAGGGGGATGATAACTTCTCCAAAACAGGGCCAGCTGTTGGGTAGAGATTCTGAGCAGTGGCTGCGCCTGCTCTTTCCTCCCCCTCGGTGCCACTGAGAATGGGTTTGCTTTTCCTCTGCCTGTGGAGGGGATGGGGGTCCTTGCATCCAGGACTGTGGAGAAAAGATCTCCTGGATCTGGGTCCTATAAAAGTACCTAACAACCCTATCCCTTAAAAATTGTGGTAAAAGCACATAACATGAAATTTACCATCTAAACCCTTTTAAGTGTATCATTCAATAGGATTAAGTACATTCACATTGTGGTGTAACCAATCTCAAGAACTCTTCTCATCTTGTAAAACTGGAAATCCGTACCCATGAAACAACTGTGGCAACCACCATTTTTCTTTCTGTCTCTGTGGATTTGATTATTCTTGGTACCTCACACAAGTGGAATCCTACAGTATTTGTCTTTTTATGCCTGGCTTATTTCACTTCGCATAACATCCTCCAGGTTCACCCATGCTGTAGCATGAGTCAGAATTTCCTTCCTTTTTAAGGCTGAATAATATTCCATTATTCATATGCATATACCACATTTTTTTTTAACCACATTTTTAAATTCATCTATCAATGACACTTGGGTTGCTTCCTCCTTTTGGCTATTGTGAGTAAGGCTGTTATGAACATGGGTGTACAAATATCTCTTTGATACCCTGCTTTCAGTTCTTTTGAGTGGAGTTCCTGGATCATATGGTAATTCTATTTTCAGCTCTTTAGGAAATGACCATATTTTTTTGTTCTCTAAAATGTAGAGTTGGAAAAGAATTTTTGATGACCTCAGACTCTCCACTCTGCATTGTTATCTTCATCAAGGGCCTGCTATCACCTGTATTGACTGAATTATGGTCCTGAAGATAATTTGCATGTTTTTCAAGAGGATAACATAATCTTAGAATCTTGGGCTTGAATGGAACCCTAAAGACTTGCTATTCAGTGAAGAATGCTTTATTTCGGACACATTCAGGGCCCAGGAGCTCATAGTCTTATAGCATAAGCTCTCCTGGAGTTGGGCAACTCTAATTGGATATCCCAAGTTAAAACTTCCCTCCATTGGTCCAGTGGGACCACACAGAACAAGTCAAAGTCCTCTTCCACACCCAGACCCAATGGCATTTTTTTTGTGTGTGTGGTTTTTTTTTTTTTTTTTTTGCGGTATGCGGGCCGCTCACCGTTGTGGCCTCTCCCGTTGCGGAGCGCAGGCTCCGGACGCTCAGGCTCAGCGGCCACGGCTCACGGGCCCAGCCGCTCTGCGGCATGTGGGATCCTTCCGGACCGGGGCACGAACCCGCGTCCCCTGCACCGGCAGGCGGACTCTCAACCACTGCGCCACCAGGGAAGCCCCCCAATGGCATTTTAAGGCCATAAGTCATCTCATCTTCAGCCCACACATTTGTCCTTGACCTTTCCTTATGAGGCACTTCTCATCATCTTTGGCTTCAGAGGTAAAATTAGGTATGTGGCACCTTTTCAGAACTCCTGATGTGTCAAACAGAGGCCTGGGTTACTTCACCTATGCTGGCTCTTCTGGTTGACACAAAACACAGTCAGGCCCCACCTGCTTTAAACCACAGCTCTCTGCTCCTGTAAAGTCTGCCAAATATAACATTTGGGAAAATGTTGGGAAGGTGGGAAGATGATGATGTTTCCCTCAGAATATGCATAGGAAATGGACATCTCCTTTCAAGGCCGGCCAGGTTAAAAATTGTATCAGCAGGGAAGTGTTTGACTGAAAGTAACATCTGACTCACGGTGTCTAAAGTAATAAAGACGTTTAATGAACTCAAATAGCCAGAGGTCTAGGCGGTTTTAGATTTGGTGTGGTGGTTCTTTCTCCATATTGCTCAATTAACCCCATCTTGTCTGCTTGTTCTTAGGCTTCCTGTCTGATGGTCACAGTGGCTGCTTCAGCTGCAAACAGCACATCTTCATGTTTAAGGTAAGGGGAGATGAAAGCCTTCGACCTTATCTCTTTCTCTTTCTCTTTTTTTAAACAGGGAAATTTTTCCTTCAACAAGGCTCCTCCAAACAAACTTCCCGTGATATATCTTTTCCCAGATCTGAGTCCCACCTACAGCAATTACTCACTCCATTCCAAGAAATGGGGTTACTGTGCTCGTCTTGGACAAATCACAGCTGATCCTTTGGAAATAAAGACACCATGCTGTGTGAACAACTGGATCCCTAAGGAAGCAGGGAGAATGCCAACGGGCTGGCGATTGGCAGTGTTGACCACAAATAAGTTACTCAGAAGAATCGAGAGTGACCACAGTTTTATTTAAAAACTTGTGATTTACAGAGTCATGTTTAATTAAGGGATTTCTAACCTTATCAGCTAAACTTATCAAGACAGAAAGATGAGATACCTTGCTATATTCCTTAAATATTTCTTTCAGCCCTCATTCACTGTTTCTCAGATATACTGCAGAAATGATGATTATAATAATATACCTGAGTAATATTTCATGGTTCACAAATTATTTTCACATACATTATTCATTTGACCCTCACCAAAACTGTGTGGGGGTAGGTAAAGTATTATTATCATTTTCATTATTTTTTAATTGGGCTAAGGTTTAGAGGACTGAGTTCATCATACTTATTACATGGCACATTAAGTATCTAGTTTGTCTGCTGCCCCTCTGTTGTTTTCATAATTAATTAATCAATACACTATCTTTTATCTCTCTCTTTCTCCCACTCCCACTTCTCTGCCTCCACACAGACAATCATTCTAAATGTGTCCGATGTTTATCTTGTTATTTATATGTGCACATCTAAAAGTATATTTTGTTTAGCATGTGTGCAATTTTTGTTTACATAAGCATCCATTTTCTTTAGCTCTCACTGTTGTTTGCATTGTTTTTACTCAACACTGATCCGTGTTGCTGTGTGTATCTACTCCCTTGCCTCTAAATGTTGCATAATATTCCACAGTGTTGAGTCCATCATGGTTTACTCGTCTATGCCCCCTAGTGGAAACCTTGGTAACCTCCAACTCTGGCACACGAACATCTTCTGCACTGCTGATGAGCCTGGATGGGAATTTCCGTGGGAAGCAAACTCAAGAGAACGGTTGCTGAGTCATAAGACAGATACTTAAATTGAATAAGTACCACCAAAAAGTCTCTCTAGAAAGGCTGCACAGTCTATACTACCAGAAATTGTTCACATTTTACTGGAAGCTGGGTCTGGAGGATATTTCAGTTGACCAAGCTTATACAAGCAGAAAAAGTGAATTGGGTTGTCGAGAACCCAAATCCAGGTCTTCTGACTCCAAAGCCTTTTCATTTTCCAGGGCATCACTCTGTAAGTCTCTGGATCATAATACTGAACACTTACAAGATTTCTTGGGGCTTTTATTATTCAGCGAATACCTTGAATTTCAGAAATAGCTTCGCTGGTGTTAATGGCAAGTTGGGGGCTGAAGAACGAATGAAAGTAAATGGGAACTTCATGTTCTGTGATCCTGTTCAACTTGGTCTGCGTCCTTTTGACTGCTTTACACATGTTATTACATTCTTTCGGGCAGTATTTGAGAAAGAGGAAGTGCTCTATAGCTAAATTCTATCCTTCCCACCTGCCAAGGGCCAGACTGTCATACGTTTATGTCTGTTTGACTTGAGAGTCAATGAGGAGTCCTAGAGTCAGACAGTGTTACAACCAGAAGGGGCCTTAGAGACTGTCAAGTTCAATACTCCCATTTTACAGCTGGGGAAAGGGAGGCCCCGAGAGAGGAAGCCACTGCCTGAGGTCACATAGCCAGAGGTCACCTGAAAACCAGCCCATCTGCCTTTCCACTTCCCCAGACACAGAGACTTTCCCCTGCTCACTCAGGAATCCACAGTGTAACCTTAACAGCCGGAGGTGTGTGTGTCCCAAACAGTGTTGTGCTGGTACTTGTTTAACAGCCACCTTTCTGGGAGGAAAAAAACCCCGAACAAACCCCAAGTGTGGCATTTGCCAATTTCTCCTACTATGGCCGTTTCAAGCTGCCGAAGGGATGTCACTGAATGTGGCCTCGGGAGTGATGGGCTGCAGCCACCATTAGGAGGCATTTTCACCACAGATTCCATAAGAGTAAAATCCAGTAAGATGATTAAGAAGTGATGAGCTTTGACTCTTTATTACCTCTGTCTTTAGTATGTTATTTGCGTGTAAGTTTATATAATTTAATGTCTAAGAATGTCTGTGTTTAATGCTAGCCCAAAAAATTCCTGAGCATTTAACACTCAGTTCTCCTGAGCCAGGGTGACCTAGCTCCAGGACACCATTGCCTGGAAAGTAATGAAACCTGCTTCTCGGTGTGGCAACCTGTTCTCCTGGTCTATAAATTTGTCTGGATTCTTTTGAACATTTTGGGGGAAACATGAAATGTGAATATAATGAAAGAAAAAAAGAGGATAAATGAGTTATTCTGGAGATACATTTTCTGGATAGCTGAAGGCTTAGCTCTAAGCTCCCGAACTACAAAAGCTTTAACTCTTACAGATAGACTTTTCAAAGAATTGTGTCTCACCCTTTTCTATTTCATTACTCATGAGGCATTAGAGCTTATTGCCTTTTTTATTGGCAGCAGGGGCAGGTAGAGATGTGGAAAGATATTTGCCCCTGGAATGAATGACCCCAGGCTGCTGTGTGGTTGGGGCTCTTGACTCACTTTCTAGAGTTTTGAAAATTTTATTCTTACTCACTGTCCAGAGCTATGACTTCTTCCTACTGTCAGTGTGTCTGTCTCTAGCTTCTCCTCTGCTCTTTGTAATTGACTAGAGATACAGGGAGCCAAACCTATTGGAATCATGTTAAAAATGTTGTTAACCCACTGGAATATGGGCCTGATGAGTAAAATGCTTAAAATTTTTTTTTGCCTGCTCAGAAGGCTTTTGGCTTCACTTTTGGTTCTCATAGAATCTTTGGAGAGGAGACATCCCTAGATTACTATGCTCCAGATCAGTGAGTGTTGCTACAATTACATTCTTATTATAAATCAGAATGTACTGTATCACCATGCATGTATTACATAGAAGAACGCAAAAGTCATCTCTGGGCCAGGCAATATGTCAGATAAAAAGTAGAGCAGTCCTGGCCTGCGTTTTGAGGAACCCCACAATGCTGCAGGAACATGAAGTGTTCCAAATGGTGAACTTTGTATTGAACAGTAAGAATTCAGTTGGTAAAGTTCGGGGCACATCTCCTTGCTCTAAAAGGGATTCTTGGACTCTTTCAGCACAGACCAGGTGATGGATGGGGAAGCAGATTTAGTGTTTGAGAGTTCCCCCTCCTGGAGTGAGGGTGGTCTCTCTGCACATCTGCCCATTCTTGGGGCTGGGGAGGAAGTGGACTGCACTGCCTTTCAGCAGAACCCCCTGCCCTTGTTCCACTGGTCTGTCCATTCCTTTGTCTGTAACAACACTAGGTAATTGTCTTCCTACTTTCAAGGAGCAAGTGGTTTTCCCCACTTCTGTGTTCTTTCCTAACTGCAGGAAAGGCAGCCTCATGTGCTGATGGCAAACCAGCTCTTCTATGCAGAAAAGAGACATCTCACCCCATTCCCAATACCCTCTTACGAATTTGCCTCGCTTCCCTTTGGACCCTTAAAGCTTCTGGAAATCTTCAAGGGCCCCCCTCTCATTATACTTCCTTTCCTTAAGCCCTTATTAGCTCCTTGGATAAGATTCATTTGATGAGCCTGGGACAGAAGCAGAGCCCAGTGCTTGGGGTGGTGCATGGAGGGCAAGAGCCAGCAGGTGAGCAGGCCCAGAGACAAATTTCCTTTCCTGGGCTGGCCTGGGACTGGTTGCCCTTGAAATCATTCAGGCAACTTTTTTGAAGTCTCTGGAACTGGGGTCACCCCACATAGGGCAGCGGGGAGCCCAGTAACCAGGGCTTGCTCCCGCACGCCCCTCCTCACTGGTCTAATTAACAAGTTGGGTCCTTTCCAGCTCTTTTACGTGGCTCTCATGGGGCTGGGCTCCACTGGGGGCGGGCAGACAGTCTTACTTTAAGCTGCCTATCGATCTTCACGTGGTCATGTGCCCCTCTTGGGGGAGAGCTCTCATGTTTTAAGTGCATGCAGTTACTCTCCTGACTGGCTTGTAAACAGGTTTTAATGGGGCTATTAGTGTAAAAGGACAGGAAACTTTCAAAAACAGCCTCTTAAATATTCATGAGGATGTTAAATCTGGCGCTTAATCACCAGTGTTTGCACACAGCTAACAGGGAGGGAGGACAGCTGACAGGCTGCCTTCACTCTGAACAATTGACAGGGCATTAATAAACGCTCTTACAGGCATGATTAATGGCCAAGAGAACAGGACTTTTTTTTAAAACAAACGGAGCCTCTCTCCTTTGGGGACTCCTTTTTTGGGAGGGGAGTGTCCATGTGGGTATGGGAGTGAGATTTAGGGGGAGATGGAGGCCGGAGGGGTGTCACAGACAAGACATATTTTTTCCCTTCAGAAATAGTTAACTGGATACCTCCCCACCTATCCAATCTGACTGTCCATCTCCCAGGGAATGGTTTCCTCAAGGGAAATATTCCAAAAACTTAAGCAGAGAATCTCCAGAGAATTCCCTACCTAGAGAATTCTTAACTCAACCTTGGCAGGGCCGAGAGGTAAGTGCCTGGGCCCTCATGATGGGAGCTCCCTGGAGGGTCATTAACAGCTGCCTCTTCAATACCTGAGCTCACTTGCTTTCAGATTGGAGTTAAATGTGGACGTAGATGGTCCACTGTGGCTGAGGGGCTCCTGCAAGCTGGCCCCCACCCAGCCTACCTTTCTATGTGTGCATTTTAGTTCCTGGAACATCATCATTCTCTTACTTTTCTCTGTAACATTTGATGTAAAGCCCCTAATGAAAATGTATGGGAGGAGTGCTTTTTAACTAGTAAATGGTCTGCACTTCTGGAATGGACATTGGAGGCTGTCTGGGCCCACCCTTGCTCCCGCTAGAAAAAGACACTGAGGCACAGAGAGGTGAAACAACTTGTTCAAGACACATACTGAGGTAGTGACAGAGGGTACTGGACCCTAGGGACCTGACTCCTAGTCGCCCCTCACATCAGCATGATGTGACTTCTCCAGAGAAAGCCAGAAGGAACAGACACCCAGTTGCTTCAGAAGTACTGCAATTTCAAGTATGCCAGATCTGACAGCAAGATCTGTGCTACTGGAATCCAAACCAGTATAAGCATGGAAAGTTCCAGAAAATATCCCACAGTTTCTTTGTAGTAGGAAATCCCAGCCTTATTATCTCAGACCAACTCAGAAATTCAAAACTGTTTCCTCCCTATAATTGCCAGTTGGGTTTTTTGGCTGACAAGTTCCATTTAGAAATGAAACCAAGGCATAAAGTCAGAAATCCATAAAAATCTGTTTTTACAAGCTAGAAAAAACCTCACTATGCTTTTTTTTTTTTTTTTTTTCGGTATGCGCGCCTCTCACTGTTGTAGCCTCTCCCGTTGCGGAGCACAGGCTCCAGATGCGCAGGCTTAGCGGCCATGGCTCATGGGCCCAGCCGCTCTGTGGCATGTGGGATCTTCCCGGACCGGGGCACGAACCCGTGTCCCTTGCATCAGCAGGGGGACTCTCAACCACTGCGCCACCAGGGAAGCCCCCCCCACTGTGCTTTATAATGGTAGAAAAGGACAAGGAAATCAGTGTCTTTCATAAAACTCTTCCCAGTCCCCAACCCTTGCTGCCCACATTCTGCATATACCTATCAAGCCCTTCTTGTAC
Source organism: Pseudorca crassidens (assembly GCF_039906515.1). Taxonomy (NCBI): domain Eukaryota; kingdom Metazoa; phylum Chordata; class Mammalia; order Artiodactyla; family Delphinidae; genus Pseudorca; species Pseudorca crassidens. The sequence continues at coordinate 26,594,866 of NC_090307.1, read as the reverse complement.
ACATGCTACCAATTTAGGGGCTGAGGTGGGGAAGGTTGTCATGAAGATGGATAACAAGTGTCTCCACTCTCAGGATACACTTCCTCTAGTTAGCAGTTTAACTCTAGGGCCGTGTCATAAGACTGATCAAAGTACCAGGCTGAACTTGCAAATATTGCTCTCATTACCCCTGCTCAAGAATCTAAGGTGGCTCCCACTACATCTGGGTCCAGCCCAGACTGGCTTGCCTCTGCACAGCCAATCTGAGATTCCACTTAGAGCCAAATACATCCTTTCTTTCTAGTCAGTGGACCAGGGAACATTCTACAGGCACTATGGATAATGATCCTTAATCATAGATTTGTTTAGAGACTCAGTGCAGCATTTTTTTTTTATGGAATACCAACTAGGAATGAAAAATCATTCTCTCTTGCTAAACAGTTTGCATTAATGACTTCCATAAGAGCCAATCTATTGATTTTTTAAAAAAACAAAACTCCACTTGTCTCTTTCATCTGGATATATAGCTGGTAGGTGCTGTTGGTAAAGCAACCATTTTGAGAAATAGTTTCCTTTTCGTAATTAGAATGAATGTATTCTGACAGTTTTTACCAATAATGGTTGCAATGTTTGGTACAAATGCAAAGCACAGATGAAGCTTTAAACCCCAGTGGGGTTGGGCACTGTTTTCTCAATTAAAGTCTGATTGTCAGTCTATGAAGTACAAGGGCAGATTCCACATGTTTTGTTACATTATCAAACTGACACCAAATACTGGACAGCACAACATTGATTTCACAGCACACAACTTTGGATTGACATTATGCCTTATTCTATATTATTTTTGGTTTGTTTGTTTAATCAGCCAAGTGTAGTAGGATTCAGCATGGTTCACTGAAGACACTCGGACTAGGATGTAGGAAGTTTTAGTCCTACTACCAGTGGTTTCCCTAAATTATTTTATATATTAGGCAAACCTCACTTTCCTTACCTGTAAAATGGGTGCAGTAAAACCTGTCATATCAATCTGTTGTTTTAAGTGAAGTAATGCATACATTACCTACTTGCTGTTTCCATTTGATGTCTCACAGGCATCTAAAAAAGAAAATTTCCCATACTGAACTTAAAATCTCCCCCCAAAACCTATTTCTTCTCTGACATTCCCAAATCAATCAGTGGCATCACAAACTACTCAAGTGCTCATACCAGAAACTGGAGTCATCCTCTCCCTGCATTGTAGCTAATCAATAACACATTCCATTCTGTCTTTTAAGTGAGTCTCAGATCTATTCACTCCACTGACCAGCCTAGTCCAAGCCGTTATCATCTCCTGCCTGGGTGTCTGACTGCAGTCACCTCCTTACTCTCCTGCTATACCTAGTATTGCCTCCTCCACTTTGGACCTCACACAGAAGCCAGAGTCATCCTCATACAGTGTAAACCCACGTGCATCACTCTCCTACTTATAACCTTCCACTGGCTGCTCAAGACCATTAACATGGCCTGACAGGCCATGACAGTCTTACTCCTACCTGCCCCTCAGTCTCATTTTGATCTCTTTCCACTCCAAACACACTGCTCTCTTCTGCTTCTTATGTGCTTCTCTGTAGACCCAGAGCCTTCACAGTACAGCTCTCTCTTGGGGAAGCTCACAACCCCATCTTTGCCTGGATGGCTCCCACTGTCTTTGAGATTTCAGTGTAAATATCAAAAGCCACTCTTGGAGAGGAGACTCCCTTCTCCCACTCTCATTCCCCAGTAGGATTGATTCTTATTATCATTATCTTCTGTAGCATTTAAAAAAATTGTAGGGAATTCTCTGGCAGTCCAATGGTTATTACTTTGTGCTTCCACTGCTGGGGGCCCAGGTTTGGTCCCTGGTCAGGGAACTGGGATTCCACAAGTCGTGTGGTGTGGCCAAAAAAAAAAATTGTAATATAAACATTTATTTGTGTGATTACTTGGACTTTAAGCTCCAAGAGCACCACTTTGTTCACTTCTGTGCCCCCAGTACCTTGACAGAGTGTACATGACATGGTAGATACAGAAAGATAACAGGATGAGTGCCTTGAACACCAAGCATCAATAAAAATTCAAGTTATTTTCATCCTTGTGTCTGTGGGACACAAGATTGAGTGGCAAGATGAGATGTTTCCGTGAGTAAGAAATTTTTTGTTGGTAAGTTAATAGAGACTCATCTTGAACTAATTTAAATCTAAAGGCGAAGTTTATTCACCCCAGTAACCTAACTATACAAAGGGTAAGACTGGAGTTGGCCTGAGGTACTCAAAAGATGGTGGTCAATTGTCTCTCTATCTTTTTTCCTTCTGTCTCTGTCTCTCTCATTCTTTTCTTTTTTTAAAATAAATATTTATTTATTGAATTAATTTATTTAGGCTGAGCCGGGTCTTACTTGCAGCATGCAAACTCTTAATTGTGGTATGCATGGGGGATCTAACTCCCTGACCAGGGATTGAACCTGGGCCCCCTGCATTGGGAGTGCAGAGTCTTACCCACTGGACCACTAGGGAAGTCCTTGTCTTTCTCATTCTTGTTTGACTACACTCTTTAATGCAGACAGATTTCTCCATGGGATAGAGAATGCTGCTGTGGGGACCCCTAGATTCACAATTTTTTGGTGCTTTCTGCCAGGAGACCCCAGGGAAGGATTCTGATTGATCCTTCCTTGGGTCACAAGCCCATCCTTGGTCTCTGTGGCTGCTGTCCCCACTCCAGTCAAGAGGATGGAGCCATCACTAGTCTACTGTAGAACTTCTGGGCTTAGGATCTGTTACCAGAAGGGTGGGGAGAGGTCTGGGCCTGACAGTTAAAGACAATGGCTACCATACATGTGAATTCTGTTGGAAAGGAGACCATTGATCTGGGTTCTAACGTTCACGAATTAAGCCTCGTTTTTTCTGGCTCCTGCCACAGCTCAGTTTCATCAGAAAACACAGACAGAGATGGCTTTACCTGTGCATAGAGTGGGCAGCCAGCCTCTCTGTGGAATGACTTCCACAAAAGGAGTCATTCTTTGGGTTAGGACAAGAGTCCAAATGGTTAATTACAATTCAGGAACCCATATAAGAAGTCAGCCTTGTAATTCATGGTGTCAATAACCAACCCAAACACTGTTATCCCTTATTTCTAGGGAGTTAGTGGTGGAGACTTAAAAAGTCTTTTTATGGAGGCATAAAATGGCAGTGAGGATACTGCCTGGTGGCAGTTGAATTAATAAGTGAGGTGTGAAAGATGATATCTTTCCACCAATCCTTCAGAGTCCAATTAAATGTCACCTCCTCTCTGAAGCTTTTCACTGTCCCCTCATGAGGGCTAATAGTTAAAGTTCTATTCATAGAGTGTTATGAGATTTTAGTGAGTTAATACATATGAAGCACTTAGAATGGCACTGGGCACATCGTGAGCACTCAATAATTGTTGCTTTGATAGGACAAAAGGAAGACTATAGTAACAGTGGCTACTAAAAACAGATGTCACAGCCTTTCTATGTCCTGGGTCTGTACATGTTTTTCCACTTGATACATGTTAACTTTTGCTTTAAGAGCTTGCCTGGGAACCACACTATGGGAATTTCCAGTCCAAAATCACTGTGCTGGGGCTGGATTATCTCATGCATGGCCATTTTTTGGCTGGGCTCTTGTAAGAACTTTACAAAATTTAGATAGTGTTTCTAACGTTTTGTGCTTAAGTCTCACTGGTACATCTTGTTTAAAATGTGGTTTTCCTGAGTCCCACCTGAGAGATCCTGATTCAGTAGTTCTAGGGGAGGGGCCCAGGAATGTCAATTTCTAACCACAGCTTTTGTGATTCTCCGGTAGGTGGTTTCATGGACTATGGTTTGAGAAAATGACCCAGAGGAAGGAGCAGTAAGGCTGAGGAGGGATGAGGAGAATGAGAAGCACTTATTCTGTAGTTGGAACTTCCCAAAGTCCCAAAGTGTCCCCACCAGGAAAAGAACTCCATGTTTCCCTTATGTTCCAGCCAGAATGAGTGTCACATGGGTGTGAAGCATCTACTGAACCTACTGGTCCACTCAGCTTATGGCCATCTGGGCCAGTGACAGGGTCACAGCTCTGTCAAGCCATAAACACAGCACTTATTCACTGTTGTGCTGCCCATTTGAAAGAGAGGATGGTAGTGGGTGGGGGCATGGAGTGCTAGAAGTCCCATGGAATGAATGTCGTTGTGGACATCATGGTGGATGCTCCCTAGGGTCCCGTTGTCTTGTATGGAGAGAATTCCAGGAAGGTTCAGGAATAGATTTTGAATGGTCAGATGCAATTCTGAAGACTCTGCTCTTTGGGCGGGAGTTGGTGTGTATTAAGGCAGCCTGTCAGAGGAACATGCATTACCAACTCTTATGCTTTTGTATTAAGCATTATTTCTCATCTTTACAGTCAGATTAATGGAGATTAGTGGTTCCACTTAAGAGTTTAAACATTGTGCTGACCCAAATTTTTGGAGCCATCATAACGTGGTGCTATAGGTTCAAAGGCTGGACCAGCTGGTAGTCAAGTGGGGGAGGGGGAGGTCTACATTTTCACAAAGTGATTTCATTAATTGTTTTGTGTAAGAAAGCTGGGGTGCCTCTTTATACATAATGCATATATGGCACTGTCCCTACTTTCCACACACTTAAATGCCCATCAGTCCAGTCCGGTGATGCTCCTTTGCTTAGAGGACATTTAATAATCAATGGTCACTCACGCTTGCCTCCCCTTGACTTCTGTGGGTGAAGGCCAGTCCCTGAAGTCCCAAATGGTTTCATTAATGTCTTTTATCCACTCAATAGACAAAAATAAACCTCTCCAAAGCTCTTAGAAACCCACCACCCTGTATGTAGGAGGGAAAAAGAGGACAGCTGTTAATAAATAAACTTAAATATCTTCACAGGAGCCCACAGCTGTGACCCAGAGAACATAAGAACCATACCCAGCATTCCTTTCAGGTCAGAGTTACTTTTTATTCATTGACAGATTTAGTAATTGAAAACTCTATGTCTTAGTTCAGGCTACTATAACAAAATACCATAGATTCAGTGACTTAAACAACAAACATTTATTTCACGTGGTTCTGGGGCCTGCAAGGTCCAAGATCAAGGTGGTGACAGATTCTGTGTCAGTGAGGACCCTTTCCTGGTTTGCAGACTACCATCTTTTCGTTGTGTCCTCTCATGGCCTTTCCTTGTTGAGTGCACATTAGGGAGTGGTGGGGAGAGAGAGAGAGATCTTGTGTCCCTTCCTCTTTGTATGAGGTATTAAGCCCATCATGAGGGCCCCACCCTCATCTAATCCTAATAACCTTCCAAAGACCCCACCTCTAAATACCATCACAATTGGGGGTTAAGACTTCAACAGATGAATTTGCAGGGATGGAGGAGGGACACAGTTCAGTCCGTAGCTCTCTATGGCTGTTATCAAGTTGAAGAGGACATCACACACGAATTCTACTTTAGAGTGAACTGTCTGTTTTTCTTGGCAAGTGTATTCAGGGCTATTAGGATATTCACTTGTATATCCTCAAAGTGGAAGAACTTAGTTGGAAACAGTCAAAACCTATGTGGAGCCAAATCTGGTGAATAAGATGAGTGATCCAGCTGGAGAAGAGCATATTTGGTTAAAGACAAAATAATGTGACTGTTTTTGTTGCGTGGCCAGCAGGAGCCAGAGGTTACCAAGAAAGGAAGCCCCCAAATGCTTGGCATAATGGTTGCATCAATAGATACAAAGATTAGTATGGGGCAGAAAAGGAATCAGAATTTTGTGGAGGGAGGGGTATGTTTAAATTGAGAAGGCTCTGACCATCCCCTCTCCCCCAAATCCAGCTGTGAATCACTGGTCTAAACTGTCAAAGGGATGTCCTGGAAGATGACCACTCATTTAATATGCAGGAGTATTTGTTCTAAGAAATGTTCTCTTTACCTTATAACCATACATGACATGGAAGAATTTGTTTTAAAGTGACTTCCTGTTTCTTTTTAGGAGTCTCTATAAATATCTTCATAGTTTTATCTTTCATAAAAAATTCCCCACAATACAAAGTATGTATAAAGTATATAAAGTAAACTGTTATTTTAACTACAACAACATCAACCAATTCCCCTACAAATGCTGACGGTGTCAGTAGCATTATGGAGAGAGGTAGTCATTGCCATTGTTTTCTTACGTTATAGAGGAGGAATCTAAGACTCAGAGGGGAGAAGTTGCTTGGCAAAGGCCACATAGCTGGTAAAGGGCAGAGGCAGGATTAATCTACATGTGTGTGACTTAAAATTCATGCTGATGGCAATAAGATTTCTGTCTTTAGCCCCATTTCCTGCAAATCAGGGGAGAAGGGAGGTGGGACTTGTTACAATCAAACTTGTTTGGGCAGAGCTCTCCCCTTGGCCTGGTTCTTCTAGGGAGCCCAGATGGAGCTCTTGAGGCTTGAAGATTCACATTAGCAGAGTGCTTTAAATGTCGGGTTGGAGATAAAACTTCATGAGTGCCGAAAGGCCTGGAATTCTTGCATAGAACCAGGGAACTGAGGGAAGTAAAGCAATACCATTTTCTTACTTCTGTTGGCCATGATTGTTTGAAATATCTTTGCTGTGAAACGTTAAAGTAGCAGTTAGGTTCCCTGTTATGCATTACTCCTCCTCTCTAACTCTGTGCGCTTCTGACAGTCTGGCTTTCTTGCTGTCTCCCTGATGTGATGCCCCACGGCAGTGTTAAATCTGTTCTCTGAAGTTACTGATACATCACTGAACTTATGGAGTGCTCCAGAGTCCCCTTTATTCTGCCTCTTTCTTGAAGTAAGTCAGTTAGTGTACTTCAAGGATTTAACGGTTTCTGTCACTGGAGATCTTCTCAGGCCTTGCTACTAAATGTGCAGTCGGTAGACCAACTAGAAGCAGCAGCATCAGCATCACCTGGGAAATTATTAGGCAGAATCTGAGCCTCCACCCCAGACATGCTGAGTCAGAAGCTGCATTTTAATGAGACCCCTAGGTGACTTTTAAAATTTGAGAAGCAATGCTCTAATGAACCCACACAATACTTCTGTGCCCGTGGATGTCAGCCTTCTGACACAGGTGACACTCCCCAGGGGTCTGCGGTTGGTTTGGGGTGGGAGGGAACCTGGAAGAGAGGGAAAGCTTGGATTGGAAGACCCAAGGATTGCTGTTTCTTTCTTTCCTTCCTTTCTTTCCTCTGAGAGTCAAAACCACCCATATGAACTCTTTGGATATTATCTCATATGCTCCAGGCAAGGGGAAAGAAAGGTAAAATGACTGTTTTCTTATAATCATGCATTCTTAAAAAGGAAAGGGATTTGGATGTCTTCTGTTTACTTCCTTGAATAGAAGTTGCTTCTATAGCATCTCAGACACACAACGTCCTGCCCTTGTTCAAATACATCCAACGTTGGGGAGCTCACTGCTTGCTGGGCAATCATTTCCATTTTTTCTTTCCAACAAACATTTGTCAAGTGCCTCCTGGGGGTCAGGCTGTGTTAGGGCATCAAGAAAAAGATGTCAGTCTGTTCCTATCCTCAGGTGGTTAACAGTTTGTAACGTCAGCTCCATGAATGTATCATATCCTCTCTAAGTCTTCCCCAGGCCAATTAAATCTATGGTGGTATATATATACATACCAGTTTTGGAATTAGTGTTGAGTATAAATCCTAGCTCTATAATCTTGGATCCCTCTGAGCCTCAGTTGTTTCATCGACATTAGGATTATTTTGTTGGTAGCAATAACACAGCTCTGATTAGCATTAGCAAAAGGGAAGATTTATTGGCCCATGGAATCAAAGGAATGGTTGAACAGACAAAACAAAGCAGCTAGGGTTCAAGAACTGCTGCAAACCAAGACTAGGAATCCATGTAGTTCTCTCTGTCTCTTTCTGCTTGCCCTGACTATTGACTTTAGTCTCCCGAGTGGGAAATATGACTACATCTTACAACTCTGAGGACCTCTAAGGAAGTAATTAAGTTTAAATGAGGTCATAAGGATCTGAGGGGATTCGTGGCTTTATAAGAAGAAACACCAGAAAGTTTGATTTCTCTTTGTCCACACATGCACAAAGGAAAAGCCATGTGAAGACACAACAAGAAGGCAGCCATCAACAAGCCGGGAAGAGAGACCTCACCAGAAACCCACCATGCTGGCATCTTGATCTTGGACTGTCACCTCTAGAACTGTGAGAAAATAAATTTCTATTGCTTAAGCCACTCAGTTTGTGATATTATTATGGTACTTTGAGCAGACTAATACAATTTGCATTTCTCCAGTGAGTAATGGAGTGGGACTTCTTTTCATGTACTTTATATACCTTCTTGGGAGAAATGCTAGTTCAAATCCTTTGCTGCCCGTTTTGAAAATTTTTTTTTTGTCTTTCTGTTTATGAGTTGTAGGAAGAATTGTTTTTCATTTGTTTTATAATTTCTTGTCCTTTTATTACAGATTATTTCTTTTGCATCCCCAAATCCACTCAACCACCAGTTCTCACTCCCACTTATCACTTGAATGTATCCTCACTGCTGCTGCTGTTATCCAGGCTACAATCCCCCCTCCTTTACTGTTTTTGCCTGTTTTCTGTCCCTGCCTGGATCCATTCTCCATACCACAAACAGAATATCAAGTTCATTATGTCACTGCCCTACCCAAAACCATTCAGTTGGTCTCTAATTCCTTGTAATGAATTTTAAACTCCTTTACATGGCTTTTAAGACCCTCCATAATTTGCCTCCTATCTACTCATACCTCCAGCTATTCTCCCCTTAAAAATCTAGAGCATCTCTCTCTCTCTCTCTTTCTCTCTCTCCAGGGATACACTGGGGTACATTTCAAAGTCAGTTCAGACATCACTATACTTCACACTAAACCATTTCAGCATGCATGTCATTTATTTATATTTTTACATAAAATTTATACACAATAAAATGCACAAAACTTAAGTGCATTATTTGATGACTTTAACCAATGCCTGCAACTGTGTATTCCAACCCCCTGTCAAGATCTAGAACCCTACTACCATCCCAGAAAGCTTCCTCATGCCCCATCCTGTCAATCCCCACCTCAACAACCCCTGTCTACATACTCCTAATACTCAGCTCAACCAGGGGCTAGTATTGTTCTGATTTTTGTCTCCATAAATTAGTTTTGCCTTTTCCATAACTTCATTCTTTTGTTAAGGCTTCTTTCTTTCCCTCAGTATGATGTTGAGATTCATCCAAGTTGTTGCAGTATCGGTAGGTGGTTTTCTTTCTTTCTTTTTCTTTTGGTTGTTACTAAGTGGTATTTTACTGTATGCCTATAACATAGTTTAATTATCCACTCTCCTCTTGATGAACATCTGGGTTATCTCTAGTTTTTGGCTTTTATGAGTAGAGCTGCTATAAATATTCTTGTACAAGTCTTTTTTGTGGACATGTTTTCATTTCTCTTGGGTAGCTATTTAGGCTTGAAATTTCTGGGTCATATGGTAGGTCTATATTTTGTAAGAAACTGCTCAACTGTTTTCCAAAGTTGTTGTACCATCTTACATTCCTATCAATGATGTATGAGAGTTTTAGTTGCTCCACATTATTGTCAGGATTTGATGTTGTCAATTTTTTAAATTTTAACCATTATGGTGACATTGTGGCTTTAATTTATATTTCTCTAATGACTAGTGTTGAAAAATATTATTAGTGTTTACTAGCCATTTGTATATCTTCTTGTGTGAAGTATCTATTGAAATCTTTTTTTTTTTTTGGCCACGCCATGCGCCATATGGGATCTTAACTTCCCGACTAGGGATTGAACCCGTGCCCCCTGCATTGGAAATGAGGAGTCTTAACCACTGGACTGCCAGGGAAGTCCCTCGGTTGAAATCTTTTGCTCATTTAAAAAAGTCAGGTTTAATGCAGTATAGTTTACATACAGTAAAATTCACCTTTTTTAGGTGCATTTTTTTATGAATTTTGAAAACATAGTCATATAACTATCACAATCATCAAAAATATAGTTACCATCACTGCAAAATTTTCCTTGTGCCTCTTTGTAATTTATACCTTCTCCTCACTCCCTGCTCCTGCAACCACTAATCTATGTTCTGTTCCTAAGGTTTTACCTTTTCCAGAATGTCGTACGTATAGAATCATGTAGTATATGGACATCTGATTTTATTGCCCAATTTTAATTTTGTTGTTTGTCTCCTTACTGATTGTAGGTATTCTTTTTTTTTTTTTTTTGGTAGGTATTCTTATGTATTCCAGATACCAGTGTTTTGTCAGACATGTTTGGTGAATATTTTCTTCCAGTGTGTGGTTTGCCTATTCTTTTTCTAAATGGTATCTTTTGGTGATCAGAAATTTAAAATTTGGATAAAGTCCAATCTGTCAGGTTTTTGTGTGGTCATTGCTTTCTGTGCCCTAAGAAAACTTTGCCTACCCACAGATTACAAAGACATTCTTCTGTTTTTTTCTAGAAACTTTATTGTTTTAGCTTTTTATATTTAGTTCTATAATCCATCTCGGATTCATTTTTATGCATGATGTGATTTAGGGCCAAGGTTCATTTTTCATGTTTTCTCTAGTCCCTCAGTCAGAATCAACTTCCCAACTTGTGCTTCCACAGCATGCTGTGCTCTGTTGTAGGCACTCATCATGTTCACCTTCCAGTATGTACTTTCCAATTTTTGTGGACTCGTTGCTTCTTCAATTAGACTGTCATTTTCTTGTGGGCAAGGCCACGTGTTATATATATAAGGAAGGAGAGAGGATAGTGTTAATGAAATAAGTTTTGGGGTCTCATGGACCTAGAATTTGATCCAGACTCCATCACATAACAGGTGTGTGAGTCTGGGAAAATCTTAACATGTCTTATTTGTTCAGGAAGCATTTAGGGTCTACCATGTGTCTAACATGGGGCTAGGTGGTGGGGTCACAGAGACAGATACAACTCAGGCAGGCTGTGAAGAGCTCCGCTCAGGTGGGGAGGGGGATTATGGAAAAAGTCATTATTAAACAATGGGCTAAGTGCTGTGACAGAAACATGAATAGGTGGTTATGAGATTAGAGAGAATGGGGAACTGCTTCCCAATGGAGGTAAAGCCAGGCCTGGATGTCAGAGGATGAGGAGAAGTTAACCAGGAAAAGGAGGATGGGACAGGGATTTTCTGGTGGAGGTAGCAGCAAGGACAAAGGTTCTGATGCAAGATTCCTTGACTAAAACCTAAAGATTACACTTCATAGAGTTGTCTCAAGGATTTTATGAGATAACAACTCTGACACAAGGTTGCATTGAATGGGACATACTAATGCTGAACAAATTATTATTATTATTTTTTTACATCTTTATTGGAGTATAATTGCTTTACAATGGTGTGTTAGTTTCTGCTTTATAACAAAGTGAATCAGTTATACATATACATATGTTCCCATATCTCTTCCCTCTTGCGTCTCCCTCCCTCCCACCCTCCCTATCCCACCCCACCAGGTGGTCACAGAGCACCGAACTGATCTCCCTGCGCTATGCGACTGCTTCCCACTAGCTATCTACCTTACGTTTGGTAGTGTATATGTGTCCATGCCTCTCTCTCGCTTTATCACAGCTTACCCCTCCCCCTCCCCATATCCTCAAGTCCATTCTCTAGTAGGTCTGTGTCTTTATTCCTGTCTTACCCCTAGGTTCTTCATGACATTTTTAAAAAAATTCCGTATATATGTGTTAGCATACGGTATTTGTCTTTCTCTTTCTGACTTACTTCACTCTGTATGACAGACTCTAGGTATATCCACCTCATTACAAATAGCTCAATTTCGTTTCTTTTTATGGCTGAGTAATATTCCATTGTATATATGTGCCACATCTTCTTTATCCATTCATCCGATGATGGACACTTAGGTTGTTTCCATCTCCTGGCTATTGTAAATAGAGCTGCAATGAACATTTTGGTACATGACTCTTTTTGAATTATGGTTTTCTCAGGGTATATGCCCAGTAGTGGGATTGCTGGGTCATATGGTAGTTCTATTTGTAGTTTTTTAAGGAACCTCCATACTGTTCTCCACAGTGGCTGTATCAATTTACATTCCCACCCACAGTGCAAGAGGGTTCCCTTTTCTACACACCCTCTCCAGCATTTGTTGTTTCTAGATTTTTTGATGATGGCCATTCTGACTGGTGTGAGATGATACCTCATTGTAGTTTTGATTTCCATTTCTCTAATGATTAATGATGTTGATCATTCTTTCATGTGTTTGTTGGCAGTCTGTATATCTTCTTTGGAGAAATGTCTATGTAGGTCTTCTGCCCATTTTTGGATTGGGTTGTTTATTATTTTGTTATTGAGCTGCATGAGCTGCTTATAAATTTTGGAGATTAATCCTTTGTCAGTTGCTTAATTTGCAAATATTTTCTCCCATTCTGAGGGTTGTCTTTTGGTCTTGTTTATGGTTTCCTTTGCTGTGCAAAAGCTTTTAAGTTTCATTAGGTCCCATTTGTTTATTTTTGTTTTTATTTCCATTTCTCTAGGAGGTGGGTCAAAAAGGATCTTGCTGTGATTTATGTCATAGAGTGTTCTGCCTATGTTTTCCTCTAAGAGTTTGATATTTTCTGGCCTTACATTTAGGTCTTTAATCCATTTTGAGCTTATTTTTGTGTATGGTGTTAGGGAGTGATCTAATCTCATACTTTTACATGTAGCTGTCCAGTTTTCCCAGCACCAATTATTGAAGAGGCTGGCCTTTCTCCACTGTACATTTCTGCCTCCTTTATCAAAGATAAGGTGACCATATGTGCGTGGGTTTACCTCTGGGCTTTCTATCCTGTTCCATTGATCTATCTTTCTGTTTTTGTGCCAGTACCATACTGTCTTGATTACTGTAGCTTTGTAGTATAGTCTGAAGTCAGGGAGCCTGATTCCTCCAGCTCCGTTTTTCGTTCTCAAGATTGCTTTGGCTATTCGGGGTCTTTTGTGTTTCCATACAAACTGAAATTTTTTGTTCTACTTCTGTGAAAAATGCCAGTGGTAGTTTGATAGGAATTGCATTGAATCTGTAGATTGCTTTGGGTAGTAGAGTCATTTTCACAATGTTGATTTTTCCAATCCAAGAACATAGTATATCTCTCCATCTATTTGTATCATCTTTAATTTCTTTCATCAGTGTCTTATAATATTCTGCATACAGGTCTTTTGTCTCCTTAGGTAGGTTTATTCCTAGATATTTTATTCTTTTTGTTGCAGTGGTAAATGGGAGTGTTTTCTTGATTTCACTTTCAGATTTTTCATCATTAGTGTATAGGAATGCCAGAGATTTCTGTGCATTAATTTTGTATCCTGCTACTTTACCAAATTCATTGATTAGCTCTAGTAGTTTTCTGGTAGCATCTTTAGGATTCTCTATGTATAGTATCATGTCATCTGCAAACAGTGACAGCTTTACTTCTTCTTTTCTGATTTGGATTCCTTTTATTTCCTTTTCTTCTCTGATTGCTGTGGCTAAAACTTCCAAAACTATGTTGAATAAGAGTGGTGAGAGTGGGCAACCTTGTCTTGTTCCTGATCTTAGTGGAAAGGCTTTCAGTTTTTCACCATTGAGGACGATGTTGGCTGTGGGTTTGTCATATATGGCCTTTATAATATTGAGGAAATTTCCCTCTATGCCTACTTTCTGCAGGGTTTTTAACATAAATCCAGGTTGAATTTTGTCAAAAGCTTTCTCTGCATCTATTGAGTTGATCATATGGTTTTTCTCCTTCATTTTTTTAATATGGTTTATCACATTGATTGATTTGCGTATACTGAAGAATCCTTACATTCCTGGAATAAACCCCACTTGATCATGGTGTATGATCCTTTTAATGTGCTGTTGGATTCTGTTTGCTAGTATTTTGTTGAGGATTTTTGCATCTATGGTCATCAGTGATATTGGCCTATAGTTTTCTTTCTTTGTGACATCCTTGTCTGGTTTTGGTATCAAGATGATGGTGGCCTTGTAGAATGAGTTTGGGAGTGTTCCTCCCTCTGCTATATTTTGGAAGAGTTTGAGAAGGATAGGTGTTAGCTCTTCTCTAAATGTTTGATAGAATTCGCCTGTGAAGCCATCTGGTCCTGGGCTTTTGTTTGTTGGAAGATTTTTAATCACAGTTTCAATTTCAGTGCTTGTGATTGGTCTGTTCATATTTTCTATTTCTTCCTTATTCAGTCTTGGCAGGTTGTGCATTTCTAAGAATTGTTCCATTTCTTCCAGATTGTCCAGTTTATTGGCATAGAGTTGCTTGTAGTAATCTCTCATGATCTTTTGTATTTCTGCAGTGTCAGTTGTTACTTCTCCTTTTTCATTTGTAATTCTATTGATTTGAGTCTTCTCCCTTTTTTTCTTGATGAGTCTGGCTAATGGTTTATCAATTTTGTTTATCTTCTCAAAGAACCAGCTTTTAGTTTTATTGATCTTTGCTATCGTTTCCTTCATTTCTTTTTAATTTATTTCTGATCTGATTTTTATGATTTCTTTCCTTCTGCTAACTTTGGATTTTTTTTGTTCTTCTTTCTCTAATTGTTTTAGGTGCAAGGTTAGGTTGTTTATTCGAGATGTTTCCTGTTTCTTAAGGTCAGATTGTATTGCTATAAACTTCCCTTGTAGAACTGCTTTTGCTGCATCCCATAGGTTTTGGGTTGTCGTGTCTCCATTGTAATTTGTTTCTAGGTATTTTTTTATTTCCCCTTTGATTCCTTCAGTGATCACTTTGTTATTAAGTAGTGTATTGTTTAGTCTCCATGTGTTTGTATTTTTTACAGATCTTTTCCTGTAATTGATATCTAGTCTCATAGTGTTGTGGTCGGAAAAGATACTTGATACGATTTCAATTTTCTTAAATTTACCAAGGCTTGATTTGTGACCCAAGATATGATCTATCCTGTAGAATGTTCCTTGAGCACTTGAGAAAAATGTGTATTCTGTTGTTTTTTGATGGAATGTCCCATAAATATCAATTAAGTCCATCGTGTTTAATGTATCCTTTAAAGGTTGTGTTTCCTTATTTATTTTCATTTTGAATGATCTATTGGTGAAAGTGGGGTGTTAAAGTCCCCTACTATGAATGTGTTACTGTTGATTTCCCCTTTTATGGCTGTTAGTATTTGCCTTATGTATTGAGGTGCTCCTATGTTGGGTACATAAATATTTACAATTGTTATATCTTCTTCTTGGATTGATCCCTTGATCATTATGTAGTGTCCTTCTTTGTCTCTTGTAATAGTCTTTATTTTAAAGTCTATTTTGTCTGATATGAGAATTGCTACTCCAGCTTTCTTTTGGTTTCCATTTGCATGGAATATCTTTTTCCATCCCCTTACTTTCAGTCTGTATGTGTCTCTAGGTCTGAAGTGGGTCTCTTGTAGACAGCACATATATGGGTCTTATTTTTGTATCCATTCAGCCAATCTGTGTATTTTGGTGGGAGCAGTTAATCCATTTCCATTTAAGGTAATTATTGATATGTATGTTATTCCCATTTTCTTAATTGTTTTTGGTTCATTATTGTAGGTCTTTTCCTTCTCTTGTGTTTCTTGCCTAGAGAAGTTTCTTTAGCATTTGTTGTAAAGCTGGTTTGGTGGTGCTGAACTCTCTTAGCTTTTGCTTGTCTGTAAAGGTTTTAATTTCTCCATCAAATCTGAATGAGATCCTTGCTGGGTAGAGTAATCTTGGTTGCAGGTTTTTCTCCTTCATCACTTTAAATATGTCCTGCCAATCCCTTCTGGCTTGCAGAGTTTCTGCTTACAGATCAGCTGTTAACCTTATGGGGATTCCCTTGTGTGTTATTTGTTGTTTTTCCCTTGCTGCTTTTAATATGTTTTCCTTGTATTTAATTTTCAGTTTGATTAATATGTGTCTTGGCATATTTCTCCTTGGATTTATCCTGTATGGGACTCTCTGTGCTTCCTGGACTTGATTAACTATTTCCTTTCCCATATTAGGGAAGTTTTCAACTATAATCTCTTCAAATATTTTCTCAGTCCCTTTCTTTTTCTCTTCTTCTTCTGGAACCCTTATAATTTGAATGTTGGGCATTTAATGTTGTCCCAGAGGTCTCTGAGACTGTCCTCAGTTCTTTTGATTCTTTTTTCTTTATTCTGCTCTGCAGTAGTTATTTCCACTATTTTATATTCCAGGTCACTTATCCATTCTTCTGCCTCAGTTATTCTGCTATTGATCCCATCTAGAGTATTTTTAATTTCATTTATTGTGTTGTTCATCATTGTTTGTTTCATCTTTAGTTCTTCTAAGTCCCTGTTAAATTTTCTTGCATTTTGTCTATTCTATTTCCAAGATTTTGGATCATCTTTACTATCATTATTCTGAATTCTTTTTCAGGTAGACTGCCTATTTCCTCTTCATTTGTTAGGTCTGGTGGGTTTTTATCTTGCTCCTTCATCTGCTGTGTGTTTTTCTGTCTTCTCATTTTGCTTATCTTACTGTATTTGGGGTCTCCTTTTTGCAGGCTGCAGGTTCGTAGTTCCCGTTGTTTTTGGTGTCTGTCCCCAGTGGCTAAGGTTGGTTCAGTGGGTTGTGTAGGCTTCCTGGTGGAGGGGATTAGTGCTTGTGTTCTGGTGGATGAGGCTGGATCTTGTCTTTCTGGTGGGCAGGTCCACATCTGGTGATGTGTTTTGGGGTGTCTGTGGACTTATTATAATTTTAGGCAGTCTCTCTGCTAATGGGTGGGGTTGTGTTCCTGTCTTGCTAGTTGTTTGGGTGTCCAGCACTGTAGCTTGCTGGTCGTTCAGTGAACCTGGGTGCTGGTGTTGAGATAGAGATCTCTGGGGATTTTCGCTGTTTGATATTATGTGGAGCTGGGAGGTCTCTTGTGGACCAGTGTCCTGAAGTTTGCTCTCCCACCTCAGAGGCACAACACTGACTCCTGACTGCAGCACCAAGAGCCTTTCATCCACACGGCTCAGAATAAAAGGGAGAAAAAGTAGAAGGAAAGAAAGAAAGAAAGAAAGAAAGAAAGAAAGAAAGAAAGAAAGGAAGGAAGGAAGGAAGGAAGGAAGAAAGAAAGGGGGGGGAGGGAGGGAGGGAGGAATGAATGAAGGAAGGAAGGAAGGAAAGAAAGAAAGAAAGAAAGAAAGAAGATAAAATAAAATAAAGTAAGAAAATAAAATTAAATTAAAAATTATTATTACGAAAAAAATATTTTTTTGAAAGAAAACAAAAACAAACAAACAAAAAAACGGTCCTAGGACAAATGGTGGAAACAAAGCTATACAGACAAAATCTCACACAGAAGCATACACATACACACTCACAAAAAGAGGAAAAGGGGAAAAAATAATAAATCTTGCTCTCAAAGTCCACCTCCTCAATTTGGGATGATTCGTTGTCTATTCATGTATTCCACAGATGCAGGGTACATCAAGTTGATTGTGGAGCTTTAATCCGCTGCTTCTGAGGCTGCTGGGAGAAATTTCCCTTTCTCTTCTTTGTTCTCACAGCTCCCAGGGGCTCAGCTTTGGATTTGGCCCCGCCTCTGCGTGTAGGTCCCCGGAGGGCTTCTGTTCTTCGCTCAGACAGGACGGAGTTAAAGGAGCAGCTGATTCGGGGGCTCTGGCTCACTCAGGCCGGGGGGAGGGAGGGGTATGGAGTGCGGGATGAGCGTGTGGTGACAGAGGCCGGGGGGACATTGCACCAGCCTGAGGCGCACCGTGCATTCTCCCGAGGAAGTTGTCCCTGGATCCTGGGACCCTGGCAGTGGCGGGCTGCACAGTCTCCCCAGGAGGGGGTTGTGGATAGTGACCTGTGCTCGCACACAGGCTCCTTGGTGGCAGAAGCAGCAGCCTTAGTCTCTCATGCCCATCTCTGGGGTCCGCGCTGACCTGTCTCTGGAGTTCCTTTAAGCAGCGCTCTTAATCCCCTCTCCTCACGCACCAGGAGACAAAGAGGGAAGAAAAAGTCTCTTGCCTCTTTGGCAGGTCCAGACTATTCCCCAGACTCCCTCCTGGCTAGCCGTGGTGCACTAACCCCCTGCAGGCTGTGTTCACGTCGCCAAACCCAGTCCTCTCCCTGCGCTCCGACCGAAGCCGGAGCCTCAGCTCCCAGCCCTGGCTGCCCCAGCGGGTGAGCAGACAAGCCTCTCGGGCTGGTGAGTGCCGGTTGGCACCGATCCTCTGTGCGGGAATCTCTCTGCTTTGCCCTCTGCACCCCAGTTGCTGTTCTCTCCTCTGCGGCTCCGAAGCATTCCCCCTCCGCCACTCACAGTCTCCACCCGTGAAGGGGCTTCTTAGTGTGTGGAAACCTTTCCTCCTTCACAGCTCCCTCCCACTGGTGCAGGTCCCATCCCTATTCTTTTGTCTCTGTTTATTCTTTTTTCTTTTGCCCTACCCAGGTATGTGGGGAGTTTCTTGCCTTTTGGGAGGTCTGAGGTCTTCTGCCAGGATTCAGTAGGTGTTCTGTAGGAGTTGTTCCACGTGTAGATGTATTTCTGGTGTATCTGTGGGGAGGAAGGTGATCTCCACGTCTTACTCTTCTGCCATCTTCCCCTCGTCCTCCCGTTTCATTTTTTATTCATGCTTTCATTGCTGTTCTAAGTTTTCATGGATGTTGTTCTGAAAGAAATGTTAAAGCAAGTGACAACCAGTTGCATAGAAAATTAATTAATACACTGCATAAATTGCTCAATGCACATCTCGAATCAATCAACAGGTGTATTTTTCTGGGTAGTGTTCTAATTTCACTGTTTTACATGTAGCTGTCCAGTTTTCCCAGCACCACTTATTGAAGAGGCTGTCTTTTCTCCATTGTATATTCTTGCCTCCTTTGTTGTAAATTAGGTGACTATATGTGCGTGGGTTTATCTCTGGGCTTTCTATCTTGTAACATTGATTTATATTTCTGTTTTTGTGCCAATACCATACTGTCTTGATTACTGTAGCTTTGTAGTATAGTCTGAAGTCAGGGAGTCTGATTCCTCCAGCTCTGTCTTTTTCCCTCATGACTGCTTTGCCTATTCGGGGTCTATTGTGTCTCCATACAAATTTTAAGATTTTTTTGTTCTAGTTCTGTAAAAAATGCCATTGGTAATTTGATAAGGATGGCATTGAATCTGTAGATTGCTTTGGGTAGTATAGTCATTTTCACAATATAGATTCTTCCAATCCAAGAACATGGTATATTTCTCCATCTGTTTATGTCATCTTTAATTTCTTTCATCAGTGTTTTATGGTTTTCTGAGTACAAGTCTTTCACCTCCTTAGGTAGATTTATTCCTAGGTATTTTATTCTTTTTGCTGTGATGTTGATGGCATTGTTTCCTTAATTTCCCTTTCTGATTTTTTGTTGTTAGTATACAGGAATGCCAGAGATTTCTGTGTATTAATTTTGTATTCTGCAACCTTACCAAGTTCATTGATTAGTTCTAGTAGTTTTCTGGTGGCATCTTTTGGATTCTCTATGTATAGTATCATGTCATCTGCAAAGAGTGACCGTTTTACTTCTTCTTTTCCAATTTGTATTCCTTTTATTTCTTTTTCTTTTCTGATTGCTGTGGCTAGGACTTCCAAAACTATGTTGAATAATAGTGGTGAGAGTGGACAGCCTTGTCCTGTTGTTGATCTTAGTAGAAATGCTTTCAGTTTTTCATCATTGAGCATGATGTTTGCTGTGGGTTTGTCATATATGGCCTTTATTATGTTGAGGTAAGTTCCCCCAATGCACATTTTCTGGAGAATTTTTATCATAAATGGGTGTTCAGTTTTGTCAAAAATCTTTTTCTGCATCTATTGAGATGATCGTATGGTTTTTATTCCTTAACTTGTTAGTATGGTGTATCACACTGATTGATTTGCATATATTGAAGAATCCTTGCATCCCTGGGATAAATCCCATTTGCTCATTGTGTATGATCCTTTTAATATGTTGTTGGATTCTGTTTACTAGTATTTTGTTCAGAATCTTTGTATCTAGTTCATCAGTGATATTGGTCTATAATTTTCTTTTTTTGTGTGATATCTTTTCTGGTTTTGGTATCAGAGTGATGGTGGCTTTGTAGAATGAATTTCGGAGTGTTCTTCCCTCTGCAATTTTTTGGAAGGGTTTGAGAAGGATCAGTGTTAGCGCTTCTCTAAATGTTTGATAGAATTCGCCTGTGAAGCCATCTGGTCCTGGACTTTTGTTTGTTGGAAGATTTTTAATTATAGTTTCAATTTCATTACTTGTGATCTGTCTGTTTATATTCTCTAATTCTTCCTGGTTCAGTCTTGGAAAATTGTACCTTTCCAAGAATTTGTCCATTTCTTCATGGTTGTCCATCTTATTGGCATATAGTTGTTTGTAGTAGTCTCTTACAATCCTTTGTATTTCTGCAGTGTCAGTCGTGATTTCTCCTTTTTCATTTCTAATTTTATTGATTTGCATCCTCTCCCTTTTTTTTCTTGATGAGTCTGGCTAAGAGTTTATCAATTTTGTTTATCTTCTCAAAGAACCAGCTTTTAGTTTTATTGATATTTGCTATTGTTTTCTTCATTCTGTTTCTTTTATTTCTGCTCTGGTCTTTATGATTTCTTTCCTTCTACTGACATTGGGTTTTCTTTTTTCTTCTTTCTCTAGTTGCTTTAGGTGTAGGGTTAGATTGTTATTTCAGATTTTTCTTGTTTCTTGAGGTGAGATTCAATTGCTATAAACTTCCCTCTTAGAACTGCTTTTGCTGCTTCCCATAGGTTTTGGGTCATTGTGTTTTCACTGTCATTTGTTTCCATGTATTTTTAAATTTCTTCTTTGATTTTTTTCAGTGATCTCTTTGTTATTTAGTAGTGCAGTGTTTAGCCTCCATGTATTTGTGTTTTTTACAGTCTTTTTCCTGTATTTGATTGCCAGTCTCATAGCATTGTGGTCATAAAAGATGCTGGATATGATATCAATTTTCTTTTTTTTTTTAATTTTAGAATTTTATTTATTTTTTTATACAGCAGGTTCTTATTAGTTATCCATTTAATACATAGTAGTGTATATATGTCAATACCGAACTCCCAATTCATTACACCACCACCATCCCCCCTCCACTTCCCCCCTTGGTGTCCATACGTTTGTTCTCTACATCTGTGTCTCTATTTCTGCCCTGCAAACTGGTTCATCTGTACCATTTTTCTAGGTTCCACATATGTGCTTTAATATACGATATTTGTTTTTCTCTTTCTGACTTACTTCACTCTGTATGATAGTCTCTAGATCCATCCACGTCTCTACAAATGACCCAATTTTGTTCCTTTTCATGGCTGAGTAATATTCCATTGTATATATGTACCACACCTTCTTTATCCATTCGTCTGTCAAGGGGCATCTAGGTTGCTTCCATGACCTGGCTATTATAAATAGTGCTGCAATGAACATTGAGGTACGTGTGTTTTTTAGAATTATGGTTTTCTCTGGGTATATGTCCAGTAGTGGGATTGCTGGGTCATATGGTAATTCTATTTTTCGTTTTTTAAGGAACCTCCATACTGTTCTCCATAGTGGCTATATCAATTTATATTACCACCGACAGGGCAAGAGGGTACCCTTTTCTCCACACCCTCTCCAGCATTTGTTGTTTGTAGATTTTCTGATGATGCCCATTCTAACTGGTTTGTGGTAATACCTCATTGTAGTTTTGATGTGCATTTCTCTAATAATTAGTGATGTTGACCAGGTTTTCATGTGCTTCTGGGCCATCTGTATGTCTTCTTTGGAGAAATGTCTATTTAGGTGTTCTGCTCATTTTTTGATTGTGTTTTTTTTTTTTTTTTTGATATTGAGCCTCATGAGCTGCTTGTATATTTTGGAGATTAATCCTTTGTCAGTTGCTTCATTTGCAAATATTATCTCCTATTTTGAGGGTTGTCTTTTTGTCTTGTTTGTAGTTTCCTTTGCTTTGCAAAAGTGTTTAAGTTTCATTAGGTCCCATTTGTTTATTTTTGCTTTTAGTTCCATTACTCTAGGAGGTGGATCAGAAAAGATCTTGCTATGATTTATGTCAAAAGTGTTCTTCCTATGTTTTCCTCTAAGAGTTTTATAGTGTCTGGTCTTACATTTAGTTCTCTAATCCATTGAGTGTATTTTTGTGTATAGTGTTAGGGAGTGGTCTAATTTCTTTCTTTTACATGTAGCTGTCCAGTTTTCCCAGCACCACTTATTGAAGATACCGTCTTTTCTCCATTGTATATCCTTGACTCTTTTCTCATAGATTAGTTGACCATAGATGCGTTGGTTTATCTCTGGGTTTTCTATCCTGTTCCATTGATCTATATTTCTGTTTTTGTGACAGTACCACATTGTCTTGATTACTGTAGCTTTGTAGTATAGTCTGAAGTCAGGGAGTCTGATTCCTCAAGCTCTGTGTTTTTCCCTCAAGACTGCTTTGACTATTCGGGGTCTGTTGTGTCGCCATACAAATTTTAAGATTTTTTGTTCTAGTTCTGTAAAAAATGCTGTTGGTAATTTGGTAAGGATTGCACTGAATCTGTAGATTGCTTTGGGCAGTATAGTCATTTTCACAATATAGATTCTTCCAATCCAGGAACATGGTATATCTCTCCATCTGATTGTTTCATCCTTAATTTCTTTCATCAGTGTCTTATAGTTTTCTGCATACAGGTCTTTTGTCTCCCTAGGTAGGTTTATGCCTAGGTATTTTATTCTTTGTGTTGCAATGGTAAATGGGAGTGTTTCCTTAATTTCTCTTTCAGATTTTTTTAACATTAGTGTATGGGAATGCAAGTGATTTCTGTGCATTAATTTTGTATCCTGCAACTTTACGAAATTCACTGATTAGTTCTAGTAGTTTTCTCTTGGCATCTTTAGGATTCTTTATGTTTAGTATCATGTCATCTGCAAAGAGTGACAGTTTTACTTATTTTCCAATTTGTATTCCTTTTATTTCTTTTTTTCTCTGATTGCTCTGGCTAAGACTTCCAAAATTATGTTGAATAATAGTGGTGAGAGTGGACATCCTTGTCTTGGTCCTGATCTTAAAGGATGTGCTTTCAGTTTTTCACCATTGAGAATGATGTTTGCTGTGGGTTTGTTGTATATGACCTTTATTATGCTGAGGTAGGTTCCCTCTGTGCCCACTTTCTGGAGAGTTTTTATCATAAATGGGTGGTGAATTTTGTCAAAAGCTTTTTCTGCATCTATTGAGATGATCATATGGTTTTTATTCTTCAGTTTGTTAATATGGTGTATCACATTGATTGATTTGTGTATATTGAAGAATCCTTGCATCCCTAAGATAAATCCCCCTTGATCATGGTGTACAATCCTTTTAATGTGTTGTTGGATTCTGTGTGCTAGTATTTTGTTGAGGATTTTTGCATCTATATTCATCAGTGATATTGGTCTGTAATTTTCTTTTTTTGTAGTATCTTTGTCTGGTTTTGGTATCAGGGTCATGGTGGCCTCATAGAATGAGTTTGAGAGTGTTCCTTCCTCTGCAGTTTTTGGGAAGAGTTTGAGAAGGATCAGTGTTAACTCATCTCTAAATGTTTGATAGAATTCACCTGTGAAGCCATCTGGTTCTGGGCTTATTTTTTGGTAGATTTTTAATCACAGTTTCAATTTCATTACTTCTGATTGGTCTGTTTATATTTTCTACTTCTTCCTTGTTCAGTCTTGGAAGGTTATACCTTTCTAAGAATTTGTCCATTTCTTCCAGATTGTCCATTTTATTGGCATAGAGTTGCTTGTAGTAGTCTCTTAGAATGCTTTGTATTTCTGCGGTGTCTGTTGTAACTTCTCCTTTTTCATTTCTAATTTTATTGATTTGAGTCCTTTCCCTCTTTTGTTTGATGAGTTTGGCTAATGGTTTATCAACTTTGTTTATCTTCTCAAAGAACCAGCTTTTAGTTTTATTGATCTTTGCAATTGTTTTCTTTGTGTCTATTTCATTTATTTCTGCTCTGATATTTATGATTTCTTTCCTTCTCCTAACTTTGGGTTTTGTTTGTTCTTCTTTCTCTAGTTCCTTTAGGTGTAAGATTAGATTGTTTATTTGAGATGTTTGTTGTTTCTTGAGGTGAGATTCAATTGCTATAAACTTCCCTCTTAGAACTGCTTTTGCTGCATCCCATAGGTTTTAGATTGTCGTATTTTCATTGTCATTTGTCTCTAGGTATTTGTTGATTTCCTCTTTGGTTTCTTCAGTGATCTCTTGGTTATTTAGTAACGTATTGTTCAGCCTCCATGTGTTTGTGTTTTTTATATTTCTTTCCCTGTAATTGATTTCCAATCTCATAGCATTGTGGTCAGAAAAGATGGTTGATATGATTTCAATTTTCTTAAATTTCCTGAGGCTTGATTCATGACCCAAGATGTGATCTATCCTGGAGAATGTTCCTTGCTCCCTTGAGAAGAAAGTGTAATGTGCTGTTTTTGAATGGAATGTCCTATAAATATCAATTAAATCTATCTGGTCTATTGTGTCATTTAAACTTGTTTCTGCTTATTAATTTTCTGTCTAGATGATTTGTCCATTGGTGTAAATGAAGTTTTAAAGTCCCCCACTATTATTGTGTTACTGTTGATTTCCTCTTTTATAGCTGTTAGCAGTTGCCTTATGTATTGAGGTGCACCTATGTTGGGTGCATATATATTTATAATTGTTAGATCTTCTTCTTGGATTAATCCCTTGATCATTATGTAGTGTCCTTCATTGTCTCTTGTAACATTCTTTATTTTAAAGTCTGTTATATCTGATATGAGTATTGCTACTCCAGCTTTCTTTTGATTTCCATTTGCATGGAATATCTTTTTCCATCCCCTCACTTTCAGTCTGTATGTGTCCCTAGGTCTAAAGTGGGTCTCTTGTAGACAGTGTATATGTGGCACTTGTTTTTGTATCCATTCAGTGAGCCTGTGTCTTTTGGTTGGAGCATTTAATCCATTTCCATTTAAGGTAATTATCGATATGTATGTTCCTATTCCCATTTTCTTAATTGTTATGGGTTTGTTTTTGTAGGTCCTTATCTTGTCTTATATTTCCAAGTTAGAGAAGTTCCTTTAGTGTTTGTTGTATAGTTGGTTTGGTAGTGCTGAATTCTCTTAGCTTTTGCTTGTCTGTAAAGCTTTTTGATTTCTCCGTTGAATCTGAATGAGATCCTTGCCAGGTAGAGTAATCTTGGTTGTAGGTTCGTCCCTTTCATCACTTTAAATATATCATGCCAATCCCTTCTGGCTTGTAGAGTTTCTGCTGAGAAATCAGCTGTTAACCTTATGGGAGTTCCCTTGTATGTTATTTGTCATTTTTCCCTTGTTGCTTTTAATAATTTTTCTTTGTCTTTAATTCTTGACAATTTGATTACTATGTGTCTTGGTGTATTTCTCCTTGGGTTTATCCTGCCTGGGACTCTCTGTACTTCCTGGACTTGGGTGGTTATTTCCTTTCCCATGTTAGGGATGTTTTCGACTATAATCTCTTCAAATATTTTCTCGGTTCCTTTCTATCTCTCTTCTCCTTCTGGGACCCCTATAATCCGAATGTTGTTGTGTTTAATGTTGTCCCAGAAGTCTCTTAGGCTGTCTTCATTTCTTTTCATTCTTTTTTCTTTATTCTGTTCCATACAGCTCATTCCACCATTCTGTCTTCCAGGTCACTTATCCGTTCTTCGGGCTCAGTTATTCTGCTATTGATTCCTTGTAGTGTATTTTTCATTTCAGTTATTGTATTCATCTCTGTTTCTTCTTTAATTCTTCTAGGTGTTTGTTTTGTAATTCTTCTAGGTTTTTGTTAAACATTTCTTGCATATTCTCGATCTTTGTCTCCATTCTTTTTCCGAGGTCCTGGATCATCTTCACTATCATTATTCTGAATTCTTTTTCTGGAACATTTCCTACCTCAACTTCATTTAGTTGTTTTTCTGGAATTTTATCTTTTTCCTTCATCTGGTACATAGCTCTCTTCCTTTTAATCTTGTGTATCTTTCTGTGAATGTGGATTTTATTCCACAGGCTGCACGATTGTAGTTCTTGCTTCTGCTGTCTGCCCTCTGGTGAATGAGGCTATCTAAGAGGCTTGTGCAAGTTTCCTGATGGGAGGCTTAAATTTTCTGAGGCTTGACTTATGACCCAAGATGTGATCTATCCTGGAGAATGTTCCATGTGCACTTGAGAAGAAAGTGTAATCTGCCACTTTTGGGTGGAATGTTCTATAAATATCAATTAAAGCTATCTGGTCTATTGTGTTATTTATAGCTTGTGTTTCCTTATTTATTTTCTGCTTGGATTATCTGTCCCTTGGTGTAAATGGGATGTTAAAGTCCCCTACTATTATTGTGTTACTGTTGATTTCCCCTTTCATGGTTGTTAGCATTTGCCTTATGTGTTGATGTGCTCCTATGTTGGATGCATGAACATTTATAATTGTTATATCTTCTTCTTGGATTGATCCCTTGGTCATTATGTAGTGTCCTTCCTTATGTGTTGTAACAGTCTTTATTTTAAAGTCTATTATATCTGATATGAATATTGATACTCCAGCTTTCATTTGATTTCCATTTGCATGGAATATCTTTTTCCATCCCTTCACTTTCAGTCTGTATGTGTCCCTAGGTCTGAAGTGGGTCTCTTGTAGATAGCATATAGATGGGTTTTGTTTTTGTATCCATTCAGCCTGTCTGTGTCTTTTGGTTGGGGCATATATTCCATTTACATTCAAGGTTATTGTCAATATGTATGTTCCTATTACCATTTTCTTAATTGTTTTGGGTTTGTTTTCGTGGGTCTTTTTCTTCTCTTGTTTTTACCGCCTAGAGATGTTTCTTTAGCATTTGTTGTAAAGCTGGTTTTGTGGTGCTGAATTCTCTTAGCTTTTGCTTACCTGAAAAGCTTTTGATTTCTCCATCAAATCTGAATGAGATCTTTGCTGGGTAGAGTAATCTTGGTTGTAGGTTTTTCTCTTTCATCACTTTAAGTACATCCTGCCACTCCCTTCTGGCCTGCAGAGTTTCTGCTGAAAAATCAGCTGATAACCTTATGGGGATTCTTTTGTATGTTATTTTTTTGTTTTTCCTTTGCTGCTTTTAATATTTTTTCTCTGAACTTAGTTTTTGTTAGCTTGATTAATATGTGTCTTAGTGTGTTTTTCCTAGGGTTTATCCTGTGTGGGACTCTGTGCTTCCTGGACTTGGGTGACTATTTCCTTTCCCATGTTAGGGAAGTTTTTGACTATAATCTCTTCAAATATTTCCTCAGACCCTTTCTTTTTCTTTTCTTCTTCTGGGACCCCTATAATTCGAAATTTGGTGCATTTAGTGTTGCCCTAGAGGTCTCTGAGATTGTCTTCAATTCTTTTCATTCTCTTTTCTTTATTCTGGTCCTCAGCAGTTATTTCCACCATTTTGTCTTCCAGCTCACTTATTCGTTCTTCTTCCTCATTTATTCTGTTATTGATTCCTTCTAGTGTATTTTTCCTTTCAGTTATTGTGTTGTTCATCTCTGTTTGTTTGTTCTTTAGCTCTTCTAGATCTTTGTTAAACATTTCTTGGATTTTCTCACTCTGTGCCTCCATTCTATTTCCGAGATTCTGGATCATCTTTACTGTCATTACTCTGAATTATTTTTCAGGTAGATTGCCTATTTCCTCTTCATTTATTTGGTCTTGTAAGTTTTTACCTTGCTCCTTCACCTGTGACATATTGTTTTGCCTCTCATTTGTTTTTTTTTTTTTTTTTGATGGGTGGGATTGTGTTCCTGTCTTACTGGTTTTTTGGCCTGAGGCTTCCAACACTGGAGTTTGTCAGCTGTTGGGTAGAGCTGGGTCTTGGTGCCGAGATGAAGACCTCTGGGAGACTTCACACTGATGAATATTCCCTGGGGTCTGAGGTTCTCTGTTAGTCTAGTTGTTTGGACTAGGAGCTCCCACTGCAGGAACTTCGGCCCAACCCCCAGCTCGTGAATCAAGATCCTGTAAGCTGCATGGGTTGGCAAAAAAAAAAGATTAAGTAAAAAGGAGAACAATAACAAAGAATAAAAAATAAAATTAGACTGGGAAACATTTCGCTTGGGGGTTCGTCCTGTCTCCTTGGGCATCGAGGTTCCCCACCAGTGTCCGGCAGGTGCCCTATTTGTGGGGAGATGCGAACTCCATGTCTTCCCACACTACCATATTGACTCCGCCCCTCCACATCCTGTATTTTTATTTGCTGAAACTGGCAGTCTATTTATTTATATTTTTTATTGAAATATAGTTGATTTACAGTGTTTTAAGTGTACAGCAAAGTGATTCAGTTATATATATATATAAATAAATATGTGTATTTTTTCATATTCTTTTCCATTATACATCATTACAAGATATTGAATATAGTTCCCTGTGCTCTACAGTAGGTCCTTGTTGTTTTAAAAGTGGCAGTCTTAATGTGATGGCACTTACCCCAGTACCTGGCACCAATATATTTAGTAGTACCTGACACCCAGTATATACAGTAGACACCCAAAAAATATGTTAAATTTGACTTTAAGCTATTTCACTCTATAGTGGGGAAATAGGAATAAACCTAAAGATAGGAGGAGTTATAAAGTGTAATAAAGAATTTGGCCCTTGATATCATTGAAAGTTTCCTTTTCAGTAGTAAAAGCATTTCTTGCCAAGTGCAAAATTTGTGTTTAAATAAGTCCTCCTTCATTGTTAGAAGTGTTCCCGGAATGATGCTGATGGGCTTCTGGATGATGGTGGTCCTTCAAGATGAACAGTGGGCATAGTTCTGGGGTTAGTGTACCAGAAGGGAGATGCTATGCACAGTTTTGCTCCAGGGAATGTAATTTAAATATTCTTTTTTTTTTCTTTCTTCTTTGTAGTCTGCGGAGTTTTAAAAATCTGGGTGACCACTTGTAGAAAAAATTTGGTACTAAAGCACCCCAAGAACCATGCAGCTTGGCTCCCTACACTGGCTCCCATCTGAGCCCTCTTGGGAGTCTGAATCATCCCCCCCCACCCCCCTTCTGGCCTCCCCAAGGGCCCAGAACGCAGGATCATGCTTCCTGACACTCTGTAGGAGGGGAGTCAGGGTGCTTCCAGCCCTAGGTGATATGGCTGCGTCTAGATGTGCTTAACAAATTGCCCGTTCACTCAATTACATTTTATTTAATCATCTGTAATCATATAAATTATGCCTGATGGTAGTAAATGTTCATGTCAGTTCTTAATTACAGATTGATTAATTGGCTGGGGTGATCTGTATTACTACTTATATAAGAATATATGAAGATGATGATAAATTAGGGCTGGCGATGCTGAGCCCAGGAACATGGAACATTTCCAATTGTATCCCAATTTTTGGGGATGGGGAAGCCATTCACCCTTCCCTGTCTTATTCATGTCAGATGCCTCCAGGAGGGTTTGCATTCTATTGATTGGTTGATTTTGGTAACATCTGAGTCAAGAAATATTTATTATTATTTAGTTTGTGTGTGTGTGTGTGTGTGTGTGTGTGTGTGTGTGTGTGTGTGTGTATGTGTAAATTTTTTTGCCGTGCAGTGCTTTTCTTTTTGGCTGTTGGCAGAGAAGAATAATGACAAGCTCATTAAGTTCAGTTGAGCTCATTACAGCCTGCTGGGCCCAGAAAGTTCCCAAGGTTGGATTTGGCCTGGAGAGCAGGAATCCAGAGAATGAAGAGTTGTGGGGGTGGTGGTGGGACTTTATCAGTGCCTATGGAATCATTCCCTATTAGGTGATTTCCTTGAAAGATAGTATGTCCAATGATCCAGAATATGCCTTGAAATTTTCTCTAGTAACATCAGACCTTTGTGGATGTCTTTAAGGCAACTTGCTTCGGATGTGTAATTATTAGTTCTCAGCTTTTGAGAGCAAAACCTAATTAGAATGTACTCCGCTTCCATCATCATTGCTTCCCTCTCTCACTCATACTTGAGGATACAGGTAAAGAAGAGGCAACATGGGGTAAGGTGGAGAATCTTATAATCCAGGAGTGGACTCTGGTTTTAGAGAAGGAGCTTGTGACTTTATTCCAGGATCCTTGCTTCCTGAGAAGTGATGGGCAGAGGAAGAATTGCAGAAAAGCCTATGCTCTGAAGACCCAGAATCCCAGGAGGTTGTTACTAGAGAAGAGCATCCCCTTGACAAACAAGCTACAATAGGAGCTCCTTCCATTTACTTTATTGGCTGAAGTTATCCAGCTGACTTTTTCTCAGGTCCCACTGGCCAAGATTGGCTGGTATGTGCACCCTAAATCAATCATTGTTAAAGGGACTAAGACAATTTGGAATGGTCCAGACCAATCATGATTGACTCTCTGGTGGTCTGGAGAGGAGGGTCACCTTTCCTGAATATATGGCCTGGTGGAGGGTGATGCTTGAAATAAACTGAGGCCCTGTCAGCCACCAAGAAGGAGTGTATGTGTGAGTGTTGTGTGTGTGTGTGTAGGATTAGGGGCAATTGGCTGTTCCGGGAAAATCACATGAAGACCCTGAAATGCAGGAACCCCGAATCTCCCATATCAGATCCATAGGAATGAAGATTCAAATGCCTCAGAAGAAAAAAACAATAAATAAGGCACATACTCCAACATGACTTGGTTTTTCTTCAGTTCTTCTCATTTTGTTCTTCATAATAATACCTTGCAGTTATAGACAGCTATCACAACTTTATTCTGCACATTACCTGGAGGTGTCAGATGGTTAATCTATTAAAGAAACCATGCTAGTGTGTGTGATGTAGGTGGGATATGTGGAGGACACAGTTAGTAATCTACCCAGTATTAATTCTCCCAGCTCTTTCTTTCAAGTTGAACCCTGGTTGACACCATCCCCAGTGTCTGAGGAGGATCCCTGTGACTCTGAGCCAATTGGGACCTGGCAGTCCCTTGGTGGTGGTTATAGGTTCAAGGATGGGCAAGTTGGCTTAATCATTATGAAGGCAAAAACTGGAGTCCTGCTTGGGGAAGAAGTTCTTCTTGCTCTCCTGCTGGGTGGGAACAAGGAAGTATATAGCCTTGACTGCCACTGGCAGCCATGTTGTGAACATGAGGGGCACAAGCATTGAGTAGAATAAGAGCTGAGAGAGGGGAAGAAAGTAGGGCCTCAGTGGCATCACTGAGCCAAACCTGGAGCCTCTGACCTTGCTAAGTAAGATGACAACTTTCCTTATGACTTAAGCCAATGTGAATTGAGGCTTTTGGTTACTTGCAGCTGAAAGCATCCCCTTACTAAAACAGGCATCCATTATTTTTTCTTTTACAAATGAAGAAACTGAACAAGAGAAAGTGAGCTGTAAGGCAGTAAGTGAGCTGCCTCAGGTCTTACAGCCAAGAGAGTGAAGGAAGAATAGAAGCCCAGTCTTTGACTCCAAGGTGGCTTTTTTCCCCCACCTAATTCCCTCCTATAATGGGGATTACTTCTCAGTGATCACAGTTTATCTTGAGTTGATCTGGTGAGGCTGAGGGGAAGGGTGAAATGTTTCCTAGGAGTCCCAGTAGGGTGGGGCTGAGAAATCTAATTCCCCCTGGGTTGGCCGCTGGCTGCCATCTGGACGAGATAATTATTACCCTGCCCTGTCTTTGTTTAACTGGCTCTGTAGTGAGAACAATGGATTCCAATGAATTGTGCTGGTAAATAATATCTTCTGCTTCCTGGGGGAAACTTACACAACAAAGGATGAGGGTGCCCTCCCAAGAGGGAGGGAATAGGATGGAGAAGTAGAATAGACTCAAGAGCCGTGGCAACAGTACCTCTGAGGTTGTTCAAGGGGAAAGGTCAGGCTCAGGCAGACCTAGCATCTAGACCACTGACAGATCCTGTCCTTTGGGGCTACACTACTTCATTCCCCAACCACAGCCTGGGTGATTCCACAGGGAGCTCAGTAGCTGAAATGGCTCCTCAGAGTTGTCCTACATTGTGCTGAGGTAGCCTGGACTTTATATACTTGCCTTCATTAGTCACTGGATGTAGGATGCCCCTGGAAGTATGTGACTTGAGCAAAGCTGTTCTTTGCAGCTGAAGCTGTCCTGACAGCTGAGAGCTCACCACTGACCACACTCTGGGCAGCTAGAGCCACCAGCACTTGAAAAAGGATCTGGGCGGTGTGTCTCTGTGTCCATCACACCTGCCCCCAACATCACCTAGTGAGAATCTCCCATCCTGAATCCTTCTCCTCTGGGGGTCATGACTCCATTTTCTTTCCCATTCATGAGGACATCACAGGAGAAGGAGTGTCTAAACAGAGAGACTCTGTTGCAGCATCTCGTTCCATGGCTCCTGCCTGCTGTGAGCCCAGGTGGTGGTGGTGATACTCAGAAACTGGCAGCCCAACCTTAAGGCTTAGGGGCCACCTCTCAGCTTTAGAAGGAGGACTTATCAAGGTGGGAGGCAGTTCTGGCCTTTAAGGGTGGATAGCTGGAATGAGTGCTGACTGAGACCAAAAGTGGAACCTGACCCCAGTGTGATGTGAATTGGTTGCAAAGCCTGATTTTGCCTGTTTTTCTGCATCTGTAGAAATCAGATAACATCTCCTTTTCTTTTTGTATGAGATTTTGTGAAGGGGAACATAGTAACAATGTAAAAACCAAAACTTAAAAATTCTGCAGAACTGTGGGATAGTGCCACTAGCATGTTTGTTATCAGTAGAGGTGGCTGATGGACTGTGTAAAAGCCATACCCCATGTACCATGGCCCCATCCTGGAAAAGACAAGTGCAAAATGCAAAGCATTTGAATCAGGGCAAATGACTTTCCCTGGGCACCGAATGCCCCTGAAGGAGAACCCTATGCCTTCTTCCCTAGAAGGTCCAGCTCAAATCTCACCTCTCTGCTGCTCAGTGATGGGTTGCTTCTCTGATCTGCTTGCCTTGCCTTGAGTTTACTCCGTTCACACTTGCCATGGTGGTCTACCAAAAGTCTGGGTTTGGTGTGTAACCCTATGCGAGCCAGTCAGCTCTTGGATGGCACGGGTTGTCTTTCTTCTCTTTCTTGTCTGGAACCTGCCTAACTCAGGGTTGGACAGACAGGGCTTTGGGTAGCTGAGTTGTTCTCTGACTACAGCCCACAGTTACGAGGAGCCCACAGTGTCAGTGCCTGTGGGTGTCCAGAGTGGGCTGAGAGATGCTCATGACAGGTCATGGACTTACAGACTCATAGTCTGTCAGCACTGGAAGAGACTTTAGTGATTATTTGTCATATGTCCTGCCACTTCTCTCCCCTTTTCCACCTATCAAATATTCAACAAATATTTTTAGAGTACCTTAAAGATGCCAGGCCCTGTTCTGGGGGCAGGAGGTATAGCATTGAACAAAATCCCTGGCCTTGTAGAATTTTTATGCTGGTTGGCATATAATAAACAAACGAGGCAAGAAAATACCTATTGTGTCAGCTGGTGATAACTGTGCAAAGAAAAATCAAGCAGATAAGGGGAAGAGAGAGTGCCAGAGATGGAGAAGGGGCAGGGGGTGATATTTTAAATAAGATGATCAGGGAAGGGGACATTTGAGTAGAGTTCTGAAACAGGTGAAGGAGCAACCATGTGGATGTATGAGAGAAGAGCATTTGTCTCTGGGGATGTGAACAGCACGTGCAAAGGCCCTGAGGTGGGTGCTTGCTCGTAAGCTTGAGGTGTGGCAAGGAGACCAGGGGCAGGAGTGGTAGGTGGGAGGTAAGCAGAGAGGTAGTGGGGTGGGGGTGGGAGTGGCAAACACTGCAGAGAGCTTCTCGGGCCTTCACAAGGACTCTGACCTTTGCTTTGAGTGAGGCGGGGAGCCATCGCAGGGCTCTGAGCTGAGGAGCGCCATGATCTAACTTGGGCTTAGAAGGATCCCTCTGGCTGGTGAGTGAATAGACCCCAGGAGGCAACATGTGGAGGCAGGGAGATGTAAGTGGTCCATGTAGTCATCCAGGCAAGGGGTGAGGGTGGCTTGGACCAGCTGGCAGCAGTGAGGTGGTGAGAAGTGGATGGGTGCTGAAGCACCTTTGTTTTTGTAAATTTTTTTGGCCATGCCATGGGGCATGTAGTATCTTAGCTCCCAGACCAGGGATGGAACCTGTGCCTCCTGCAGTGGAAGTAGAGGGAGTCTTAACCACAGGACTGCCAGGGAAGTCCCTGGAAGCATCTTGAAGGTAAAGTCAGGAGTTCATGACAGATGAGGAAACTGGTCCAGAGAGTGATTTGGACCGAAAAGGAGTGATTTACCTAAAGTTGTACAGCTAAGTGGCAGACCAGGACCAGAATAACCAGTTTTAACTGACGTCTGTGTCTGAACCATGCTTCCCCTTGTGCTTCATGTATCTTTCAGCTTATGGGTGTGAGCTGTGTGTGGCTGTGTGTGTGTGAGTCTGAGTGTGTGCTAGTGTGTTCTTGCCTCCATGGGTATGGGGGGAGGGGGAAGCTGTGCTGGGGCAAGTGACAGCAGTGGGAGAGGAGCGGGCAGGGGGCATTTCAGCTGACTGCCTCTTCCCACATCCGTCCTGCTCATGCCTCCTGGCACCTTCAGGCCCAGCTCCTTGCATGTAGGCTCTGCCGATCCCTGGTCCTGGCTAATCCGCTTTCATAAAGCATCCCTTCCCCCATCATCTCTGACAATGGAGAGGAAAGATTGAACCCTTAGGCCATCATTCTGACTCTTTTTTTTTCCCACATGTAGTTCTCTTGGTCCAAGTCCCAGCTGACCATCTCTGTGACTGGACATCTTTCTGTGGCTTGAGCTGAGATGGGGACTTGATGGGGTGGCAGATGGGGTAAGAGGGAGAGGACGGCTCACACAAGACCGTGGGCAGGAGACTGACCTGGTGACATGCCTTTGTGTGTCTCCAGGAGGAAGTGGACACAAAAACGTCACTTGGGAGAGATATCCATGACACCAGAAAGGAAAAGGGATTCCCACTAGAACACTGAAAAGAACCCACTGGGCTGTCCTGAGGCCTGGGATTCCTCCTCATGGTTTTGTGGGTGGGTGTCCCTGATTCTGGCACCAGCTAGCTGTGACGTGGGGTCAGGAATTGCTTCCCTTGGTTAGCTGTCTTAGATATGCTATCCAGGAACTCCCACAGGACTTTAGTAAGTCCTTTCATATTTTAGCATGAACTTCATCTTTGGGTATTGACTGCACAAAGATGCAAGTGTCAGTTCCCACTTATCATCCACCTGCCAGAATGGACACCATAAAGGACTTTTCACTTGTTTGCCCCAAACCACTGCTTCCTAACAGCGTCCATTACAATTACCTGGGGGCTCTAAAAAATTAATTTTATATAATATGAAAAAATGTAAAAAGCTATACAGTGACAAATCTTCCCTATCCCCCATAGTGCATTTCTCCTCACTGTGTTAGCACTGTTAGTGGCTCTGTGGTACCCTCTCAGAGTTTCTCATAAAAGCAAATATTAAAATAGATTTTTATTTTCTTTCACCCACCCAGTTTTGTACAAAATATAGCATACTGTACACATTGTTCCACATTTCACTTTTTTCCTTAATATATTTTGGATTTTTTTTTTCTTTGTGGTGCGCGGGCCTCTCACTGCTGTGGCCTCTCCCGTTGCGGAGCACAGGCTCCGGACGCGCAGGCTCAGCGGCCATGGCTCACGGGCCCAGCTGCTCTGCGGCATGTGAGATCTTCCCAGACCGGGGCACGAACCCATGTCCCCTGCATCGGCAGGCGGACTCTCAACCACTGTGCCACCAGGAAGCCCTACCACTGCAAGATATAGGTGTATGGGGGGAGAATTCAAGAATTTCAGATCCTCAGACTCTAGCCTAGGCTGATTGAATCTGAACTTCTCAGAGACTTACATTTTTAGAAAACTCTCCAGGTGATTATAATGTAGACAAAACTCATAACTAGTTGTCTAACCTACATAAACCATTTTGGTCAGCTAGGATGGTGTCCTTCCTCTGCCTTTCCTGAACAATTGTGGTAGGCTGAAAAATGGCTCTCCAAGATATGGTCACTTCCCAGTCCCTGGGACGTGTGAATATTACCCAAGATGGCAAAGATGTGACTGAGTTCAGGATCTCGAGCTGGGGTGATTATCCTGGATTATCCAGATAAGCCCTAAATGCAATCACAGGTATCCTTATGAGAGAGGGGCAGAGGGAGATTGCAGACAGACATGGAGGAGAGCACGTGAAGATGGAGGCAGAGATTGGAGTGATGCAGCCACAAGCCAAGGAATACTGGCTGCCACTAGAAATGGGAAGAGGCAAGAAACAGATTCTCCTTTAGAATCGCTGGAGGAAGCGTGGCCCTGCTGACCCCTTGATTTCTGTCCTGTGCTGCTGCTGTCATACTTCTGGCCTCTAGAAGGGTGAGAGAATGAACGTCTGTTGTTTTGAACACTAAGTTTGTGGTAATTTATTCCAGCAGCCTCAGGAAATGAACACAAGCATCTACACACGTTTCTGCTGCTAGAGAGCCTTTGCTTAGTGTCTTCCTCCTAGAGGAAAGGACACCTAGAGTCCTTTTCCTCCTTCTCTGTGCCTGTTGGTACTCTTCTAGTCTTTAAAGCTGACCAAACTCTTACCTCCTCCATGAAGGATTCCTGGACAGCCCATCTCTGACCTGCTATAAGGTCTATTGTTGGTTCCCATAAATGGTCTCGTATTTTCAGTTAAGCTCTTGTGTGGGTCTGGGTTTCCTCTGGAGACTGTATGCTACCTGTGGCAGGGATCTTTCTTGCTGTTGTTCTAAAGCCTGCGTGGTGGGGTATTACTTATGGTTCTAGGTAGTTTCACTGTAAGAATCTTTGCCATGGGCAGTTTAAACAGAGGCAGTTTCACTGCACAATTGGCCATAAGACAGTTTTGCCAGGAAAGATAAAATAATGAAAATAAAATAAAGAGGGACATTAAAAAGAATATAATGAAACACAAAAAATTAGTAACAAAACTTTTAAAAGATTTTATTGTCAAAAAATGAAAACACAAAAAATATTTGAATACATTTAGAATGTGTGTAGATTCATGGCTAAAGTTGTATTTGGGTATATCTTAGAGAAAGTGATAATACTTCCTTTCTCAAAGTCAGTCATTAAGAATTTAGGATCTAATGTTGGATGTAAATTCTTCACAATGTTAAAAAATTTGCTGAAACTGTCTCCAGATTTCCCTGGAAGTAAAACAGACAGATGAGGGATGCTATTTCTTATCAATACATGTAATATATATAACTGGTCATACATATCTGGTCTATATTTCAGTGTTCCATCACATGCCTGGTCCTTATATTTCACTAAGTCACGTAAGCCAGATTCTGCACCAAATACCAAAATTCTGTCTACATCATGTTCTCCACTATTAAACAGCAAAGTTTTTTTTCACATTTTCAAGAAAATTATATTCATCAGGAATCACGTAAACGTTTCTTTTTGGGGGGATAGGAGGCGCTTAACTCTTCTTTGGCCTCCAACTGCTAATATTGAGTGACGAATTTGGTACAGACAGCCACCTTTTAAAATTTGCCATAGTTTGGTGAACTTTTGGTTCTGACGGGTGGGAGAGATGACTGTGTTCACGAAGGATCTTTAAACTGGCAAGTGATCGTTTTCTGGTATAGTATGCAGCTTGGCTTTACACTCTCTTATTTCACACGTCTGGTAAGTTTCCTTATTACCATATTTTCTATCAAGTCGATCTACACCTTGACTGGTTTGACCAAACTGTTAACCAGTTATTTTAACTTTTACAGCAAAATTGCCTTACTGCCAATTAGTTTTGTGATGAAACTGCTTATGGCAAAGATGTTTCTGGTGAAAATACCAGAAATGACTACTCACAGAGGACTTGGGGGCCATTGGTAACCTGATTGTATATATTCCTCCTCCCTCTCCCTCTTCACCCTGCCATATATCGTTGGCTTCCTTTTGTTTGTAGAGTTAGAAAATACTCAAGTTAGAAAGTGTTATGGCTGGATCGTCTACCCCCCAAATTTATACATTGCAGTACTAATCCTCAGTGTCTGGAAATGTGACTGTATTTGGAGAAAGGGCCTTTGAAGAGTTAACTAAGATAAGATGAGGTCACATGGCTGGGCCCTAATCCAATACGACTGATGTCCTTAAGAGGAGATTAGGACACAGACACACACAGAGGAAAGACCACGTGAGGGCACAGGGAGAAGTGGCCATCTGCAGGCCAGGGGGAGAGGCTTCAGGGGAAACCGAAGCTGCCGACACCTTGATCTTGGACTACTGACCTCCAGAACTGTGAGAAAATAAATTTCTGTTGCTTAAGTCTTCCAGGCTTGGTACTTTGTTACAGCAGTGCTAGCAAACTGGTACAGAAGGGGCCTGCCTACTCTAGGAAGGAATCCCTTTACAGCGTTTCAGAGAGCCTTGGCCTGGCTACTGTCAGCAAAGAGGAGCCCACCACTTCCTGTGGCAGTCCATTCTATTGTTGGACAACTCTAGGTCACATTCAGTGCAGTTCAGTCACGTTCGATGTTTCCTGCATATCTACCTGGTCTTAGAAACTGGTTGAGTGGTGAGGACACAGTCCTTGTCCTCTGGGAATTCACAGCTTGATGGGGACAGGAGAAAAGTCAACAGCAATAAGGACTGGACAAGAGATTAACCTAAGTGCGAAGGGAGCCTTGTGGCAGGATCCCTGGCCCATCCTGGGAGGCAGTGTGAGGGTGACACTGTGGCCCCAGAGGTGGAGATATTCAGTGGCATGTTAAAAAATCTGTATTAGTTTCTGTAGGCTGCAGTAACAAATTACCACTACCCTGTGGCTTAAACAACAGAAATGTATTCTCTCACAGTTCTGGAGGCCAGACGTCCGAAATTAGTTTCTCTGGGCTGACATGAAGGTGCCAGTAGGAAGGTGTTCCCGTTGGAGCGTCTAGGGATGAATCCATTCCTTACCTCTTCCAGCTTCTGGTGGCTGCTGGCATTCCTTTGCTTGTGGTCACTTCACTCCAGTGTCTCCCTCTGTCTTCACGTTGCCTTTTCCTCTTCTGTCTGTGTCAAATCTCCCTCTGCCTCTCTCTTATAAGGATACAAGTGATTGCATTTAGGGTCCACATGGACAATCCAGGGTAATCTCCTCATCTCAAGATCCTTAATCACATCTGCAAGGATCTTTTTTCCTTATAAAGCAACATTTATAGCCTTCCAGGGGAGGGATCAACACGTGCAAAGTCTTCCTCCTTCTGTGGAGGAAGCAGCATGAAACCTGCAAGCTCTCTCTTTCAAAGGGACAGCCTTCCGGATGTGAAGAAAAGAGACGTGTTCCTTCTAAATCTCATTTGCCTAGGTGGGACCTCCTCAGTGTCTCTGTTGATTCTTAAGAGGCTGTTCCCACTCAGGGTGTGGACTTCCCAGATGGACTGGAGGTCTCTTGTCCCTGGCGTCTCACAGTGTGTGCTCATGCCAGACCCTCCCAGCATGTTTTGGGACAAATCTGATCCCTTGGGAAAATCATGTGAGAGATGTTATGTTTTGGTGTCTTCCTCCTTCCGTGGTGCTTTGCCTCTGCTCTCTTCAGAAAACTTCACTCTTTTACTGGACAAACATTTATTCAGCTCCATTATGTGTTGGTCCTGTTCCAGGTACTGGGGATAGAGTGTTGAATGAGACAGGCAGGTCCATGCTCTCCTGGAGCTTATCTTTTAGGGAGGAAAGGGAAAGGATACACTAGTGAACAAATAACAAGATCACTTTGCGGTACAGCAGAAATTAACACAACATTGTAAATCAACTATACGTCAATTAAAAAATAT
Organism: Pseudorca crassidens; assembly: GCF_039906515.1. Classification (NCBI taxonomy): domain Eukaryota; kingdom Metazoa; phylum Chordata; class Mammalia; order Artiodactyla; family Delphinidae; genus Pseudorca; species Pseudorca crassidens. The sequence goes on along the minus strand of NC_090307.1, from coordinate 26,555,216 downwards.
TAAAAAAATAACTGAACAAGAGAATTTCTGACAGTGAGGGGTGCTACAAAGACAACAGCACAGGGTGATGGGATAGGAAGTGGGTGAGTTTACGTGGGGAGGTCCTGGAAGACCTCTCAGCCAGGTGGCACTGAGGTGGGTCAGGGTGACAAGAAGGAGCTCAGCACAGGTAATTCTGGGGTTGAACACTCAAGCAAAGACCCTGTGGAGGGAAGAGCTGGTGAGCTAACGGAACAGATGTGAGAGAAGGAGGTGGGAGAGGATGACATTGGAGCCACAGGAAGGGGTCAGCTCGTGCAGGACATCGAAAAGCAGCTTCAGGACTTCAGCTTTTACTCTAAAGGACCCGGGAAGTTGTATTAGCTGGGGCTCACCCAGGTGTAGAGGTAGCAGATGTCAGTATCAGAGGGCAAATGGGTACATGAGTGTGGCCCTCAGGGGCTCTGATAGTTAATTTTATTTGTCAACTTGACTGGACTAAGGGATGCTCAGATAGCTGGTAAAACATTCTTTCTGGGTATGTCTGTGAGGATGTTTCTGGAAGAGATTAGCATTTAAATCAGTAGCCTGAGTAAAGAAGATCCCCCTCCCTTCACCAGTGCAGGTGGGCATCATCCAATCTACTGAGGGCTTGGCTAGAACAGAAGGTGGAGGAAGCATGGATTCACTCTCTCTGTTTGAGCTGAGACATCCATCTTCTGCCCTCCGACATAGGCGTTCCTGGTTCTTAGCCTTCGGACTCAGACTGGGACTTAGACCACCGGCCCCCTGATTCTGGGGCCTTTGGACTTGGACTGACCTACACCACTGGCTTCCCTGAGTCTCCAGCTTGCAGACGGCAGATTCTGGGACTTCTCAGCCTCCATAATTGCATGACTATGATAAATCTCCTTTTAGCTCTCTCTCTCTATCCCATTGGTTCTGTTTCTCTGGAGAACCCTAACTAATACAGGGACCTGAAGATATACATCTGGCAGTTACAGACACACTAGAAATAGTTAAAAACTTGGGCCTGAATAAGGTCATCCAAGGAGTAGAGACGGAGATGAGAAGAGATTCCTTGACTGAGCCCTGAGTGGCCGATATTTAGAGATCAAGCAGAGAAGCAAGTCTCAATGAAGGGACAGAGAAGGCGAGCCGGGTGAGGCAGGAGGAAAACCAAGAGGGAAGACCATATCTCAAGAGTGGTGGGTCGTCAGCATTCGCCTGTCCTCTCTCCCCGTCAGGAGAGTTGCTGACGAACGAATTCCTTTGGGTTGTGTATTCTCCTGGGTGAATGTTTTGGGGAGGAATCAAAACCTTGAGTAAGGGTTGCAGTATGAACGCCGTACTGCAGAGAGGGTTTTCCTGCCGTGTCTCTGGTCTTTGTCATGTCAATTTCTAATCTTTGTGAGGCTAGCCTTTTGGAGGTAGAGTCAGGAGACTGAACCAGATTGGCAGAGAGGAGCTCAGGATGCCATGTTTATAACCATTTAAAAATTAAACTCAGCCTGTGACATGGGTGTTTAGAGAGTTACTCCTTGTATTTTGATAAGTTTGCCTCCCATCATCCTGTAGCACCCATGTTGCTTCTGCCTGGACACCTGCCATTGTCTCAAACACCTTTCAGGCTGGGAATTAACAATCCAGACATTTCTTCCCCCAGCTAACCCTCCAACACCACCAACAAAACTTTTTGAAAACTATGTCACATGCAGTTATAAATAGTTCTACAGAAATTCAAATACAGATTTGATCCATTTAACCCCTGTGTGAATGGCAGGCTTGAGTCAGGGGATGCTGGACTATGACTTTAAGGCTTTTTCAACTTCAGAGCCTGTGATCCTATGACAAACCTGGTTAAAATGATTGAATGATGACCAGGTAAGGATTCATAAGTGCAGCCGTGGCACAGGATTTCTTAATCAGCAGAATCTGTCATCGCTGTATCATCAAAGTGATGTTAGCATGGCTGTAGGCCAAGGCCTCCTTTTTGTGAGCTGACCATCTATGCATCCTTTCCTTAAAACTACCCGTGAGATGAAGATCTAATCCTTTGGTGTGGCATTTAAGACCCACCTCAGTGTGGCCCCAACTTCCTTTTGCTGAGTGATATTGATGCTGCCTCTTCCCACACCTGTCCTCATCCTCCCCACCTGACACTCTAGACTCTGCCTGTTCCTTCTCCCCTCGTGCTTTCCACCCACTGTCATCCAGGACCTCCTTGACTACTTGCCTGGTGACCGCTTGCCTCCACATCCAAGAGGACTTTCTCCTTTGCTCGCAGCTGGATCTGCTCTGCCTCCCCACAGCCTGTGTTTCCAGTTCCTGGGCTCTTCTCCAACCTCTGCTGTGTTCACCCTTCCATGCGTAGCCTGTCATGAGATGGCACATTTTGTAAACACACTGCTATTTTCTGGCCCATCTTCCTGTGGCATGTACTTATTGTGCTTCCCCAGCTGGTGTCTTTGCCTCCCACATGGACCCCTCCTCTCTCTGCTCTTCCAACAAGTCTCTCAAGGGCTCCTTTTCCAAGAGGATGGCCCTACTGCATCAGCCTTGAGTAAGCTTTTCTTTCTCTCCACTTACTCTCTGTAACTTTCATTTGGCCTGTATCCCATGCTGTTTATTGACAGCTTTTGTATTTCTTTGAACACTCCTATTGTTTGACAATTCTATGGATGGAATTGTGTCACTTTGAAATTTATATGTTGAAGTCCTAAGCCCAATGTGACTGTATTTGGAGATAAGGCTTTTAGGACAAAATTGAGGTTAAATGAGGTCATAAGTGTAGAGTCCTAATCTGATAGGATTGGTGGCCTTATAAGAAGAGGACTCTCTCTCTCTCTCTGTCTGTCTGGACCAAGGAAAGTCTGTGTGAGCATGCCATGAGAAAGTGGCCGTCTACAAGCCAGGAAGAGAGTCTTCACCATAACCTGACCATCCTGACACTCTGACCTTCGACTTGCCAGCCTCAGAACTGTGAGAAAATAAATTTCTGTTGTTTAGGCCACCCAGTCTATAGTATTTTGTTACGGCAGCCAGAGCAGACTAAGACAATACATTTTAGCATGTTTATGTCTTATATGCCCCCAAAACTGCCATCTTAGGTTGGGACTGTTTTTTTTAACATTTAAATTGAAGTTTAATATGCATATAGAAATATACATATATCATAGGTATGTAGCTTGCTGAATGTTTACAAACTGAGCACACCCATGTGACAGCATTGGGTCAAGAAACAGTGTATCACTAGCACCTCTGCAACCCCCTTTATGCACCTTCCAGGCTTTGCCAGCCCTCAGAGCAGCTACCAGTCTGACTCCTGACATAGATTAATTTTGCCTGGTTTTGTACTTTATGTACACAGAGTTACAGAGCAAACTCCAAAGTGATAGAACTTCTTTGCACTCTCATCAGCGTGTGTGAGAAGATTTATTTTTTATTCTCCTTTATTCCACTTGCACAGGGAGAATTAGATACAGGGTATTTCCTGGTGGTACAGTGGTTAAGAATTCGCCTGCCAATGTAGGGGACATGGGCTCGAGCCCTGGTCCGGGACGATCCCACATGCCATGGAGCAACTAAGCCCGCGTGTCACAACTACTGAGCCTGCATGCCTAGAGCCTGCGTGCCACAACTACTGAAGCCTGCATGCCTAGAGCCCGTGCTCTGCAACAAGAGAAGCCACTGCAATGAGAAGCCCTCACACCACAACGAAGAGTAACCCCCACTTGCCACAGCTAGAGAAAGCCCATGTGCAGCAACAAAGACCCAATGCAGCCAAAAACAAACAAACAAACAAACAAATAAACATTAAAAGGAAAGAAAAGAAATGCTCATTGGATGAGTAGAGAGAGAAGGATTTTCTTGGGGTTCAAGCATTAGTGGACCCAAGGGTACATGTATGAATGAGGTAGGTGGGCTTAATCGGGACCTCAGCCTCCTTGCTGTCAAAACATACAGGAACCCTCCTTAGCTGTTGAAAAAATGCTCCTTTTCTGTTGTTTGAGTCCTGGTTGCAGAGGTGTGCTCCCATCATTGAGTCCTGGGTTTCCTGATTACCTTATTAACCATCTGAAATGGAAATTCATTTGGAGAAGAATGTGTCACTGCAATGACATGGAACCTCAGCTCTTTCCTCACATCAGGCATTTCTACACAGTAAGCCAGAAAGTTGGAAGGAAGTTAGAGGCAAGGAAGAATCAATCATGCATGCAGCCTTGGAAGCCATGTTCAGAGGATGACTACTCCGTTCCAGGGCCACCTGGAGAGGAGGAGAGAAATGGCAGGAGGGAGGAGGGCCCATTGCCTCAAGCAACTCTGACCACTTGCATTCTCTATGAAAGCAATTTACACCTCAGCAAAGCCCCCAGAATTCAGAAGAGGAGTGACGAGGCTAGTGGGAACTGCTAACTATGTGAAAAGTAATCAGTTCAGTTAGAATATTGAAGTTCTTGCAAGGAACCTCAGAGAATTTATAATTCCACTGTTCCACACAGAAGGAAACTTCCAGCATCTTCTCATCCCCCCTTCTCTGGATACGCACCAGGTTTAATGCTCCTTCTAAAATCCAGAAGAAGGCACTGAAAGTGCAGGTGTGGTCTGTCTAATACACAACACAGAGGTGTCTTCACCTTCCTTGATATGGAAAGTAAATCCACCTAAATATTTTAATTTACTTTCTTTTTTGGCAACTTTGTTACATTGTTAATTCACACTGAGTTTATGGTGAACTGAAAAACTCATCCACCCCTTATCTTCTCAGTATAAGCTGTTATCTTGGTCTGTTTAGGCTGCTTTAACAAACTACCCTCAACTGGATGGTTTTAACCACAGATATTTACTTCTCACAGTTCTGGAGTCTGGGAAGTCCAAGATCAAGGGACCAGCAGATTCAATGTCTGGTGAGAACCTATTCTTTGTTTAGAGACAGCTGTCTTCTTCTTGTGTCCTTATATTGTGGAAGGACGACAAGGGAGCTCTCTGGGGTCTCTTTCATAAGGGCACTAATCCCATCCACAAGGGGTCCATCCTCATGACCTAAGCACCTCCTGAAAGTCCCACCTCCCAATACCATCACATTGTGAATGTCTTCAACATAAGAATTTTGGGGGACATGAACATTTAGTCTGTAATAGCTGCTGTCTTTCCCAGTTGGCCCCTTTGCAACTGTCATTGTTTTTAGCTTAATGGCAACACTTACATTTATCTTTGTTTAATTTCATCTTGAAGATTTTGGCCTAGATCCTCAATTTGACCTTCAAGGTAAACTGAAGTTCTGTTTATTTCCTCTCTTAAATTCTCAAATCCTTCCACTTTTTGTATATGCTTTCTTGCCTGTTTCCTCACCTGGAAGTCTCTCTCCTCTTTCTCTCCACACCCCCATTACCAGCCTTAGCTTAGGTAATTCCGGCTCATACTTTAGAACCCAGCTCAGATTCCCTTCCTCCAGAAGATTTCCCTTGTACCTTCATGTTAGGTCAAGGCTCCCAGCTCTATGCTTTTATTGCACCCTGAACATCTCCTTTTGTTCCTTATCACAACTGTGTTTATGTAATTCATTGAGCAATGTGTTTAGTTTCTGATTCTCACTGTAGACTGTCAGCCCCATGAGGGCTTGTACCATGACTGTCTCATTCACTGCTGCAACCCCAGGGCTTAGCAAAATATTCACAGCTCTTGTTTAAGTCATGCAATCTGTGGTGTTTTGTTATGGCAGCCTAAGCAGACTAAGACAGCTTTCATTTAAAGAAAGGAGTCTATGGCCAAAAGTAAAAGCTTGAGGACCCCTGCTCCAGTCTAACCCATCCGTTCTGTAAATGAAAATGTTGATTAGGGTAAGATAAGTTGTTAGTTGATAAGACTGGGACTAATTCTGGTCCTTGCATAGTAACCGTTCTATAAATGTTGTCTTTAATAATAATGTTATTGAGCTTCCCTGGTGGCACAGTGGTTAAGAATCTGCCCGCCAATGCAGGGGACACGGGTTCGAGCCCTGGTCTGGGAAGATCCCACATGCTGTGGAGCAACTAAGCCCATGTGCCACAACTACTGAGCCTGCGCTCTAGAGCACGCGAGCCACAACTACTGAGCCTGTGTGCCAAAACTACTGAAGCCCGCGTGCCTAGAGCCTGTGTTCTGCAACAAGAGAAGCCACTGCAATGAGAAGCCCATGCACTGTAACAAAGAGTATCCCCACTCGCCACAACTAGAGAAAGCCTGGGTGCAGCAACGAAGACCCAACGCAGCCAAAAGTAAATAAATAAATTTATATATAAAAAATGTTATCAATGACCTTACTATTATTAAGACAAGGGGAAAACAGCTTTGTAGGGTGGAAACTGAAGCATAGATATTTAGGACAATGCTCAGTGGCCTAGCAGGAGAAGAACGTGGAAGGAATAATGAGAACTGTGATAGGAAGGGATGAGTAAGGTGAGTGGGATCTTTGTTACCCAGAATGTTTTGGCTGTTTGGGCTCTTGAATGAAGTGAGGGGGCTTTGAAACACAATCTCAGTGTAATTCAATCCAAGATTCTAAGCTCTACTAAAACAATGGAAAAAAGAATGGAATCCTAGGCTGGGCTGGGAGAAAGTTACAGGGAGTGGGTGTCCCCACAGTGTCAGACTCAGAATTAGAGTCTCCCCATCAACGATGGGTGCCTCAGCTTTCGAAGGCTCTAGCAGAGACTGGATGCCCAGCAGCTGGGGATGTGTCTAAGGAATTCCTGCTGTGCATGGGATGCTGGATCAGTTCTCCTGCTCATTGGAAGTTTCTAAGATTCTATGTAAAGAACCTGATCTCCTAACGTGGGTCTTTTTAGGAGGTGGAGGCGTGGAATGAGAAATGGGTCAGCAAGAAATGGAATGAGGAATAGACTTTGAGGATGGGGTGATTATGAACTAAAGGAGTGAGATATCGGGGGGGCACAGGGAGGGACAAAAAGGCTGGATTGACTCAGGGAGGAGATATTGGTCTTGGGGTTGAAGCCAGAGGTAGGAGAATATGGTAGAATGTGGCTCTCCCTGGAGACTGTCAGAAAGTTGAATTGATTGGTGCTCAGTCTTGGGGGATTAGGAGCAATTCTGCCTGAGGCAGAGGGTTGGACCAGGTGACCTCTCAAGATTTCCTTTCTTCTGATGATTCTGGGAAGACATTTCTCATTGTCTTGACAGTCCTGAAATGTCTTTTCTTAATGGGAAATTTATCTGCTGGATTCAATTTAACTGTTGCATTTGTATTTTGTACATGCACCTGCCCTGGGGCAATGGTTACATTTTAAATAAATCAAATCAATAAATATGATACACTTCATTTTAATCATTACATAATGCAAAAAATTATGATAATGCCACATTAAGTTGCAAATTAAGACATGCAAAAGTAAGGAAAAGTGGAAATGAATGTTCTCCCAACAACATTAACTCCCCTGCCTTGTGATGTATAATAAAGTCTATGTTTATATCTGCCTACCTAGCAGTCTCTCATTCAGCACAGACCAATGTGGGGGATTATTGCCATTATGCACCTTAACTTTTGTGTCTGATGGCTTGTTGTAAATGTGCCATATTAAATAAAGCATTAGCCTGACTCCTGCCAGGAAGAGAGAAGTGTGTGACGGTGGGAGCACAGGCTTTGCGAGGACTGCCTGGGTTAGGATCTCAGTTCTGCCTCCGAGCAGCTATGTGTCCTGCTCAATTTACTCAGCTCTCTGGACTCTTGTTTCGTCATCTGTAATACACAATTATAAAATAAAAATTAAAAAACTTTTTTGTAGCATCCGGGCCCTTTCCCTCCCTACCCTCCCTGCCAGCATCAACCAGGGCAGTCCCATTTTTATTGGTTTTATTGTAGTTCACTTATAATTTCATTTTGAAGAAAAAGATTGTGCTGCTTGAAAAAATTTCCCAATCATCACTCTAGTCCTAATTTTCCAGATGAGGAAGATCAGGGAGGTAAAGCAACTTACCCAAGATCACACAGCTGATTACTCTCAAGGAGACCTCCACCCCAGGTCAGCAACTTTTCAATTGACCTTTCTCTTGCCCCCAAATGAAAGCTCCCTTCTGGTTAGTGCCTTGTTCCTGGCCGGCACTTGATGCAGAAGGGCAGACTGGCTGTATGCATGCAACATATAGGAGGTCCCCAGCGCAGCAAGGGGTGATGGGAAAATCTTAGGTGTTAGAGTAAGGTGGATGCAAATTCTATCTCCACCAGGTGCTGCTCTGCGGCCTTGGATCATTTTGAATCTCAGTTTTTTCTTCTGAAAAATGGTGGAAAAGAATCCAACCTTTTAGGATCCAATGAAACCATCTATGTAAAACACTGGTCACAGTGCTCAGCTCCTTGGAGCTGAAGTTTAGCTGAAGTTTCAAAACATGCTCTGATTTAAATAGTTATGTTTCCCCAATTTCCCCTGGAGCTGCCTCAAGAATTTCACTATTGAAATTTCCTCAGTAGTGATACATTTGAATAGGTTAAGCATTTTTTTTTTCTCCCCACTAAATAACCTTACCTCTCTTTTCACCTGTGGAGAACTGGGAAGAGAACCACGCTTGAGGCCCCAACGCCTTTAATGGCTCCCATTGCTTGTGGGATTAAGCAGAACACTACTCTTTACAGCCTGTCAGCATTCCAGAGAGGGCAACCCACTGCTCTCTCAACAAGTCCTCAGTTTTGGCATCTCTCTGCCTTTGCCCCTGCTGCATCTTCCTCCTGGAAGACCCTCTGCCCCTTCTCTCTTGTACTCCCTTCCCCATTGACCTGCCTCTGCTTGTCAAACCCAGTCTGCCCTCAAGGCCTATGTCCTCCTCTATGAATCTTTCCAGATTGACCCTGAATAATGGGCCATCTTCCGATTTCTGTCCCCGAGCCCCTCTTATGCTTCCTGAATGACCATTGTTTTATTCTCCCATGTTAGGTAGTGTAGTCCTGCACCACTAGGTTCATAGTTTCTTGAGAACATGAGCTACATCTCACTCATCTTTATTGCCCTTGTAATTATGATAAGCATAGAGCCTTCCATGCTGGATAAATACTGAGTTGAATCATAACTAAGTGTTCTTCACATTATGATCATTTTCATATTACAGGAGATGCTGGAGCAGGAGAAACGTGCTGCGTGCCTGGGGGAGGGGGCAGGGCTGGGGGACAAGGAGAGGTTCACAAAGGCCAAGATGAATGTTGAAGCCCAAGCTTTTGGGCACTCACAATCTCGCCAAAGGTGGGATCTGCAAAAATGCAACTAAGAGCCTCACCAAAATCAACCAGGGCCTGGGAGAAAAGAATGTTGGTTGTGTTGTTTACTGTTTCATTACTTCTCTGCAATCTTTGGAAACCCATCAGTGTCATTATCCCAGCCTCTCACCAGGACCTGGAGTTTTTGAGTCCCATGGCTGGCATTATTTGGGCTCAAACTAGAGAAAACATAATTATTGCTCTTCCTGTTTGTTTTATTCAAAGTCTACTGAATGGGGTTCATAATCACACTTGGGCTGCACCCCAAGGAGCCTCATGGGTTTTTTTTGTTTTTTTGTTTTGCGGTACTCGGGCTTCTCACTGTTGTGGCCTCTCCCGTTGCGGAGCACAGGCTCCGGATGCGCAGGCTCAGTAGTTGTGGCTCACGGGCCCAGCCGCTCCACGGCATGTGGGATCCTCCCAGACCGGGGCACGAACCCGTGTCCCCTGCATCGGCAGGCAGACTCTCAACCACTGCGCCACTAGGGAAGCCCCGGAGCCTCATGTTTTATAGATCCCACTTCCTGTGAAGGAGGGAGTGGGTGCAGGATTGGAGAGGTGACTTCCTGTTTCATAAAAGGGGCATGAGGAAGGATAGGAAGATCATAGGTTCACCAAGAAACGAGGCTTTTATGGGCAGAGTCAGGGCCGAAGGTGACACCAAAGAGACAGAAGATACACAACCTGTTCCTCAGGAACTGATGCTGAATCGGGTCCTGACTTGGTTAATTTGCTCCATTGCAGGGATTTATTGGGTGCTGGGTACACACACAAAACTGAGCTAGAACAAACCAGTTTTGACCAAATTATGCTGGTATTCAGTCTCCAGTGCTGCCGCTTGTCCTATTGTGTTGTCTCCTCCCTTTCACTTATTTCCAGGTATCCAGGAGTGTTTCGCTTGCATGTAATCCAGGCTGCAGGCCAACCATGTACGCGTCCTTCCAGCCTTTAGGCCAGAGCCAAGGCCCTCCCTAAGCAGGCTCCATGCTGCCTCCCTAGTTTATTTCCACGCTCCTCCATTCACGGGCACCGCCTCTTTCCCTGGTCTCTACTGTCCTGCCTTGGCTCATGGTATTCCATTTACTCACTCCTCCCTTCCACTCTTCCTTCCTTTATCAAAAAATTCTTATGCTAACATTTTCCTCTGGCCTTGACGTCATTCCCTGCATCTCTCCTTGTCTAAATCCTTATCCTTCCAGTTCTTTCTTTTGTTTTTTCAATTTTTATTTTCTTTAGATTAAGAATATTTAGTTAAATTCTTAAATATTCTGTTTACAAAAGTTCAAAAGTTACTTAGATTCAAAAAAATATCCTCCTTCATCCTCTCTACCAAATTAAGAAAGATTGAGATATGATCGACATATGACATTATATGTTTTTCAGGTGTGCAGCATAATGATTTGATATTTGTATATACTTTGTGAAATGATCACCACAATAAGCCTAGTTAACATTTATCCCCACATATAGTTACAATTTGTTGGCTCCTTTTTAAATTGAAGTACAAGTGATTTATAATATTATATTAGTTTCAGGTGTACAACATAGTGATTCAATATTTTTATAGATTATACTCCATATAAAGTTATTATAAAATATTAGCTATTTTCCCTGTGCTGTACATTACATTCTTGTAACTTATTTATTTCATACCAGTAGTTTGTACCTCTTAGTCACATCTTCTTTATCTCATCTGTTGATGGACACTTACATTGCTCCCATATCTTGACTATTGCAAATAATGTTGCTATGAATATTGGGGTGCATATATCTTTTCAAATTAGTGTTTTCATTTTCTTTGGGTATATATCCAGGAGTGAAATTGCTGGGGATCTATTTTTAATTTTTTTGAAGAACCTCCATACCGTTTTCCATAGTGGCTGTACCAATTTACATTTTCATCAACAGTGTAGGAGGGTTCCTTTTTCTCCACATCCTCACCAACACTTGTCTTTTCTTTTTTTGGCTGTGCTGGGTCTTCATTGTGGCATGTAGGCTCTTTGTTGCAGTGCACAGGCTTCTCTAGTCGTGGCGCATGGGCTCTCTAGTTGTGGCGTGCGGGCTTATTTGCCCCACGGCATGTGTGATCTTAGTTCCTTGACCAGGGATTGAACCCACATCCCCTGCATTGGAAGGCGGATTCTTAACCACTGGACCACCAGGGAAGTTCCAACACCTGTCTTTTTGATGATAGTCATTCTGACATGTGTCAAGCGATACCTAATTCTGGTTTTGATTTGCATTTCCCTGATGGTTAGTGATGTTGACCATCTTTTCATGAGCCTGTTGGCCAACTGTATGTCTTCTTTATAAAAATGCCTATTTAGGTCCTTTGCCCATTTTTAAGTCCAGATTTTTAAAAATATTGAGTTGTATGAATTCTTTATATATTTTGGATATAACCCTTTATTAGACATGTCATTTACAAATATCTTCTCCCATTCAGTAGGTTACCTTTTTGTTTTGTTGAAGGTTTCCTTCACCATGCAATAGCTTTTAAATTTGATTAGGCCCCATTTGTTTATTTTTGCTTTTGTTTCCCCTGTCCAAGGAGACAGATCAAAAAAAAAAATTACTGCTAAGACCTATGTCAAAGAGCATACTGCCTATGTTTTTCTAGGAGTTTTATAGTTTTAGTTCTTACAGTTAGCTTTTTAATCCATATGGTGTGAGAAAGTGTTCTAACTTCATTCCTTTACATGTTCTTTTACCTGTTCAGTTTTTCCAGCACCACTTACTGAAGAGACTGTCTTTTTCCCATTGTATATTCTTGCCTCCTTTCTCATAGATTAATTAACCATATGGGTGTGGGTTTATTTCTGGGCTCTCTATATTCTGTTTCATTGGTCTATGTGTCTGTTTTTGTGCCAGTACCATACTGTTTTGATTACTGTAGCTTTTTAGTATAGTCTGAAGTCAGGGAGTGTGATACCTCCAGCTTTGTTCTTTTTTTCTCAAGATTGCTTTGGCTATTTGAGGTCCTTTGTGGTTCCATACAAATTTTAGGATTATTTGTTCTCATTCAGTGAAAAATGCCCTTGGTATTTTGATAGGGATTGCATTAAATCTATAGATTGCTTTGGGTAGTATGGGCATTTTGACAATATTAATTTTCCCAGTCCATGAACACTGGATATCTTTCAATTTATTTGTATTGTCCTCAAGTTCTTTCATCAGTGTCTTACAGTTTTCAGAGTACAGGTCTTTCACCTCCTTGGTTAAATTTATTCCTAGGTGTTTTATTCTTTCTGGTGCAATTGTTTTCTTGAATTCTCTTTCTGATAGTTCATTTTTAGTGTATAGAAATGTGACAGCTTTCTGCATATTAATGTTGTATCTTGTAACTTTACTGAATTCACTTATTCTAATAACTTTTTTTTTTACATCTTTATCGGAGTATAATTGCTTTACAATGGTGTGTTAGTTTCTGCTTTATAACAAAGTGAATCAGTTATACATATACATATGTTCCCATATCTTTTCCCTCTTGCATCTCCCTCCCTCCCACCCTCCCTATCCCACCCCTCCAGGTGGTCACAAAGCACCGAGCTGATCTCCCTGTGCTATGCGGCTGCTTCTAATAAGTTTTTTTTTTTTTTTTTTTTTTTTTTGCAGTACATCAGCCTCTCACTGTTGTGGCCTCTCCCATTGTGGAGCACAGGCTCTGGACGCACAGGCTCAGTGGCCATGGCTCACGGGCCTAGCCGCTCTGCGGCACGTGGCATCTTCCCGGACCGGGGCACGAACCCATGTCACCTGCATCGGCAGGCGGACTCTCAACGACTGCACCACCAGGGACGCCCCTCTAATAAGTTTTTGGTAGAGTCTTTAGGATTTCTATATATAATGTTATATCATCTGCAAATAGTGACAGTATGTCTTTTCCCCTTTCAATGTGCATGCCTTTTATTTCATTTTCTTTTCTGATTGCTGTGGCAAGGACTTCCAATACAATGTTAAATAGAAATGGTGAGAGTGCACATCTTTGTCTTGTTCTTGATCTTAGAGGAAAAGCTTTCAGCTTTTCATCATTGAGTGTGATGTTAGCTATGGGTTTGTCATAAATGGCCTTTATTATGCTGAGGTATGTTCCCTCTATACCCACTGTGTTGTTGAGAGTTTTAATCATGAATAGATGGCAAATTTTGTCAGATGCTTTTTCTGCATCTATTGAGATGATCATGAAATTTTAATTTTTCATTTTGTTAATATGATGTGTCAAATTGGTTGATTTGTGGTATTGAACCATCCTTGCATTCCTGGGATAAATCCAACTTGATCATGGTGTATGATCCTTTTTATGTACTGTTGAATTCAGTTTTCTAATATTTTGTTGAGGATTTTTGCATCTATGTTCATCAGGGATATTGTTATGTAATTTCCCTTTTTTGGAGTGTCTTTGTCTGATTTTGGTATCAGAGTAATGCTGGCCTTGTAGAATGAGTTTGGAAGTGTTTTCACCTCTTTAATATTTTGAAAATAGTTTAAGAAGGATAGGTATCAACTCTTCTTTACATGTTTGGTAGAAATTCCCTGTGAAGCCATCTGGTCCTGGACTTTTGTTCGTTGGTAATTTTTTGATTACTGATTCAATTTCAATACTGGTTAACCATCTGTTCGTATTTTCTATTTCTTCCTGATTCAGTTCAGGAAGATCGTATGTTTTTTCCAGGTTGTCCAATTTGTTGGTGTATAACTGTTCATAATATCTTCTTATGATTGTTTGTATTTCTGTGATATCAATTGTAATTTCTCCTCTTTTATTTCTAATTTTGTTTATTGGAGCCCTGTCTCTTTAAAAGAAAATTAACCTGGCTAAAGGTTTATCTATTTTGCTTACCTTTAAAAAAAAAATCTCTTAGTTTCATTGAACTTTTCTTTTATCTTCTTTTTCATTGATCTCTATTTTATTCACTTCTGCTCTGATGTTTATTATTTCCTTTCTTCTGCTGACTTTGGGCTTTGTTCTTTTTCTAATTCTTCTGATGATTGTTTATTTCAGATTATTCTTGTTTATTTAGGTAGGCTTCTACCTCTCTAACTTCCCTCTTAGAAGTGCTTTTGCTACACCTCAGATTTTGGAAAGTTGTATTTTTACAGCTTTTTCTAAAGTTATTTTCTGATTTCCTCTTTGATTTCTTCATTGACCTATTGCTTTTTTAGTAGCAAGTTTAGTTTCCATGTGTCTGTGTTTTTTTCATTTTTCTTCCTGTAATTGATTTCTAATTGTGGCCAGAAAACATGCTTGATATAATTGCAATATTCTTAAATTTATTGAGACTTGTTTTGTGGCCTAGCATGTGATATATCATGGAGAAAATTCCATGTGCACTTGAAAAGAATGTGTAGCTGCTGTTTTTAGATGGAATGTCTTATAGATATCTATTAAGTCCATCTGGTCTAATGTGTCATTTAAGGTCACTGTTTCCTTATTGATTTTTGGTCTGGATGATCTCTCCATTGATGTAGTGCAGTGTTAAAGTCCCCTACTATTATTGTATTACTGTCAATTTCTCCCTTTATGTCAGTTGATATTGCTTTATACATTTAGGTGCTCCTATATTAGATTCATATATGTTTACAAATGTTGTATCCTCTTCTCAGATTGACCTCTTTAACATTATATAATGTCTTTCTTTGTCTTTTATTATAGACTTGGTTTTAAAGTATACTTTGTCTGACATAAGTATTGCTACCCCAGCTTTCTTTTCTTTTCCATTTGCATGGAATATCTTTTCCCAGCCCTTCACTTTCAGTCTGTGTGTCTTTATCTCTGAAGTGAGTCTCTTGTAGGCAGCCTATGATTGGTCTTTTAAAAAATCGAATCAACCACCCTATGTCTTTTGATTGGAGCATTCAGATCACTTAAACTTAAAGTGATTATTGGTAGGTATGAACTTATTGCCATTTTGTTACTTGTTTTCTGGTTGTTTTTGTAGTTCTTCTCTGTTTTGTCTCTCTTATTTTAGTCAATTCCCTTGTGGTTCATGCTTTTCTTTAGTGTTGTGTTTGGGTTCCTTTCTCTTTAATTTTTGTGTATATATTATAGTTTTTAATTTGTGGTAACCATGGAATTCATTTAAGTTGACCTGTAACTATATCTACTTTTTTAAAATTGATAATCATCTAAGTTCAAACACATTTTAAAAGATCTGCATTTTAGAATCTCTCCTCCTACAACATTTTATGTTTTTGATGTCATATTTTACATCTTCATGTCTATTCCTTAATTGTTTATTGTAGTTATAGTTGATTTTACAATTTTTGTCTTTAATCCTTTGTATTAGCTTATTTAAGTTGTTGATTCACTGCCTTTACTATATATTTGCCTTTACCAGTGAGATTTTTCCCTTCATGTATTTTCTTATTTCTTTTTTCTTTCTTTTTTTTTTTTTTTTTTTTTGTTTTTTTGGGTTTTTTTTTGCAGTACGTGGGCCTCTTACTGCCGTGGCCTCTCTCGTTGTGGAGCATAGGCTCCGGATGTGCAGGCTCAGCGGCCATGGCTCGCAGGCCCAGCCGCTCCGCAGCATGTGGGATCTTCCTGGACCGGGGCATGAACCCGCGTCCCCTGCATTGGCAGGTGGACTCTCAACCACTGTGCCACCAGGGAAGCCCTTCTTATTTCTTGTTATGGATCTTCTTTTTTTTGGTCACAGAAGACCCTTTAACATTCCCTGTAAGGTTGTTTTAGTGGTGATGAATTCTTAGTTTCTGCTTGTCTGGGAAACTCTTTATCTCTCCTTCAATTCTGAATGATAATTTTGCTGGGTAGGGTATCCTAGGTTGTAGGGTTTTACTTTCAGCACTTTAAATATATCATGCCATTCTCTTCTAGCCTGCAAAGTTTCTGCTGAAAGAGTGGCTGATAGCTTTATGAAGGTTCCCTTGTACGTGACTCTTTGTTTCTCTCTTGCTATCTTTAAAATTCTCTTAATCTTTAACTTTTAATTATGGTATATCTTGGTGTGGGTCTCTTTGGATATATACTGTTTGAGACTCTTTGTCTTTCCTAGACCTGGATATCTGTTTCCTTCTTCAGATTAAGGAAGTTTTCAGCCATAATTTCATCAAATACATTTTCTGCCTCTTTTCCTCTCTTCTCCTGCTGGGACCCCTGTAATACAAATGTTTGTACCGTTGGTGTTTTCCCAATGAGCCCTTAAACTATCCTTATTAAATTGTTTTTTTCTTTTGCTCATCTGATTTGCTGATTTCCACTCTTCTATCCTCCAGGTCACTTATGCATTCTCCTGTATCATGCAATCTTCTGTTAATTCCTTCTAGTGTGTTTTTTATTTCAGTTATTGTGTTCTTTAGCTCTGATTCATCCTTTTTTATATTTTCTAGTTCTTTGTTGAAGTTCTTACTGTGTTCTTCTATTATTCTCCCGAGTTCAGTGAGCATTTTATTACTATTACTTTGAACTCTTTACCAGGTAAGTTATTTATCTCCATTTCATTAATATATTTTCCTGGGGTTTCATCTTATTCTTTCATCTGAAACATATTCCTTTGTTTTTTCATTTTGTTTGACTTTCTCTGTTTGTCTCTATGAAATTAGGTGAAACAGTTACCTATTCCAGTCTTGAAGGTGTGTCCTTGTGTGGGAGCATCCCTATGCAGGCTGCATGTGCCCAGTGGCTTTGGTGGGAGAAATGAATCTGAAGTGAGTGCTGGCCATATCCTCTCCTGGGTTGCGCTGGCAGCCACTACCTTGATGGGAGGTAGGGCTGGAGTCAGAGGTGCTAGAGCCAGAGCCAGGTGTGAGCCAAAGCTTTTCCCAGGCACAGTGGTGGTCACCACTCTATGGGGGAGGGGGCAGGGCCAGGGCCCAAGGGGCTGGAGCAGGAAACTTGAGGGAGTTGGACTTTTCCTTTATGTGATTGCAATGTCTGCCTTGGCTAGAGGCGGGGTTGGGGTCCAAGGGGTTGGACCCACTCTTCTGATCTGGCTCTGCTTTTTCCTTGGTACTCACATGTGCAAAGGCAATGATGGTCTCCACCTTAGAGGGGAGTAGTGCTGGAGCAGAAGGGGATGAAGCAGGAGCCCAGTGCAGGCTGGGGTACGTGTTGAGGCCATCCTGGCAAGCTGACCAGAGCACTAGGCAGTTTTCAATCTGGGGCCTCTGTGCTGGGACTGGAAGCAATCAAGTCTGTGTGCATGCTCTTCAAGAGTGGACTTTCAGTTTCTTTACAGCCTTCTGGTAAACCTCACTGGTTTTCAAACCAGCTAAGGGAGCTTGCCTTCCCTGTGCTGAACCCCAGAATTGGGATGCCTAATATGGAGCTCAAACCTTTTGCTCCTTAGGGAAGTTCCCTGAGCCTGTGATGTCCCCCTCATCTTCTGGATCACCCACGAGGGGTACAGGTCCTGACTAGATTGCTTCCCCTACCCCCCTACTAGACTCTGTGTGGTTATTTCTTTATAGCCTTGGTTGTAGAAGAGCCATCCTGCTAGTCTTCATGTTGTTCTCAGTGAGAGTTGCTGTATATGTAGCTGTAGCTTTGATGTGTTTGTGGGGAGAGGTGAGCTCAGGATTTTTGATTCTGCCATCTTGATCCTGCTTCTGGTTCCTTCTTAAAGCTTTTACAGTCAATCATCTCATCACCACTCTTTCTTCTGAGGTTCTTTCCCATTTTTATCTCAAACTTCAAACAACACCGTCCTTATTCCACACTCAGCAATTCTTGATTGAGTGTCTCTGCTGCCTAGGGAATGTTCCAGATGATAACATAGAAACAGACAATGCACAGCACAGACCCTCAGAGCAGCTTACAGTCCAGTCTTGATTTGGTCTCTTTTTACAAGAGTATTTAAAAAATATATAAAACATAGTACATTGATGTAAAACATTCAGACAGTACAGAGTCTAAAAAGTGACAAACCAAAGCACAACTTTGTGGAGCTTCTGGGTTGGTGAACATGTGGAGGTGCTGGGAGAGGGCAGAGAATCTCTACCCACCTTCCTGCATTCCTTGTCCTATGCATTTCTTCCATCTGGCTGTTCCTGAATTATATCCTTTTATACCAAACTGGTATAATGACATGATTGTCTATGAAGAAAATCCCAATAAATCTACAAAAAATCTCCTGGAACTTATGAGAACTAAGAAAAGAACAAATGAAACTCAAACTTAGCAGAAAGAAGGAATCAACAGAAATCAAAATAGAAATAAATGGAATAGAGACTAGAAAAACGATAGAAAAGATTAAAAAAAGAAGAGTGGATTTTTTGAAAAGATAAACAAATTTGAAAACACTTTAGCTAGACTAAGAAAAAAGAGAGAAGGCTCAAATAAACTAGAAAATGAAAGAGGAGACATTACAACTAATACCACAGAAATACAAAGGATTATAAGTGAATACTATGAACAGTTAAACACCAACAGATTGGATAACCAAAAGAAATGGATAAATTTCTAGAAACATACAACCTACCAAGACTAAATTACGAAGAAATAGAAAATCAGAACAGACTAATAATGACTCATCAAAAACTTCCCAACCAAGAAAAGCCCAGGACCTGATGGCTTTACTGATGAATTCTATGAAACATTTGAAGAAAAATTAATACCAATCTTTCTCAAGCTCTTCCAAAAAATTGAAAAGAAGGGAAAACTTCCAAAATCATTTTATGAAGCTGGCATTACCCTGATCCCAAAGTCAAAAAAGGACACTGTGAGAAAGGAAAATTACAGGCCAATATTCCTGATGAATATGAATCTAAGAGAGTAGATCTTAGTCATTCTCAACACACACACACACTCGCGTGTGCACACACACACACACACACCAGAAACTAGGTGAGGAGGTGATGGATGGGCTAATTAACCTGACAGTGGTAATCATGTCACAAAATATGCATTAATATATTAAATCATCACACTGTACACTTTAAATATATACAATTTTATCTGTCAATTATACCTCAATGAAGCTGTAAAAAAAAAGCATTTCTTTCTTTTCTCCTATTTCTACTCTCCAGAGGTAACTGGGGACACCAGTGTCTTCTGTGTTTCTTCTAGAAACATTCCAGACTTTTGCATTTTTTTCCTAATAATTTTGTGTGTGAGTCCCCATTTCCCAGTTGGATCACAAACAGCCAGACAAGGAGACTTAGTTTTCTCTCATGCCCCCCACATCACCCTTCACAGACCTGGGCACACAGGACCTGTCCAAATAGATGGGCATGAAATTCAGGGACAGAGAAAATTCTTTGGGGAACTTGTACAGATCTTAGTATTTCCTGTGTGTAGCTTTTTGTCCCACCTAGGGGATAAGCTCCTGGAGGGCAGGGCCACCCAGACTGTCATCAGATTCCTCTTCCAGGCCCATGACTCTTCTGGGTTGCCTCCTCCCAGGCCAGAGCTTTTGGGTGGGTCCCAGGAGTTCAAGGCATCCCCCGGCCCAAGCAAGGGCAGCTCCAGCCTCAACATCCCGCATCTGGCCACTTACATCACTTCGCTTATATTATCAAAGAAATCTCAGAGCCCAAACACCTTTGCTGGCATGACACATCTTGTAAGAAATGCAAGGGGCCCCTTTCCCTTGATGTGGTATTTGGTGGACACCCAAGAGAGAAAGCTGAATGAGAGAGACGGAGAGGGAGCTGTGGAGAGCAGGCGTTTCAGAATGAGTGATGTGCAATGTTCAGGGTTCAGCACATGACAAAATGATTCTCGTTAAGTATTTAGAGCCCACCATCTATCGTATGGTAGGTGTGGACAGCCAGGTTGGGATGTCTGCCTTTCTTTCTGAGCCACCGAGAGAGGGAAGGGTGGGGCAGCCTTGGGCCAGTCTTTGGATGGTGAATCTGGGGGTGGCCCCATCATGGGGGTCCCTGCAAGGAGTGGGACCAGGCTGAGCAGGAATCCCCATCTTTGAGACTGCTGGCATTCAGTGCCATAGTGGTGGTGGCTCTAGGGCTCTCTATAGGTAGAAGACAAAGAACAATCACCCCTGATAATACAATCTCAAATAAGATGATGTACAGGCAGGCTAAAGCCATTTGCTTAGGCACAACAAGCCAAAGGATGGTGAGACCTGGGGAAGAGAGAGGCTGTGTCTGGAAAAAAAGTCCCTTAGCTCCCAGAGGAATAAGTTTTACTCCCTCTCCAGCTTTTCCCCTTTGCTGAAATATCTCCCTCTCTCCCAAGCCAAGTCTAACTGTTCATTGTCTGCCCAGCGATGGCTGGCCTCCCCCAGCATGGCCTGCTTGCCCGATGCCTGGACACCACCTCCAGCACTGGACGCCTGACCTGCACCGCTGGACTCTGGGTTCTGAACGGCATCCCCTGACCACCAGAGTCTGTCTCCGCTGCCCTATTCAAGGAAGCCAAGCATGCCGGTTGCTGAAGAAGCGATTCTTACCCCATTGGCTTGAATGAGATTATCGTCAGAGAGATACTGAGGAGAAAGCAGAACAAAAAAGATCTAAGTAGGGCTTCCCTGGTGGCGCAGTGGTTGCGAGTCCGCCTGCCGATGCAGGGGCCACGGGTTTGTGCCCCGGTCCGGGAAGATCCCACATGCCGCGGAGCGGTTGGGCCCGTGGGCCATGGCTGCTGGGCCTGCGCGTCCGGAGCCTGTGCTCCGCAATGGGAGAGGCCACAACAGTGAGAGGCCTGCGTACCGCAAAAAAAAAAGAATAGATCTAAGTAAAAAAAGAACAAACCAGACAATCATGGAGCAGAGGCAGCAGATCTGGGCGGTCAGCGGTGTGGGCCTGGTGTCAAATGCACTGGGGTTAAACCCTGGCCCTGCCGTTGAAGAGCTGGTCACTTGCGTAAATTTACTAATCTCATCCAGTCTCAGTTTTTTTCATCTAGACGAAGAGCTGGTGGGAGAAGTGACTGGGGCAGGAAGCCTTCCCGGGTCCACTGAAAGTGAGCCCCGGGACAGCTGCTGGGCACCTGGCTGAGCCTGGGCCGTCTTCCCCTGGGCCATGCCAATTGCAGTCTCACCTGGGGCCTACCTCTTGAGCTTGCAAGGAATCTGAACACCGGGAAAAGAAAACAAACAGGGGACCACCCCGCAAGAGCCCATGAGCAAGCAGCCCACTTGCTCCAGGAACCTGGAGGCCGTCGTGTCGCCCTGGCTCTGGAGCTGCTGGCCGTGTGGTCCTGGACACACTGTGTTTCCTTCCAGAGTCTTGGTTTCTTCATCTTCAGAACGAGAGAGGTCAACATTTCCCAACTTTCAACACTCGCACAACTGGCCAACTTAGGGAGCTGCACAGAGCCCAAGTGAGAGCCCCATGGGGCTCCAGCAATCCGGGCAGCGGCCGAGTCTCTGCAAACGTCATGAGGAGGAGGCGTGTGTGTCTACAGTTCTTGTGTGGTTTTGTTTGCTTCCTCTTGAAATCGCACCTCTCCGGGATCCTTTACAAATGTCTGTGAAGAGAATGAAGAACTCCCTTTCCTTGTTCACCCTCCCACCGATGCAAGTGCCCTTGCCTGTGTGCAGTGTGGGTAATCTTGCCTAGTCATGCTTTCAGCCCGTATTTCCACTTCAAACGGCTGCACAGCCCCTGTGTGTTCATCCCCACTGTGCTCCCATGCTCTGTGAGATGTCACTTGCTCTCTGGTGCCCAGAGACCCTGTTTTTTCATGGCTCCTCACTTGCTCTAATGATTTGGGGGCTGGTTGGCTCGTAGTTTCAGCGACGGCAGTGAAGATGTTCATGGTTCTATCTCCTTCCTCCTGGCTCCTCTGCTGGCTGATTCCGAGTCCCCCGACCCCTGCTGCCTCACTAATATCTTCAATCTTCCTTTTACTGGAGGTTTGGCACCTCTGGTGGGGACTCCACGCATGCTCTCGTCAAACTGGATACCATCCTTCCCCACTCTATGTGCCTAATCCCGGGTTAGGTTCTGAGAGTGCCACAGGGGATGCCCAAGGCATGGTTTGGGCACATAAAAAGTTTCTGATTAACTTGGAGAGAGAATGAGTGAGTCCTATGCCAGCATAATATCGAGAGCTCTCGATATTATGATAGGGTTCCCTTAAGTGTAGGAAGTAATTCAGAGAAGAGACAAGAAGATGAAATCAAGCCAGTGGGAATTAGGAGAGGTGTGATCCAGTCCCAGAGATGGCACGCACTTGCTGTGTGACCTTCCTCTCTCTGGGCTTCAGTTATCTGATCAATAAAATAAGGAGATAGGTTATGTTAACTTAAACTCTAAGATTTAATAATTGTGAGACTTCTGGGATGAAGAGGGACTTAAGCTCTGCCCCCACGTGAGGAGGCTTTGAATGAGGGACTAGAGGAGCCGGTGGGTACTTTCTTGAAGTCGCTACTCAGCAAGTCCCAGGGCTGCCCCTTGGTTGTATCTCCTCATCATGACTGCACCCTCCTCTCGGTTCAATGCTACCTCCCCAGGTTGGCCTTAGTGCTTTCTCCCTCCCTCCTCCCCTCTTCCAAGCCTAGATTTTTCCAGTGTTTGTAATTGGTCCTCTGCTTCCCTCAGACATCACTGAGTCAAGCTCAGCCAATTCCCTCCTTCCTGATGCATCTCTTTCATCCCTCTGCTTTTGGACCTTCCTCTCCCACCATCACTGCTTTCCCTTTCCCAGAACCTTGACTCCAGCTCATCCATCTTTGCGAAGCGTGGCTGGTCCTGGCGTTCCCCTTCCAGTGCATTCGGGGGACAGGTGCTGTTGGGAGGCACACATGGAGAGAATGAGATGCTCCCCCCTTCCTGGATACAGGGAGGATAATGATCTGAGCACCCCCCTCCCAGAGCATGATGAGAATCAGTGAGTTAATGCCCATAAAGTATTATAATTACTCCATGGAGTCATCTGATGGAGCGATGAGGAACTGGGCATCTGGCTCTAATTTACTTAGAGCTGGAGAATTCAAGCAGAAGCGGCAGCCTCAATTTTTTTTTTTCTTTTTGTACCAACCACTCCCCCAATGCAAAGCAGTATTTCTAAACAGAGGCTGACATTGCCTAGTGAGATATAAGTATACTGAATTCTTGATTTGGGAGACCTAGATATCCTGTTCATTACAGATATCCTTGCCCACCCACCCCCCTCACTGCCCCTCACCTTCGATGTATTAGGAAACAGGTTCTGGGCCTGTCAGTGACATAATATCAACCACCCAGATGATTGGTAATTCAATAAACCTCAACTCATTCTAGCCATATGCCGTTTTCTGCCCCCCATCCTTCCTCCTTCCCTTCTTTCCTTCCTTCCTTCCTTCCTTCCTTCTTTCCTTCTTCCCTCTCTCCCTCCTTTCCTTCCTCTTTCCCTCCACATGTACTGGTTGGGGTCCCTCCTACGGTGCAACCCCAGGCTGGACATGACACCTGGTTTCCTCTTTTGGGTGCCCAGGCAGCAGGGGAAGGAGAAGAAATTGCCAGCCTAGAGCTCAATGGCACAGAGCCAGTTCCCTTAACAGTCAGGCAGCCCTCGCTTCCCGTGCAGCCACCAGCCATGTCTCCATCTATTGCCTCCCAGCCTCTGCCCCTGCCCGGTGCTGCATTCTTCTACATCTTTGTTCATGCTGTTCCTCCATCCACAGATCTCTTCCTCTTGCTAATCCACTGAGACACAACCTTCTCCTTTCAAAAACCTTCCGAAAGCGCGTTTCTGCCTCACCCCACACTCACCAAGAAGCGTTTCATCCTGAATCCTGCTGACGGCGGGCCGTGTCATTTAGCTGTTCATTCTCTGCATCTCTCAGGCTCTTCTGGCTCACTGCTGTCCAGACTTGCATGGCAGACAGACATGTTGTTGCATGGTGGATCTGGTGGGGAAGACCGTGACCATGCCCCTTGCTTCACTTGTTAGCTCTACGAGGTCAGCACCAAACCCCTTTGCCTGGTATTCCTGGCTCATCAGAGTCTGTTCCCACCTTTCCAACTGTCTAGTCATCTCTTCCCCCACAGGGGCCCCAGCCTCTGGCTGTGTCATTTCCATCATCCCTGCAAGCAGATGGCCGTCCTTTGTAACATCAGAACCACCGCCCTGACCCTGTTCAGTGTCCACCTCACCCGGAGCTCAGCCCCTTGATCCGTGAACTTGGGTATTACGAATATTGACTATCTCAGTCCCTGGAGATGTCTCTCCCCTCAGACCTCCTCCCGCATTCCAGCTTTGTCCCTATTAAAACATGTAAGCCTTATTTCTGTCTTCAGAGTATAATACCTTGGAAGTAGAGATGTTAATTAGAATAGAATCCCAATAAACCTCTATTAATACTAGTCGATTAATGATTTGCTGGTGTTACTAGGCTACTAATCTAATTTCTGGACTTTGGTGTTGAGTCTATTACCTCTGGTAGGCAGCTGAGGTCACAGGTTCTGCCTGGCCCAGACTCAGGAGTGGAAAGGTCATGAACTCTGGTTCTGGGGGGAGGTGAGCCAAAAGAATTATTAGAAAAACGTGGCAGCACCTCAAGTTAATGTCCATAAATAGTGAGTCCTTTGAAGCAAACAGTGTAGTTCTTCTGGTCCTGTTATAATTCTGCTAAGGGGAATGGCCATTTGTTAATATACATGAGCCTCATGCTTCCTGGGGACTCTTATTCTGCTAAAACATTGAACACACTTGTAAACTGAAGCACATTCTGCTCCCTGGCAGGTAGTAATGGCTGGGAGAGAAAATAGCTACTTTCAGGTCAAACGAACAAATGTTTACATTGGTCAAAGAAATTAAAACATGACCCTAGTGAATGAATTTGTAAAGCATCGTCCCCACCTGGTAGTAATTGTGCAACTGCTCTCTGTCACTTCTCTGCCCGCCCCCCTCCCTTGTCCACTTCTGCAGCTTCCTCTGTCTGACCATGGGAATCACTTCTGCTGGATCCTCTCTGGCCGAAACGCAGATTTAGCCAGAAACATTGTACATACCTACAGATCCACAAACAGTGGAAATTAGGTGGGTCCTCAAAGATATCTGCCTGGGGCCGTGAAAAGCTTGAGTGGAAATGGCCCTTCTGCAAGACGGTCTGACCTCTTTGAGGTCAGGCTTGCCTGTAGATGAACTCCTGTGGGAATGACAGTCCTCCCATTACCCAGGCAGAGACCACTCTGGGCAGGCCTCTGCTGGGGTGGGGTGCAGCTGCCTCTACTATCCGGCCACTGGCTGCCCTTTCTCTGGGGTCCCCCACTAGCCCCTCCATGGGGCACAGAGTGCTTGTGCCCAGTCCTTTGGCCTCCTCTGCCCAGCACCGGGGAGAGGCAGTGGTCTGTTCCCAGGGCCCTGAGCCACATCCAGCTTCCTGTCTCTTTTTCTTTTGTTAAAGCCAAATGCAACAATGTAATTAGCTTGTTACAATTAAAGTGACTCGACTGGATAAATTGTAATCACCCAGAATCAAGTCAGGCATCCCTGCAGGTCCCGGACATCGCAGCTGAGCTGCCTCATTTGCATAATTAAAATATACAAATGATAATGGATTTTGTACTCAATTTCCAGCGGCTGTGAATTTGAGGAACTCTGAAATTAGAATAACAGAGATGAAGCCCGCCTTGAGGTAATGGGGATGACAAGTTTTGACAGTAGGGGTGTTTATAACACTAGTTTCTTGCCACAAAATAAATAAGTACAAAAAAGATTAGAGAGTGATATTAGTTAATAGTTCCATGGGCAGTGGGAAGTGGAGATAGACTATGATTACCTCAGTGAATTTACACTGCTTTTTTTTTTTTTTTTTTTCTGACAAGCTCTTACCTAACCTTAGGGGATACCATCCCCCTGATTATGAGAAATTGAGAATGAATTAAATGCATAAAAAGGGTTGTCACAAAAGAAAAAGGAGAGAAATGAAATTAGTCTTGCTACTCCTGCTTCTAGCAAAGGGTGGGCTGATGGCGAAGTGTGTGAAGGAGGTGGAGAGAGTGGGGAGGGACTGGAATTCGGAGAGGAGGGAGGGGCTGAGGTGGTCAGGGAAGGAAGGGAGACAGAGTGCAGAAGACAGGGGTGAAAGCAGAACTGAACACTGTGGGAGCCAGAGTACATTTACTTATGGAGTGAGATTTGAGAGTCTCGGAAAGACCCGTCTACTCAAAATCTACTCTGCAGAGGGGACCAAGAATTCTGGGGGACACACATTTTTAATATAAGCACTGGTTCTCTGCCAATACCCTGAATATCGATATATGAATAAGGTCATTCCTTTTCTTCCTGTAAACTAGACAAGGGCAGGGACCATGTCTCCTATTCATCTCGTGTTCCTGGACCTAGCACATAGTAGGTCCTTAATAAGTATTTATTGAATGAATAAACTAATGGACAGGTGAGACTGAGGACAGCTTGAGCATATTGGGAAGGAATGGGGAAAGATCTGAAGGCTCAAATCACCTATTTTCCCATTTTTTTCTTGGATCCTGCAGAGCCCTGGGCATCAGTCCCTGTCTGGAATGGCAACAAGGTGTCAGAGCCTGTGTCTCTGGGGCCAGCCTGCCTTCGTCTTGCAGTCAGTTGTTACAGTGGTTGCTGCATGGGTTCCTTCTGCAGGAACAGATGGGGAGAGCAGCAAGACGATAAGCTGGTGAGGGCCAGGCATCCTCCTCTCTGGGAAAGAGATCCAGAACTAAGGCTCTGGGTCTCTCCCATTGATGGGCTCAGCACAGCGGTTGTCCAATGTGGCAAGGAGGGATACTACTGGTCCCAACAAAGCCCTTGGCCGATGTGCCTTTCCACCCCCCTGAAAGAGTGTGCAGGGTGAAGCGCTCAGAAAATTGACCAACCAGCCAACCATTATATGGGCAGGGACTTTGGCAAGGAAACGTGCTAGGGGTGCTGGGGGCTGATGCGTGGAGTCTAAGGCTGAAGAGGAAGGGTGTGCAGGAACTTGGGCCCTCTGACAGGGTCTTCTGGGAACCATCATTCCTGGGAGCCCATGAACTGAACCCTGCCCTTGGCAAAAGTGTAAGGCCTCTGAGCCAGGAAAGAGGAGGGAAGGGCCACCTTCAGTTTCCCAAAGGGTGTTCCTCACACTGGCTCCCAGTAAGAGAGTAAGTAGCAATCTACATCCTCTCTTGGGGGTCCTGGCTCTGGGGTGGGTGGGGAAACCTGCCTCATTCCAGGTCCTGAGCGACGATGGGACAGGATGCCACACAAAACTCCTTGGAGGAAGCGCACCAGTGCATACAGATCTGGAAATGTACAAACCCCACGACAGGGCTGGCGACTGCGAATATCACGTTAGTGATGGGGAGAGCTAGCCATGTCCTTGTGGGTTAGAACAACTGGGGGGAGACCTTTGGGTGTGCCTCAGACGTGCACTGGGCTTCATTGTTCAATGTGTATCAGAAATGCCATTGTGGGCTGTCCACTGGTTCGTTCAGTCTTGGCATCTGTCCCTGAGAGAGAGGATTTAACAGACATCACTCTAAAGGTTCAACAACTTTGGCCTTGCGTCCAGCACTCCCAGCTCCAATTAACTCTTCTTAATTAGCCATGTGGAATTTTCATGTTTATCCAAATCCTCTTGAATTATGGTCTGCTGCTTCATCTTATAATTATAGTTTTATTAATCTGGAACTTTCTTCTTTTAAAGCTGGGAGCCGGGGGTGGTCCAATTCTACCACCTGGGATGGAACACCACATCTGTTTTCATGCCTCTCCTAATGTTCAGCAATGATCTCAACCCTCAAGTCTCCAGATCCCATGGTTTGAGAAGTGTTCTCAACCTTCCTTCTAGTCCCCAGGCCATGTACTCGCCTCCCTGTTCTGCCAAACAGCATACAGGATATTTCCGAGGCTGGGGAGCAGGGTTTCACTGAGGCAGGGTGTAGCAAAGCCCTGAAATCTGCTCTGGGGAGCGGAAGGCCCCTCATTCAAGCTCAGAGGGAGAGCCATGCCCTGCTGGGCAGGTCAAACCCAAGGAGAACTATGAGGATGGCGAAGGAGACTTGGCACTGCCACTGAGCTGGGGGTCTGGTTACCCGCCCCAGCACACAGTGCCAGGAAGAAAGAGAGGGCCTGCTGACGATGTGTTGGATGGACAATTCCACAGGTGGATCACTGAGAAAAGTGGGAAGAGCACAGGCCTCCCCCCCAACTTCCTTTCCCTAGAAAACAATGCTATGCCAACATTATGGTAAAGAATGTAAATTCCTTGAGGGCCTGGACTGTATCTATTTTATTATCGTATTCGTAGCATCTTGCATAGTGCCTGGCACGTAGTAGGTGCTTAGTGAGTATTTGTGGAATGAATTAATGAATGAATATGTACAGTTTTTTAAAGTTAGCTACATGAAGAAGCATTACAAAAATATACACATATTCTTAGGCTCAAATCTGTCAGTTGTATTACTAAATCTAGCAGTGGTTATTTAACACCTTTAGGTTGACCCAGGGCTTATGTGTCAACCCTGGTGTCTAACAGTGAACAAGTTCCTGGTTTGGTCAGTTATGCTGTGTCCTACTCTGGACAGAGCTGCTGTTACTGCCCTGGGCCAGGCCTGTCTCTAATCTGGAATATTGCCTTACTGGGTTCCTCAAATTCAATCTTCCACCACATCTTGTTTTCCACACTGCAGCTCCAGTGAACTCTCTAAAAAATAAATTTGAAGACTTTCCTCTTTTAGGTGAAATGCTTTCTTGCCTTCAAAACTCACAGCAATCTAGTCTCTGTTCATCCCTCCAGTCCCAGCTCTCACTGCCCCTGACTCACAATCCACCTGGTGTTCCTCCCAGGCCTGGAAGGGTCCTAGGTTCTCTTTCCCTCTGGGTCTAGCTCCACTAGTGCTGTGTCCTCGGCTCTTCCCACTGTGCCATTCAGGGCTCCAATGGGTCTTCATGGCCTCCAGGAAGCTTCCTCTGCCCCCTGGGTTGGTGTCCCTCGCCCCAAGCATCCACTGCATTCTGAAAGTCCTCCCAAGTGGTTGGGGTCACTCGTTATAAGACTTTTTTTCCTGCATAGAACTGGAGATGGCAGGAGGACAAGGGTGGCCGTGCGTCTCTAGCTCCAAGAGACTCTATCTAGTATTTGACAGATAGTGTGTTCATTATGGACTTTTTTATTTTTATTTTTTTGTGGTATGTGAGCCTCTCACTGTTGCAGCCTCTCCCGTTGCGGAGCACAGGCTCCAGATGCGCAGGCTCAGTGGCCATGGCTCACAAGCCCAGCCGCTCCACGGCATGTGGGATCTTCCCGGACCGGGGCACGAACCCGCGTCTTCTGCATCAGCAGGCAGCCTTTCAACCACCGCGCCACCAGGGAAGCCCCATCATGGACTTTATTGTTGAATGAATGAATGATAAAAGGTGGTAACTGAAATTATGAGATTGCTAAGAAAGGAAGTGAAGGGAGGGGGAGGAGTACCTTGAGGGACAGTTGCACGCAGGGGATGGAAAGAGAAAGAAGCACCACAGAAAACACTCCCTGAGAGGCAAGAGCCAGCAAAGTTCCACATCACTGATGCTCAGGTAGGGCAGGTCAGGGCGGGGTCACCCGGCCAGGGATGGGCTTTTTGCACAGACAGTATGACATACCTTCCTCCCGCCCAGATGCGCCTGATTTGGGTCAGGAGATTGTCAGGCTATTTTATTTTCCAGTCCTTATGAGGAAGACTAGATCACTGTCCCCTTCCCATTTGGAATTCTTTGGGACACGATTTTCTTGGGGAAGACGAATGTCACTATGGCTGCCCCTGGATTCTCCTGGGCACATGAATTTGGAGAGGGGACCCTCTATTCCTGGACAGCCCCTGCCTTTGGGTCTCTCCCTCTTGGAGGCAACACACATATGTCTTACATCCGGAACCTCTGGGCAGCCAATTTGAGCTTTGGTCTATTAGGGGATTAATTTTTAATGGGTTTTATAGCATGACGGATAAATCAGTTAGGGAGAGACAAGGTGCTGGCAATGCCTAACGAATATCTATTGGGCCATTTAAAAGGGAAACCTTGCCGAAAGGGGGGCAGCCACCCCCCAGCAGTCAGATCAGTTATACAAGTGACTGAGGGGCACCAGTGACTCCTAGCTACCGCCCCTTCCATCAGTGGCTGAAAAATTTCTCCAACCTGTTGACCACTGATGCCAGGAATATCACTACTTTTGGGGGAAGGGTCATGCCTTTTGTAAATATTCATATACTTTTGAGATAGGATAAGGAACCCATGGTCAATATATAATCTCTTAGGAAAATATAGTTATGTAGATATTTCCCTGAGCGTTTTCCTGGGGTTGGCTGTGGCTGGGAACCCAGAAGACAGCATCTCAAGCAGAGGTATAAACACTTTCGGAGGATAATTGGTATTACAGGGGGCAGGCAAAGCTTTAGGAAGGGTAGGGCACATTTTGCAATGTCAGTTTTAAAGAGCTGATGAAAAATCTTTTTCTTTGAAATATATTTTCATGGAGGAGAATGAAGAGTTGGCATGCCTAAAGAAATATCTTCTTGCTGTGTCCCTCCTTCCATTTCTGCTATAAGTGAGACTTCCTTCAGTGACGGAGACAGAACCAGCCTCAGGGCAAAAGCTCTGGGTTCAAGTCTTGATTCCAAGCCTAACTAATAGAGATACAGCAATAACGGGCAAATCACTCATTGTCCTATTAAAGAGTATACAATTAAGCGCTGAATTTTACCCTATAGACTGGAACACAAGGGGGTTCATTAACCTCTGAGGACCCTCCTAGCTCTAACATGCCATGACTATTAAGATAATTCATGGTATTTAATATGACTTAGAGTTAAGACTTATTCTTGTATGTGCCATATTTCTGGATGACTATGTCCTTGGAAGTGATGTCGTCTTCACGCAAAACATGTCAGGAAGTTCTCTTCGGGGGATTACCTTTAGGGCTAGTGACCCACAAAGAAACATTCACTTTATTAAAAACAGTCATGCTTCACGGTGTGCTGGGAGGGGTGGGCGATGTGAGGGCCAGGGGGTCAGGAAAGGCCAGCTAGGGGCAGCCCTGGGCACAGTCGTGGAGTTGTAAGAGGTGTTTATTTATTTATTTTTTTGCGGTATGCGGGCCTCTCACTGTTGTGGCCTCTCCTGCCGCGGAGCACAGGCTCCGGCCGCGCAGGCTCAGCGGCCATGGCTCACGGGCCCAGCCGCTCCGCGGCATGTGGGATCTTCCCGGACCGGGGCACGAACCAGTGTCCCCTGCATCGGCAGGCGGACTCTCAACCACTGCGCCACCAGGGAAGCCCAGAGGTGTCTATTTTAATGCCTTCTTTCTCACCCGGGCCCTTTATCACATGGAATTTGCCTTCCCTAGTTCAGGATTGTTTTGGTATTGCTAAATGAATGATACTCTTCACCACCCAAGGTTTGGTCATGCAGTTGGAGAGAAAACATTCAGCCCCAGGCCTCCTGTGATGAGGATGCTGGCTTAGAGGTTTCGATGGAGTAGAGGACTGAAACCGTGGTTCCCACTAGATGGCAGTGGGGTTGGGGACACATTGGAATACCATGGGAGGGGGAGGCATTTCCCTCCCCATTTCCATGTCATTCCCTATTTCTAGAGAGGGCTTGGCTCATGCTGTGAAACCCAAAGGAGTGACTTTAATAGGGGAAATCAAAGGCCATGCCATTCCAGGCGGGAGTCAGCAGGGAAGCCGGATCTTATGTTTCAAATCACATGGTGGGTGTGGAGGGGCGGGCTTGCCAAGATATTACAGCTGTTAGTGACAGAACCAAGTATGTAAATCTAACACCTTAATCAGATTGTAAGGTCCACAAAGGCAGGCACCACATATTCTCCTGTGTCTCATAACACATGGCAGAGTTGTAGGCATATAGTAGGTGCTCAGGAAAATCCTAATGACCTATAGTAGTGATTCTCAAACTTGAGCGGGCATCGGAATCACCTTGGGAAAACACAGATTGCTGGGCCCCACCC
The DNA here is from genome assembly GCF_039906515.1 of Pseudorca crassidens. NCBI lineage: Eukaryota > Metazoa > Chordata > Mammalia > Artiodactyla > Delphinidae > Pseudorca > Pseudorca crassidens. Next base: position 26,523,182 of record NC_090307.1, on the reverse strand, counting down.
CCAGTTTTCGGTTCAGCAGGTTTGGGGTGAGGCTCTGGGAATTCCCATTTCTAACAAGTTCCCAAGTGGTGCTGTGCTGCTGATTCAGAGACCACACTTGGAGAACCGCTGATGTGTATGTTTTATGAATTTACCCTTTTCTATATAATTTGAAACACTTCATTCCCAGGAAGCTTACTTTATTAGACAGTAAGTGGCTACGTGAGAAATCCCAGACTTAAAATATACTAGTTTAAAAGTATTTAAAGTGAACAATTACCTTCAGGGTGGTCTATGTAGAAAGATTAAATAAATTAAGTTGAGTCAATAGTAGTTTAAGCATCATTTGTTAAAACAGTACTATTAGTTTTTCTTTTCCTAGTGGAAATTCTCTTCTTGTCACATAATCCTAATTAATTATTGTATAAAGACCTGAAAACTTAAATGCACAAGGGAGTAATAATCTTATGTTTCATTAACCAGCAGCTTTGAAAACCAGAACCAAGTGTGTGGAAAGAGCACAAACACCATAAACTGAACAGAGCTCCCTCCCTGCCGGCCTGAGGTCTGCCCTGCGCTGCTGTTGCCACCGAATGTGTCAATGTGCGTGCACATTGGCACTCTTAAGTATATCGTCTCTGTTCAATATAATCTTATCGGAGTTAGCCAATTAATACGAATTTCAGGAGTATTTATCACTGATTTTGCAATATGCTTTGTAATTACTGAATCGATATAAAATTCTCAGCTCATTAGGAGATTAACTTTTAAAAAATCATTTATATTAATGTGTTTAATTAAAGGCACTGGAGTTCCTGTAAAAAAAAAATCACTTGTTTAATTACTTACATTAAAAATGAACAAATTCTGTGAACTAAAAGCTCACTATGTTCAATTTTCAAAGGGCACGTGCCCTGTACTTTGCCTCGGAGAGAACCTCCAAATTGGTTGCTTTGTGGAGCCCAAACCATGATCTAGAACAAAATGGGAATGCCCATCTGAATAACCTGATGAAGAAGAGGAAAGGAAAACAAAACCCAGACCAACCTTTAGGGCTGCTAAACACTGGCCCTGATTTACTAGTTTAATTTGACGGCTTTGTGTTTTATTTCTCACTGGTTGTTTTTGTGTGATGCCTTCTTCCTGGAACAGAACTTGCTGCATTTAGTCAACTATGAGAAACCAGACAATGGACACTGAATACCCACAAGGTGGATTCGGTAATTATGCAGATTTTTGGTGGTGATAATGACATCTCACCACCACCTCGGGAGGGGGTTGGGCAAGTGTCTGCCCACTTTGTAAATGAAGAAACTGAGTCCTGGGGGACGAAACGATGAGCCCCAAGTCACCTTGCCTTGGGTGGCAGAGATGGATCTGGAACACAGGTGTGCCTGTTTTTGGGATGAAAACTGGGAAGTACGGTCCTCTGGGGGGTTGTAGCTGTCACTCCCAGAGCACACCCCGCTGGACACTCTTTAACTGAGATATTCATGGTGACCTTAGAGCCCAAAGCAGCCCCTCTTGACCCCTCTCACAGGGTCCACGCAGAGCCAGGCTGTTCTGGCTCTAGACGACAGCTGCTGCCTACAGTTTTCAGGGCTTAGAGCTCAATTCTGGGGAGTTTTGAAGGTGTTTCTTCTGCCACTAGGATTGCATCACCCTGGTCACCATCCCTGGGACTCATGGTAATAACAGTGATCCCATCCTTTTGTGCTGAACCTAAGTTTACATGATGCCTCTAAATGTACCGTCCTATTTAATTCTCACAACAACTCTATGAGATGGGCTAGTGCCATGGTCCATTTTACAGGTAAGGGCTAGGGAAGCTCATGAGAGTTAAGCGAATTTCCACTGGTCAGTGAATGACTGAAAATGCACCCCCTGCCTCACTACACGGTGCAGTCTTCCCGGGAGAGAGAAGAGCCCTAAACTCTGAGTCCGGAGGCCAGGCTCTTGTATCCACTCTACTTTTCATTTCCTTGGATCTCAATCCCATCTCAGGGAGGTGGTGATGGATCTTCTGCTCTTCTCTCCTCCTGGTGCAATTTATTTCAAATACGCAGCAATTTTTGGTTGGATTCTGCATCGATGATAGCAGGGGTGCCTTGCTGCACGGCAGGTCCCATGGAGCAGACCGATTCTCTCGTGTGAAGGCGCTTACTCTGTGTTGAAAACAACATTCATCCAAGAATGCTGTCTTAGGATCCAAGCTTCTTGTCCTTTGAGTGGATATGAGTTTCTGGTTGGTGTACTTGCAAACACATCGTGTTCAAGAGTCAGAGTTTCAGCCTTTAAACTTCCCCATGCGCTGTGGCCACAGCCTGAACACTTAGCCCAGTCTTCCATGCCTGTCAGCTCCTCCTCTGCACTCACACCACCCCTCGTATCTCCGGAAGGCTGGCAAGGCGGCTGAACTGGGGGAGATCTTAGAGCATGGATGATTCCATGCAACTACTCTCCACTGTTGAAGAAACCAGTAAAAATGCTTGCAGGGGTCCAGTTTTCAGTCACCTCCCTGTCAGGAGATGGTCTTATTTTGAGGGAGCATTGGCCTGTGGCTTCAGCCTGCAGAGCCCTCATGGCCAGAAACCCCCCAAATGCTGCCTAGTGTCTTTTGTCCTTTTGGAAGAAACCTGGGGTTGAAATGACAGTAATGACACTTGCAGATATCTGCATGGTACTTATAAAGTTCTTTCACATGCATGATCTCAGCTGGTCCTCCCAGAACCTGTGTAGGTTGGCTGGTCAATTCACAATGCTACCATTTTATAGGTGAGGAAACCAAAGCTTCCCCAGTCCCACATCTGAGTTAGGTGCCCCTCCTACATGCTCCCACCATCACCTGCCCATCTCTTATGTAGTGCTTAGCAACATGCTCCTGTTATTGCCCGTTGACTTGGCTGCTTCCCCCACTAGTGTGAGAGCTTCATGAGAACAGGGGCTTTGTGTCACTGGGTCATGGCTGCATCCCCAGTGGTTTGCACAGTGCCTGGTATAGAGTGGGCGCTCAGGAAATACTTACTGAATGAACTATGAATGGAAGGACAGCTGAGTGGACAGGAGGATGGGGCGATGGAGAAATAGTGAATGATGAGCATGTTCTCTCAACTGGGATTCCTGTCCATGGTTGCCCAGAAGCGCAGTGGCCTCCAGAGGTCAGCAAGGGCAAGTATGAGGGAGATGCTGATGAATATGTAGAAGACGTGGTGGTGGAGAGTGAGGGCTCTAGTGATGCCTGAGACAAAATGGAGATGATGGTGTTTGTACAGGGGCCTGGTTGCCTCTCCTCTTGGGGCTCTCCCTCCTCATTCCAATGGACTTGCCCATTGCCCCAGGTGATCCAAGTTCTTTGCTGGGACATATTTCTCAGGCTTTGGAATCCCACCAAAACATACTGTGTTGACTACCCTTCCAATAGTTGCCTCAACTTGGCAGAGCAGAGAAAGGTGCTGACAGAGTCATTCACCCAGAGGTGGAAATGACTAGCAAGGTTTGAGTATGTTACCCCTGTGGAATTGCAGTCACCTACACAGAAGCTGGGCCTGACTCAGGGTGCCCATCCACTGACTACTGGGCCCTGCTCCTCCTCTGGAAAGAAGGGCACTGTGGCTGCCATCCCAGGGACTCCTGGTAATAAATCAGAGTTCTCTGCCACCAGCTGCTTGGCATATTGTTCTTGTACCACGAGTGGAGTTGCCAAACTGTCAGTGTCTTGGTTGGGTGGCATGGGGGCTGGTGTAATTAACTCCCTTGATGCACCTCCCCTTGGAGTTCACCCAGAGAAACCAGGCTCCAAGATGGCCCAGGTGGCAGTCGGAATGGAGGGCTGTCGGCCTGACTGCCCTCACAGGGAGGATGGATAAATCAGGAGGGAAGCTGACAAAGTGGGGAGGGAGCAGCTGTTCCCCAGGATGAGGGAGAGAGATGCTGGGCTGCAGCCTCTGGTGGTGGGAACTCCCTCTGTCTCTGTATTGATGTCCTCACTCTCAATGGGCATCCTTGGAATTTGAGTAGTAATGGGTGTCTCTGGAACTTTGCACTCTTTCTCCCATGCTCCTCAACTCATTTTGCCTCACAGCAGCTTTAAAAATTATTTTTGAAAAGAAAATGTAACGAGGAAAAATTTTACAAATGACCTTTGATGGCATCATCACAAGAATCTCAGATTTGCATACTATAGAGCTCTGGTCCACATGCATATTTATTATTACTTTTTTGGTAGTTGATCATTAAGGTCCTCTCCTTATTTTGCACTCTCTTGTCATGATGTTTTAAAGAAGGGGAAACAAGTGCAGGGCTGTGAAGCTGCTGTCCTAACTCAGCCCCGGGCTGCTCTTACTGGGGGCACCTGAAGGCAAGGCCAGTGTTGGGGAGTTAGGAACAGAGACATGGACAGGAAGGCCTCTTGGAGACTGCTTGCCATATCCGGTTCTGTGATGTACATGGGACCATCCTGACAGCAGTGCTCAGAGCCTGGTTGGTATCTTCACTGGCCAAGAGGCCCATGGGTGTGTTGGGGTGACAGGCCATAGCTTTCACTTTCCAGATTGTTGGTGTCAGCAGGAACCTAGAGAGACCTTCCCATTGTACAGATGAGGAAACTGAAGCTTGGGACAGGAAGTGACTTCCCTTCCATCTTCTAAGGAGGGTATTCCCTTATGAATTGCGTGCATTGCAGGGGGCAGTTCAAGATCATAGAGAAAAATCTAGGGTTCACATTAAGGGATCAGGTGTGACATTTAAGTTAAATCACAGCATGAACATATATTTTTGACTTACAGAAACAGCAATTTCATATAGTTCAACTTGTTATTTGAGGAGGCAAGACATACGTGAAGAGACCTCCCAGAAGATAGGGAACAAAAACATTTAAAGAACAATTCAGAAGGCTTATTGAAAAGCTGCCATAAGGCATTTATTATTTTAAAAAAATTGCTTGGTTTAAGGGAAATAGCAGAGTCATGTTCAGATTTGCACTCCAAAGCCTGAAGAGTATTTATCATACATAGTACCACATGGTGTCTGATACATAGTAGGTACTCAGTGAATGTCTTTTGAATGTATAAATAGTCATATTGTTCATTTCTGGTTAGCTGTTGCCTCAGCATTTCGTTTGGCTGTCTGTAACAGAGCCTGACCACAGAGGCTTAAATAATTAGTGATTTTAGTTTTCTCACATGAAAAATAGACAAGAATAGGCTATCCAGAGCTAATGTAGCTATTCAAGCAATTCATCAGGGACCAGACACCTGCTTTCTACTCTGTCATCCTTAGCATTGACCTTTGCTGCTTCCCCCTCAAAAGATCACATCCAGGTTCTAGGCTGGGACGTTTGCAAATGGCGAAAGTCACTATGAGCTAGCAAAGTCTTTCTCTTTTTATCAGGAAAACAATAGGTTTTCTAGATGCCCACACTAGATTTCTGCTCACAAGTCATTGGTCAGAAGTGCGTCACATGGTCACCCTTAGCTGCAAGGGAGTCTGAAGTGTAGCACTGAACCAAGTTGTGTTCTCTTGGTCAGAGAGCAGCAGACGCATATTAGTAGATACTGTGCGTCGTCTCCTCCAGTTGTATTAAAGTGAAAAATGGTGACTTAGATATAAACAAGTAGAGCTTCTAATTTGGAAATCTCTGAGTATAGAGTCTGGGTTCACTCATGCATTCATGTATTTATCTATCCTGCCAATATTCACGGAACGCCCGCTATGTGGCGGGTGCTGGCTATGAGCTAGGGATGCAAAGGGGAACAAAGCGGACTCGACATCTGTCCTCAAGGGGCTCAAACACATGGATGCAGGAGAGTAAGATTCCCTGGGCAGGGAGGGAAGCCAGATCCACGTAGGCAGTGAGAGCAGTGTGTGCAAAAGCCCGGAGGAAGAGGAGAGTGTGAGGAAAGGAAAAGAAGACCTTTGGAACAGGAGCAGGCTAATCGAGGGGGAGTGGGCTTAACGTGGCCTGCGAAGGAGGGCAGCTGGATCTACACATCCATGTTGGCAAAACCAGACCTGGGGCTCACCCTGCGGGCATCAGTGGGGCTTGGGGCTCCAGAGTGGCAATCTGCACCCATGTGGGACATTTAAATCTTGCCTAAAACGCAACCTCTTAAATGTGATGCCGCTGGGCACTCAGTTCTGAAACGCATTTCCTCTGCCGATTTAGATCTGGGAGGGACCTGTGAAATCTGGACCACAGGTCTTATTTTAGAGATGAGTAAACTGAGGCCCAGAGAGCCCAGATGACCTGTTTATGACCATTTTCCAGTTAATGTCAACATTTGGGCCAAACCTACAGTCTCCTGACCTTCTGGCCTTTTCCTCTTCAGGCACACTGTATGTTTACAAGCACTTAATTTCCCATTGTCTGATTTGGTCCTGATAAAGGTCCAATGACATGGGCCCAGTGGGATTATTTACCCCAAAGTTACTATCAGGAAGAGGGAGGTTGAGAAGAATGAAAAGCCAGAGCTGGGCACCAGCCTCCTGCTTCCCAGGCCCTGCCCCCATCTGCCCCTCCCCTCATCTCTCTTGGGTGGAGCAGGTCAGCATTCTAAGGGACGGTGTAGTTGGGGGAAGGGTGCTGTCCCCATCAGGTGAGATGTGGCCTGATTACCACCGCCTTGTGCCAATTCTCATGTAGGCAAGGACAAGTGGAAGGCTTTCACTCCATGATATGACAATGTGGCATTCTCACCCGAGGCTTAAGCCCTAGGAGACAAGGAGAGGCTGCTGGGCTCCAGAATCCTAATTGCTTCTGACACTCTTCATCATTTGTGATGATCTGGCCATGCTCGTCCACCCCACAACTGTAGGCAGCTCCCAGAGCGGGGAGGAACTGTTAGAGAGCTGACCCGGCGTGGAGCTGTGGGCGGTGAAGATCTCAGTGCAAACACACATCCGACCGACTGAGCTTTTGGAGAGAGAAATGGGTGTCCTGGTTGCTGCTGGATTCCTGAGGCTGGGCTGTGATGAGAGTGGTTCCTAATCAAGACAGATTCTCTTCAGGGTTCACCTCCGCTGTTCCACCTTGGGACCAGGAAGGACACTGCAAGTGGGTCATTTCCACAGGGCGGCCATGTGGCGGCGTGCCCCGTCGCCTGGCGAGTTTGGCCTGTGGGAGACTCGGGGGAGATGGGGCCCTCCCCGCCCCCAGCCGGCTCCCCTCCCCGCCCCCAGCCGGCTCCCCTCCTCTGGCCGTCATCTTCCAATATTCCCGTCGTGCTCCCTTGCTCCTGGGGTCCGCTGGTCTCCAGGGTCTGATGCTGTGTGCCGCGCGGGCACAATCCTTCCTGCACTTCCAGCAGGGAGTCCTGTCCTCAGGTCTGCCACTCTTCCTTCCCAGCCACTAACACTCAGCGTGATGTTCTCAGAGCCACTAGCCTCTTTTGGAGAGGCAGTCATGTCCTACCTACACTGCTTTTTCAGAAATAGGACTCTGGGTATTTTTTTTTAATCGAATGAAAGAGTCTTTAAATTCTATAGTGCTTTACAATTTTCAGAGGTTTGACACACATGATTTCGTATAATCCCATAATAACCCTTTTTAAAAAAATCCCCTACTCCTATATTGTGCCCCCTTCCCTCTCCCCACTGGTAACAACTAGTTTGTTCTCTATGTCTGTGAGTCTGCTTCTTTTTTGTTTTATTCACTAGTTTGTTGTATTTTTTAGATTCCACATATAAGTGAGATCATACAGCATTTGTCTTTCTCTGCTTACCTTATTTCACTTAGCATAATGCCCTCCAAGTCCATCTTTGTTGTTGCAAATGGCAAAATTTCATTCTTTTTTATGGTTGAGTAGTATTCCATTGTATATATACCACATCTTCCTTATCCATTCATGGACACTTACGTTGCTTGCATACTTTGGTAATTGTAAATAATGCTGCTATGAACACTGGGGTGCATGTATCTTTTCGAATTAGTGTTTCTGTTTCTTCCGGTTATATGCCCAGGAATGGAATATTAAACTATTAAACTATTAAAACTAAAAGTAGAACTACCATATGTGGAAAATTTTAAGTCTAACTGCTTTTTGTTAGATGAAAATCTAAAATAGTTAACATGAATGAATTCCAAATCTGCGAGGGACTTCCATAACACCAAGAAAGGTCTCACAATTTCAGGACGCCATTTGCTTTTGAGCTGACAATTGTATTAATGTAAAGTATAATTGTTTTAATGGGGGAAAAAACCCAGAGACTACTCAAAGGTATGAATATCAAATGGAGACATTTAGGACACTTGGATTCAGGATGGCAGGAGAGATGTGGGGTCTTTGGCAGCCCCTGAAATGGTACTGACAGAGTGATATGGACGAACGTGGATGTGAATTCCTCCCTCGAGGTTCCAGCTGGGTTATGGTTATGGACAGAGGACAAGAATCTCCACTCTTCCTTCCCGCCCCTCCTCCCCTGGCCGGGCTTGAACCACGTTCTGACACTAGGAAAGGATGAGACCAGAAACTTCAAGAAGGGCTGTTTCCAAAGCAGAGAAATAATGTTTCCAAAGCAGAGAAATAAAGAAATAATTAGCCTCCTATTGCAGAGTTGGGCCAGGGAGATATTTCCTGCCCTTGAAGGTCATAGGATATTGATATAATAAGTGGAGTGACGGTCGGTGACAAAAATGTAAACAAGCTCCCTGCTAAAGGGGCAGTGTGATAATAATACGTTTCTTACATTTACTTAAATGCTTTAGGCAGGCACGGGGCTGAACACTGTCAGAGAATTCCCTTAGTGAATCCTTGTAACTCCACCAAGTAGGCACTACGCCTTATGTACTTCTGGGTTTTTTTTTGTTGTTGTTTGTTTGTTTTTTGTTTGTTTGTTTAACATCTTTATTGGAGTATAATTGCTTTACAATGGTGTGTTAGTTTCTGCTTTATAACAAAGTGAATCAGTTATACATATACATATGTTCCCATATCTCTTCCCTCTTGCATCTCCCTCCCTCCCCCCCTCCCTCCCTCCCCCCACTCCCTATCCCACCCCTCCAGGCGGTCACAGAGCACCGAGCTGATCTCCCTGTGCTATGCGGCTGCTTCCCACTAGCTATCTACCTTACATTTGGTAGTGTATATATGTCCATGCCTCTCTCTCGCTTTGTCACAGCTCACCCTTCCCCCTCCCCATATCCTCAAGTCCGTTCTCCAGTAGGTCTGTGTCTTTATTCCTGTCTTACCCCTAGGTTCTTCATGACATTTTTTTTTCTTAAATTCCATATATATGTGTTAGCATACGGTATTTGCCTTTCTCTTTCTGACTTACTTCACTCTGTATGACAGACTCTAGGTCTATCCACCTCATTACAAATAGCTCAATTTCGTTCCTTTTTATGGCTGAGTAATATTCCATTGTATATATGTGCCACATCTTCTTTATCCATTCATCCGATGATGGACACTTAGGTTGTTTCCATCTCTGGGCTATTGTAAATAGAGCTGCAATGAACATTTTGGTACATGACTCTTTTTGAATTATGGTTTTCTCAGGGTATATGCCCAGTAGTGGGATTGCTGGGTCATATGGTAGTTCTATTTGTAGTTTTTAAAGGGACCTCCATACTGTTCTCTATAGTGGCTGTACCAATTCACATTCCCACCAGTGTACTTCTGTTTTGACGAAGAGAAAAACAAGGTGCGAAGAGGTGAAATAACCTGCCCTTGTTCACACAGTCAGTAGAGGCTAGAGAGATGGTATCAACTCTATTCCTCTGATTCTGCTGCACTGTGCTGAACAGGAGACAGAGGTGGGGTCTGGTGTGGGCTCCTCCACCTGTTCTGTGAATTTGGGAGCCCCCTTCACCTCCCAAGACCTCAGATTCCTCATCTGCGCAGGGCTGGGGTTAGAGTAATCTCTCCCACCACACAGCGGGGCAGGGTGGCATCCTCCTCAGCTGCCTGGGAGAATGACTCTCCATCCCGCAGCCACGTGAAGCCCCATTTCTCCTAGATCTGCTGTGTGGTGTGGCCTATGGGCTCCTGAGGTCCAACATGCATTGGAGGACGCCTGGAAGGTGGCATTACTCGTCCAGCTCTGTAAATACATATTTCGGGAGCTTTAATAACACGTGTTATTGACTAGGTAGGCCTGTGGAGCTCTTTGTGTGTAAATCCCTATTTAGTACACTACTGGTCTGCATCGTTCTGCCAAAGCCATATTAATTTGAATGTGAAGATTAAAAACATTCTGCAAAAGTTGGTGCAGAGTATAAAGGCATGGCGTTCAGTTTCTCACGACCTGCTGTGCTTCGTTTTCCTTTGGATGTCTCCTTTCAGCTAACTGCTGTCTCCCTCCCCCTCCCCCAGAGTGGCATTTGTAGTGGAGGCTGTGCTGAGCCCCCAGAGCTCAGGCCTGAAGCATCTCCTCCCCAGCAGCTAAGGGTACTGCCCACTGATGGTTCTCAGTTGAGTCCCACTCCAGAATTTTCCCTCAGCTGAAGAAGACCTTGCCCACCTTGTCCAACGTCACGTTCACTCCCGGGGACAGCCAATGGCTGATGGGTCACGTGGGGATAGGAAGGGCTCTCCCAGCTGCAGCGTTCCCTGTGCGCTGGGCTGAGGCCTGTGTGAAGAGTGCTGTGTGGCCCAGCTCCTAGCTCTGCTCACTCAGGACCTTCCCTTCACTCTCCCACAGGGCTTGGCCCTGCCTGCAATTCTCTACCTCTGGGTCTGTTTGCTGTGGAGCCTGGCCTGAGACGCCACTCAAACCTGGAGACCATCCTTGTCTCCCTTCTCTTCCTCTTCTGCTGTTTTGAAAAGAAACTTATGAAACTACAATTCACATATCATATAATCCAGCCACCCAAAGTATACAATTCCATGTTTCTTGGTATATGAACACCATCAACATGATCGATTTTAGAATATTTTCATCACTCCGAAAAGAGACCCAAATCCCTCCATCTCATTCAGCCCTAGACAACCACTAATGTACTCTCTGTATCTAGAAATTTACCTTGTTTGGACATTTCATGTAACTGGAAACGTATACGATGTGGTCTTTTGCGGCTGGTTTTTCATTTCGCGTAATGTTTTCAAGGTTCATCCGTGGGGTAACAGGATGGTTCCTTTTCCTGGCAGAATAACATTCCGTTGTGTGTAAATAACACTCCATTTATTTATTCACTTATCAGATGATGAACATTGGCTTGTTTCCTTTTGGGGGCTAATGTGAATAATGTACTTCTGCTATGTTTTACTTCCTGAACTTTTCTTGAGTCCTGCGTCTCCTCTTTACCCTTGTCTGACACTCACAAAACCCTCTTTCAGGCCCCCAGTTCTTCAGTCTTGTTTCTCTCTGTTCATCTCCCAAATCTGGGCTTATTATTCTTTTGCTTAATATCCTCAAGATAAAGTACCAATTCCTTACCATGTAGTAATACTGCTCCACAGGAAAACGCTCTTCTCGGTCACCACAGACTTCCCTGTCACCCCCCATCCAAACTTTTCTGGGTCCTCTGCCTCCTTGGTGGCTCATTGGCCTTCAGCTACACAGAATACCCTCTCCTAGAACAGTTGTGTTTTTCTCTTGCCTCCTTGGCCGTTCCTTCTCTGCCTCCTTTGAAGGCTCGTCCTTCTCTACCTGACTGGGGTCTTCAGAGCCTTGACCTCCTTCTCCCTCTTTACCTTTGTCTCCTACAAAGCCATCCAGATTTGCCTCTCCGGTCCTGACCTGTCCTCTGAGCCAGAACCACTGAGGCAGCAGTCTGCTCGAGATCACACCTCGGTATCTCAAGGAGACTTCTAGTTCCATGTGGCCCAACTGTGCTCCCATGCAGGCCTGCCAGCCGGGGAGATGTCTGCTCAGAGGATTATGCTTCAAACCTAAGTGACAGAAAAGCTCGCTCATGAGAGTCACCTTCTTGCTTAAAAATGTGATGCCTGAGATCTACCCTCTGGGATTCTGATTTTCAGGTCTGTCTAGGGGATCAGGAATCTGCATTTTAACAAGTTCTCCAAGTGATTCTGATGCAAGTGTGTGGCCCACAGTTTGATCAGTGTCTTGTTAGGGGAAGTCAATCCCTAGACCATGAAGGAAAGTAAGAATTGAGATGAATAGGGGGAGGGAAGGAACCGGCTTGTGACTCACAAGCCTTCTGAGGCTTTGGGGAGTCACGTGGCCCCGGGCCTCACAGAAGTCATCTGTTTAAACCTTGGTCAGTCTTTTTACCTTCCCCTTCTCCTGCTGGAGAGGAGGCACCTATAGAACACCTGTGACAGGTGATCTTTTAGCCTCCACTGGAAGCCTGCCATGACAGGATGTCATGGCCTCATAGGTAAGTCCACCCCTTTTTATAGGTGAGCCGCTCAGATTTTTGTGGAAATATTGTTATATTTTACCTTCAGCTTCCACTGGGCCTAGTTCTGCCATTTGGTGCCTGGTACAACCTACTGAACTCATCAGTGAGGCATGGGCTGGTAGGGAAGGGAAGAAGTTATAGGGCTGGATGGGCCCTGGTAGGTAAGACTGATGCTGTCCTAGGGAAATCTACTCTCAGCAGCCTGAAAATCAAGATTGTCCATGATTAGGCTGGTCTTGAAAGGAATGGTTCCAGTCTGGGTTCAAGGTGTGGCACAGTAGCAGGAAACTCTAGGTGATCACAACATTTAGAGGCAGGTGGCATCAGAATTTAGGGGGTTTTGTCCAGATTGGAGTAGACTCCAGCAGTGATGGTGGTAATTATAATAACGACATCTAACATTTACTGAGCGCCTCGCAGAGCACCCTGCCCCGCTGGCTTCTCTTTGAGAAGTGTCAGCTTCACCTGGGGGCTTGTTAGAAGTGCAGTATCTCAGGCCCCAGCCCAGATCTGCTGTATCAGAATCTGCATTTTAATAAGACTCCCGAGTGATGCACATCGCAGTTGGAGAAGAACTGTTCTAGGAGACTTCAGGCTGTAGTAGTCAGGGTTCTCTTGAGAAGCAGAGCCAATAGGATATATAGATATACAGAAAGGGATTTATTATGAAGGATTAGTGCATGCGATAATGGAGGCTGAAAAGTATTACGTAAACTGCCATCTGCAAGCTGGAAGCCCAGGGAAGCTGGTGATGCGGCTCCAGTCCAAACCGGAAGTCCCGAGAGTCAGGGGAGCCAGCGGTGTCAGTCCCGTATTGAGTCCTAGTAGCACTGATGTCTGAGGGCCAGAGAACAGGGATGTTCCAGCTCAAGCAGGGAGAACAATTCACCCTTCCTCTGTCTTTTTGTTCTACTCAAGTCCTCAGGGGATTGGATGATACACAACCACATTGGTGAGGGTGTATCTTCTTCACTCCGTCCACCAATTTAAATGCTAATCTCTTCCAGAAACACGCTCACAGACACCCAAAAGTAATGTTTACCAGCTACTGGACATCCCTTAGCCCAGTCAAGTTGACACATACAACTGACCATCCCATGGGTTTAGCCAGTGAGACCAATTCCAGACACCCCCATCTGGGGCAGATGAGCCAGCTTGGGTCTGTCTTGGTCAGGGGTAGTTCAGGAGCTGAAGGTTCAGGGGAGGCAGGGCTAGTTCCCTGGCAGCCTTTCAAGTGTCTGAAAGCAGCTGTCATCCCACCCCACAGCCGCCTCTCTCCAGGTGTCATTTCCAGGTCAATTTCTTCATCAATTCTACTATGGTTTTCAGTAATGTCACCATTCTGGTCACTCTCCTCTGGGGAGCATATCAGTGTCTCTCTTGAAATGTCGAGTGGTGTATTCAATGGACCCCAAGTTTAAAATTAATTGCATTGGTGGTCTTATGATCTTTATGTCAATTAAAACCAAAAGCTTTTCTTCCCTTTCCATGAAACGGTCATTTAACCAGGTCTCTTACCCTTAAATTGCATAGTAAACAAATATTTTTGTTATATCTGTTTATTTCCATTTTGTCAGTTTCGGCTTTGTCCATGTATTTTTGGTATCCCAAGTATATCATTTAATGTACCCATTCCTCTGATCAACAGCAGAGTCTAAAAGGATAGGGTCAAGGAAAGAATCCTGTGACCTAACCTTCCTGATACATACCTGGTAAACACCCTGCCCAGGTCATTTGTTCCCCGAGCCAAGGGTTCAGCCAACATAGGGCCACTCAGGCCACACTTGTCCAGGTTTACAAGTGCATTTCACTAGAGACTTGTCAGGCACTATGCCCTGTCATAGGAGCAAATGAGACCAAGGTCTCTTCCAGGTTCTGGATGAGACTAAAAGGATTGATAAGCCATAACTCTAATCCGAGTAGGCCAGCCCTGTACAAAGTCACTGAGCTCAGTGTACTGGTGTGTACCAGGGAAGTGGGGAGGAAGGCTGACTGCTGAACTGTCTGTGGGGGGTTGGGAGTCAAGAAAGATCTCAGAGTTAGTGGCACATATGGTGGTTTGCCCGTAACCTTTGTCTAGCTCCCTTTGACCTTGAAGGACTTTCATATTACCCTCTGGTTGGCTTTGAGTAAAACCTAGTGTGTAGTGCTATCTACACATTAGGTAAATATCTGGGACCCAAAGTGGGACCAGCTTTAGACAAAGGGACATCGGGTAACAGCCACACCATCACCCTTTGCATCAGGTTGGCCTCGGGGAATGCCTCCCCATAACAAGAGAAAATTAACAAGGCAGGGAGCTCCCAGCCAGCCCTGAGGGTAATTCAGGTTTTCCTCCTAGTGAGCATTACATACGCCCCCACAGGCTATAAACCACCCTAACTCGCATAATGACTTCAGCACCTCCACCTGAACGGGCTCATTGCAATAAGGAAACAGCTCTTGCAGATGCCTGTAGCTTTAACTATGGGAACACTTGCTTTATAGCACCACCGGAACGATCTACCTCCTGCTCTCGTCAATGGCAATTTCAGGAGTGATTTGGCTTATGTCTTTAGTGCATGTGTGTCTACACAGCACCTGGAAAACCTTTGGCACTGGGAACATGTGAAGGGGGATGTGTCACAGCTGCAGAGCTGGAAGTAGGTGGAGTTGAGCCCTGAAATTAGATGTTGTGAAGAGATAACTCTCAGAAGTTCACGCTAATCAGAGGCACAAGACTAACCCCCATTCTACATTCATTCATTCATTCACAAACCCTTCCCAAGCCCTCCTACTTACCAAGCACAATATTGTGTATTAGGGATACAAAGAGAGGAGACATAGGTCAGCTTGGTGCTTTGTGAACAGCTAGAGGGGTGGGATAGGGAGGGTGGGAGGGAGATGTAAAAGGGAGTGGATATGGGGATATATGTATACGTATAGCTGATTCACTTTGTTATACAGCAGAAACTAACACACCGTTGTAAAGCAATTATACTCCAATAAAGATGTAAAAAAAAAAAAAAGACCTTAAAAGTGAGAGAAGGCCGATACAGCAGTATGCCGGAGCCAGCACGTGCTGGATAGTGAGAGACAGCTGTTAAATATTCAGGAATATTTGCATATTTGCCCCACCCAAATCAGCCAATGCTATAGATCAGGGCTTTTAAAAAATTTAAACCTTTGGAGAGCTAGTTTATCCTCACACAACTGTGAGATGGACATAATTGACCCAGTGTGATGACATAAACAGAAAGCAAACCATCCAGGATGCCCATGTGTTTCATGAGTTCCACACCTAGACCACCTATTTTATTTTATTTTATTTTATTATTATTATTTTTTTGCGGTATGCGGGCCTCTCACTGTTTTGGCCTCTCCCGTTGCGGAGCACAGGCTCCGGACGCGCAGGCTCAGTGGCCATGGCTCACGGGCCCAGCCGCTCCGCAGCATGTGGGATCTTCCCGGACCGGGGCACGAACCCGTGTCCCCTGCATCGGCAGGCGGACTCTCAACCACTGCACCACCAGGGAAGCCCTAGACCACCTATTTTAAATCCCAGCTCTACCAAGGGGCTGCATGACCACGGGAAAATTATTCAACCTCTCTGAGACTCCATTTCCTTATTTTTAAAATAGAGATAATAAAGTATCCACCTCACAGGGTTGTAGTGAGGATTAAATGAAGCAGAGTGTTATGTGGCCTGTGTGAGGGTGACGAGATCAGTCTGTCTGGAATTAAAGTCCGCAGAGAAGAGAATAAGCATGAAACTAGACAAATCGGTGGGGTCAGACGGCTGGACTTGAACCTAGCTGAAAGGTGGACAGGGTTTGGGCAGGGGTGATGTGACCTTGGGGGAGTTTTGTTAGACTCGGGTAGAGAGCAGATGTTCTACGTTCTTATAGGTTCAGAGGGAATGACATGCCCAGTCTGAGCCCCCAACACCAAGCAACCCCTAGTTATCCCACCAGCTGCTGTCCACACCACCTTCTTGGCCCTCATCAACTCCAGGCTTTCACGACTGCTGTCACTTCGCATGGCTGGCTTCTGTCTCAGAAGTGGCCTAGAAGCTCCTTGAAGGTTGGGACTTCTACGTTCTCTTCAGTATCTGGCACATGAGAAGTAGGAAGCATCACAGACCCCTGCCTCATGGAGCCCAGTCACTGGGAATTGTCCAGGGCCAGTTGCCTCCTTGCCACGGGCTCTTTTTAGGCCAAGGTCGCAGTTTTTCCATGGAAACTTATCCCGAAGGTTTTACGTGAGTCCAGTTTCCCTCTGAGGCTGCTGTCAAATGAGCACACTTGGGTCTGCCCAACCCTCACCAGGCCGAGGCCTGGTCTATCATTGGAGGTCAGACATGTTGCTACATGAACAAAATCTGTGTTCTACTAGCCAGAAGAAAAAGGGAATGGCGAGGATGGGCAGCAGACAGTGTCTACCATCCCACTTCCTGCCACCCCATCCCGTCTCATCTCTCGGCTCAGCGGCTGGAGCCGTGTTTAGCTTGGTGGGTGTGGTTCATTCTCATAAAGACCTAGATGGGAATACCCGGTAGTCAACCCCCTCTCCCCCTCTGAGCCTGCAAAGAGGTGGAACAGCTGGTGGAAGTGCTTCTGAACATGAGGTGGGGATAGAGACTGGGGAGGGGGTGACCATGACCCCTGTATGTAAGCAGCTCTTTGCAGGAATCTGCCCTCAGCATGAAGCCCCTTTTCTTATCACTTTAGCAAAGCTATGTTGTAACTAGCTTTTAAACCCGGCACCCCCGTGCTCTACTCATCTCTGGCCCAAGCACACCTTTCAAATCTTTTAATTACACATACCTTGCCTAAATTGTCTGTTCTTTCTGTAGATCAAAGAAGTAGAAATGAAAAATAAGTAATTAACCAATGACCAGATCTCTTCCTTAGCTTCCCCTTCAGTAATCTCCCAAACAAATTGGGCGACTAAACTTTGTGAATAAGAAAACAGCTAGGGGCTTCCCTGGTGGTGCAGTGGTTGAGAGTCCGCCTGCCGATGCAGGGGATGCAGGTTTGTGCCCCGGTCCGGGAAGATCCCACATGCCGCGGAGCGGCTGGGTCCGTGAGCCATGGCCGCTGAGCCTGTGCGTCCGGAGCCTGTGCTCCGCAATGGGAGAGGCCACAACAGTGAGAGGCCCGCGTACCGCGAAAAAGAAAAAAAAAAAAAAAAAGGAAAACAGAGGAAGATCAGGAAAAGTCGACAGGCCTGCACAGAGTGGGGGACGGTGATGACTCTGACCCCCTATCTCAATGATTAACTGAGATTATTGCCCACCTTTCCTTTAAAACCGTCATGGCCGAGCAGAATCTTCAGAGGTGGTTTTTGGGGGACGCTGAGTCCACCATCTCCCCAGATTGCCGGCATTCTGATTAAAGGCACGTTTCTACCGTTTGTGAGTATGTAATTGATTTTGTAAGTGGCGAGGAGAGGGACCCGATTCATTCGGTCACATGTAGGGTCAGGGGCTTGGCAAGGAGGAAAGTGTCTGTCTCGCAGCCCAGGGCTGTGTTCTAAACCTGGTTGCCCCCAGGTAGGTGTTCTCCTGTGCACAGGAAAGAACTGAGTAACTATGCCATTAAGTCAATTTAATTCATGACTCTCATCTATCTTGTTTCATCCTTGCAACAACCATTTTTGAAGCAGGGCAGCTAGTCTCTTTTATAACAGTTCAAGTCACTAAGGACCAAGCCAGTTAAGTGACTTGCCTAAGACTACACAGGCTCTCCTGAATCCCGGCCCTCCAGTGCATCTCTCAACACACCTCTAATTATTGGAAGAGTAACCCATAGAATATGTCCTCCAGGTGGTGGGGAAATAGCAAAATTGTCCTTGAGTGAAACACTCCCACTCAGCATGTAAGATTCAGTTCAAGTGTCTTTTCCTCCAGGAAGCCTTCCTTGACTACTTCTCCCCTCAGTGTAATTATTAGCCTCTCCGAACCTGTCTTATTCACATTGCAAATATAGGTCTAACCTCTTTGTGATGTGCTTTATTTGTTTACACTTCTGTCTTTTCCCTTAATCCTTGAGGGCAAGGATTTCCATTTCCATTTCCAGAAATGGAAATAATTATGTAATTGTTTTATTTCAACTCCACCATGTTCCAAAAAAGGACTCACGAAAAAAACATACAGTACCAAAAAAAAAAAAAAAAAATAGTAAATGAGAAAATTTGGTTTCTGGATGAGGTTAATACTCCAAATGAGGTTACTCTCCAAAAAAAGATGTGTACACTTAGGGCATGGTTAGGCTCTGAGATACCTGGCAGGCCATGCAAAGAAGGAAATGTGATAGGTGACAGGTTTTGCCATGTCCATCAAATGAAAACAAACCAGTCACAGTGGAGAAGAATAAGATTTCCTGGCACTGAGGCCAGAAAGAAACTTTTCTGGTGGATTCTCTTAAAGAAGCCATTTAACGTGATGGACAATCACCTCAGCCACATTGTTTCAATAAAATCATGGGAATGAGCCTTGGAATGGCCCAGGATGGTAGCTGATGGCCAATACCTCAATTTATTCTGTTAAGAGTATTTCCACAATAACATCCAAGCGTGTGCTCCATGCACCCAGGTCTCTGATGATTTTGCTCAGGTCAACATTTTGGAATATGTGGAACAGCGTCCTTAAATTGGCCTCTATGTGGCCTATGAACCCCTAACACAGCATGCACAATTTTGCGGGCGTGTTTACATGCCCACAACTTTTCTGCCAAAGCTTCAGAACCACTAAATTAGATAAACGGCTAGACTCGCTCTATATCCAGATTATTTCTTACCCATCAAACTTTGGATCTGTACCATTTGGCCAGGAGTTGGGGCTATACTACTTGATGAGTACTGTACATGGAATCAGAGACTTGATGCTGCAAGTTAAGGTGGTCAATTGAACTGGGCTGGAGTTTATGTCTTCCAGTGAGAGCTGAGCCATCCAGTGGGCATGCATGCTTGACCTGAAGACCAGTGCTGGCACATGGAACAAATAAATGAAAAGGGCAACACCCACTTAAAGGTGACAAGCGCCAGAACCACCGAGTAGCTGTCCAGCCCATTGACCATGTAGCGCTGTGGACTCAGTCAACACCTGACACAGAGCAGGAGCCAGCAGGGGAGGGGAGGGAGATGGAGGCACAGAAGGGAAACTCCTCTCCATCCAGGTTGCCTTTAATCAGGTTGATGAATGCGTCAGTAAATGAACTCTAATCAAAGGATGTACTAAGCCCTGAAGAACTCTTACACTCTTTCTCTTTATTTATTTACTTGTTTTTGGACTAATTTTTTTTTTTTTTCTGAGTGGAGATGGAAAAGGAGCCATTATCCAAATGAAGCTGGGGAAGGTGATTAGACGTTATTTACAGAAAGGGCAAGGGGCAGATGAAATCACCCACTGGACCCTGGGTGTGCTTAGCAAGGCATTATTTTGTTACCTGTGTCGCTGTTTTTATAGTTGCAGAGGGCTGTCTCCAGTGTGGTGATCAGGGATTCCCTGTTTCAGTAACTGCCGATTACAGGAACTTGAAAATTCAGTCATTTCCAATACAGCAACACTCAGGGGGCCTGTATCTCATGGAAACTACAGATTTGTCAATTAGTCAATCAACAGATATTGATTGTCTACTCTGACCAAGGACAGTTCACAAGGAGTAGCAGACGGCAAGTACAGCCCAGCCTCCATGAAGCTTTCAGTGTGGTGGGCAGTGCTTCCCTACATTTAATGTGCCCTGGATTGTCTGGAAGCCTTGGCAAAATGCAGATTCTGATTCAGGAGGTCTGAGATGGAGCCTGAGATTCTATTGCTGACAAGCTGGACCCAGGACCACACTTTGGGTAGCCGGGTGGGAGATGGCAGACTGGCCTGAATGAGGGGTTGGGAGGCGTGCGTTTCAATGGGGCTCTGTCACTAACCTGCTGTGTGACCTTGGCCAAATCACTTTGCCCCGAACCTCAATCTTATTTTAAAAATTGCACTGCACAGCTCCTCCAAGGGCACCACGCACACGGACCACAGGTGAATGGTACGCTCCGGAGTCGTGCAGCATTCAACCTGCCCAAACGTATGCAGAGTTCCTGGGTGGGTTGGCTTAGACAATGGTCCCCAACTCTGGCACATTATAGTCATCTGGTGGGTTTTTAAAAATACCAACACCTGAGCCCTCCACCTTGGCGATCTGATATAATTGTCTCAGGCTGTGGCCTGGCTTTGGCATTGTTCTGTAAAGCTCCCCAGGAGATCATGAGACCGTCCTTCAAGCACAAGGTCCTGTGATTCTTTCTGTGACTTCAGACAATACTCACAGAGCCCTGGGTTAACTCTAGAAGACCAGAGAAGAGAAAGCTTGTGCAGAACAAGGAGCCCAGGGACGACTTCCGGAGGAAGCGAGCAGCCTTAAAAGGAGAGGTCAGGAGGGAGAAGCCATTCCAGGTTGAGCCGCGTGAACAAAGTGCAGAAAGGAAACCAAGTCACAGATGCCCCTCTTCATGGAATAGGCTTCTACCTGGGCTGGTGCTGGGCATAGACCTGAGAACTACTGTCTACCGGGAGAGACTACCTACCAACCAACCAGTCATGGCCATGAATGTATCATTTTGCACAATGGGGAGGACTTGGAAGGAAAAGCAAAGGGCATTGTAAGAGAGGCCCTGATTTGCACTGCAGGGTTTGAGAACAGGCAGCACATTTGAGAAATGAGGAGTGAAGAGGGCACCTCTTTCCGTCCTGGGTGATTTATGTCCAAGGCCTATGGAATCCCCATGACCCAGCTCAGTTGTGTCCTGAGAATACAGGACTAGGGTTGGGGAGGGAGGGGTGGGTGAGGGTCTTCAGAGAGGTCCTGGGCTTGTAGCCAGCTGGCTCTGCTCTGTGTCCCTTCTGAGGGATGGGCCACCGCCAGGACCCCATGATCACTGAGAAGTGGCAGCCTGAGTCTGGTCCTCCTTGGTCTTGGAATAGATGGTCCAGGGGCGTGCAGCCTTGGTCTTCAGGACACAGTATTGGAACCTGAGCACATAGGGGGCGCTATGTATTCACGAGCCTTCTCTAAGTCCCAAATGCATTCCTCCTCTACCTTTCCTTGTCTATCTAGCTTTTCACTCAAAGCTGTCTGTTTCTATCTTCATTGTCCCTCTTTTAAACCTCAGCTTGGAGACTGTGGCCCATGAGTCCTAGGAGAGCAACCTGGGGGCTGGGGACAGTGCACTCTCCCTCCTGCCCCTGGCTCAGGTTCCACTCCACCCAAAACCAGCTCTCTGAGCATTTTAACTACAGTGGTTCCTGCCGGCTTTGGAGCAAAGGTGGCCTCTCAAATCCATCCATGGGGTGTGATCAATAGCCCTGTTGAGGCAGGAAACAAAGAAGCCCCCCCTGGTTTTTGTATTAATGCTGGGTTATCTCCCACTGTATTGATTTTTTTGTTTGGTTTTGAAATTTCTCTTCTCTGTTTCTGAGCCATTTCTATAAAAATGAAAGAGCAGATGAGGGATGATGGCACCCAGGCCGACAACCTTTGCTGACTTGCAGTATTCACTGCTGTTTCCCATTAGGTCTTTCTGAGCCTGTCAACTGCCTCTTCTAGGCAGAAATATATTTAAAACGTGGTTTGAAAAGGTCCCCGCGTGTCAATAGTAAAGGCCTGTCACCAAGTTTAGTCACTGGATTTAATCTTTCCATCCTTAGCGCGTGGGTCTCCTTCAAAGGGGCATCAAAAGATTAGACTGGACCTGGTCTCCATCTCTCGCCTCTGCTCTTTCCCTCTTCAAAGAGCCCGTCTTCTGCACCCCTGGTCTCAGGCACTCAGCCTTCCTTTCTTTACTCCGTTTTCCCCTCAAACATGTTCCATTCCCACCTCCGCTCTCCTCACCGTGTCCTGCTCTCAGAGCCACCATCAACGTTGGATGTGAATGACTTAGAACAGCTTAGAGGGGATCCTCACCCATGGGATTTTGTCTTTAGTGGAACTTCAATGAAGGCTTGAGGATGTGGACTTTCATCCATCCAGCTGAGAGAGGAAGGCTGGGAGGGCAGCAGTCCTGAAATCTGGGTGTTACCCTCTCCCAAGAGCCTGCTTTCCTTGACAGTGCTTCCTTCAGATTGGAGGGCGTATTGGGCCAATGCAAGTAGCGTGGCTGCATCTAACATCCCAGGACCATCCATTCATTCAGTCAATCAGTCAACAGGTATTTGAGTGGAATTAAGGGCTCATTTGCTTAAAATGTTATGCTGCAATTCTACTTTCTCAGGGTCTATATCTCTTTCTCTATTCATTTTTCATTCCATAAATATAGGCAGACACAGTGCAAACCCGGGACCAGGTGCTGGGGCTGGAAAGAGAATCGGTCCCTTTCTGAATGGAGCTGTCCATGCCAAAGACTTGGGAATCACCCTCGCCCTTCTTCCTTTCCAGCACCAGCACATCCATTTATGTCATTCTGTCTCCTTGCTGATGGCCTTGACCCTCTGGCCTAAAGCTCCTAGAACAGTGCTCATCATACACAGTAGGCCCACAATACATGTTGGTCCAACACCATCCCCACTGTACCCCTAAGTGTGATTTAACACGTAGGTAAGATCCCTCTCTTGCTCCAAAGTCTTCAATGACTCCCCATTTTCTACAGAATAAAATCAAGATGGCTTTGAATGGCACACAGCCCTCTTCATGATTTGGTCCCTGTCAATCTGTCCAACCTCATCTTCTGCAGTCTACCGCTGTATTAGATGTTAGTTTTCTTCAGAGAAACTGAACCAATAGGATACACAGGGAAAAAGAAAGAGAGAGGAGGGAGAGAGAGAGAGAGAGAGAGAAGGAAGGGTTATAAAGACTTGGTTTATGTGATTATGGAAACAAGTGAGTCCAACATTCGCAGAGTGGGCTGGTATTCTGGAGGCCTAGGAGAGCTGATGATGCATATGAAGTCCAGAGGCAGTCACTGAAGAATTCCCTCTTGCCTGGGGAGGCTGGTCTTTTTGTTCTATTCAGGCCTTCGACTGATTGGATAAGGCCCACTCACAATAGGGAGGACACTCTGTTTTACCCAAACGTTACTAATTTAAATGTTAATCACATCAAAAAACACCCTCCAGTTGATACATAAAATTAACCATCATACCCCCTTTGCCCTTTATGCTCTGGGAATACTGCACCTCTTTTTAGCTTCCAGACATGGCACTCTATCCTGCCTTTGGGTCTTTGCATGTGCTTTTCCCTCTGCCTGGCTCTGCCTCTCCCATTCTTATCCACTCAGCAGACAACCTTCTCACCAATCCAGTCTCAGCTGAGAAGCTCTCTCTCTCTCTCTCTTTTGTTGACCCCTTCCCTGACCCTCACAGAAAAACTTGGTGCTTTTGTGACACTGTTTTGTACTTAGCTTTGTGACATCACTTATCATGCCATAAATGCTGGTTGGCATATCTTCCTCCTCACTGGGGAGGTGGAGCTTATCTTTTCATTTTTTTCTAACTCAGGCCCTATGGTGGGTTTGGGGGGAAGTTTTCTTGGGTAGTAGCTCCTTAACCAATCTTACAATCATCTTAGCACCTCATTTTATTCAGTTAGAAAGTGAGAGATTGGACTAGTAGAATAGTGACCACTAATTGCTTACCCTGGTAGCCATTCTCTCCTTATTTCATCATCATAGGGCCTTTAGCTGAGCCCATGGTCACCTAGAAGTAAAACTACATTTCCCAGCAGCCTGTGCAGCTAGGCATGGCCATATGATTAAATCATGGCCAATGGGATATGAGTGGAGGGTCCTCAGTAGCTCTTCTCTGTCACTTCCTCCACCCAGCTGCCTGGAATCAAACACCACCATCTTAGACTGTGAACAGAGGCCTGGAAGCTGTCTGAAAACAGATGACTATGGATGCCCCCATCAGCACTGTGCCACCTACATCTGACTTTTGGTCAGAGAGAAGAACACCCTCATCCTCTTTAAGCCACTGTTTTTTGGAGTCTTTTTTACCTGCAGTTGAGTCCAATCCTAATGATATATCTTGTGAAGTGCCTTTCAAACTCTTCAAGGGAACTCAGGAGCCACCAAGAGCAAAATGGTCCAAGGATGCTGGGCTTATCCCTCCTTACTCCCTCCCGTCCTGACCCAAGGGCATCTGTTCCACTTTTGTGCATTTAACATGTTGGCTTAGAATTTGTTTGAAGATGGAAGAACTAGAAGCTCTCAAAGTCCCACCCAGTTCTGACATTCTAAGACTCTCTCCATATAGACAACTGCATAAAAAGGGGAACAATTCCATGAAGAGGAGCAGGATTTCTCCATTATGTATCCATACACAAGCATGGACATAATGGCCATAGCCTTTTCCAGATGATGGATGCAGGCACTGTGGTGGGTGCTGGGAAGATCTCTGTCTCCTTTGTCTACATCTGGGGACTGCCTGGGCAGTATCCGCAACAGCTCCCACCCACCCTGTCCTACCCATCCCAGAGCTAGGCAGGGCACTGAGGTGATGCTAACTGCATCTGCTGAATGAGCACTGGAATGAATGAGCACACGCTGACCCTCTCACACCGAGTTTTGCACACTAAATTCTCTCACTGGCTATCTTGAAAGAGCTGTGGGTTTGTTTCTTGGCAGCCTTGTTATGTGGCCTCTTTTCTTCCTGGCCTTACCACATGAGTCTTGTGGTGGGTTTGAGATTCTGCCCAGCACCAAGCCCATTGCAGAGACCACTGGACACCTAAGCCTACAGTAGCCGTGCTTGTGTGGTGCATGTGTGCCCAGGCTGGCCTCTCTCTGCCCAGAAATTCACTCAAGAAACCCAGAGGGGTGTGTGTTGTGGAAGGTGATAAGTGTAGAGTACGAGGCAGTTGGGAAGCTGCAGCCATCAGCAGCTGAAGCGGGTGGTGGCAGAACTGAATGGTCTCTTCCAGGCTTTCTGTGGAGCTACCCTAACTCCTCAATGGCCATGGTTTTCATCCAGGACTATTATTAGTCCTGTTTTACAGATGGGAAAACAGAGGCACAGAGAGGTTAAGTAGGTTGCCCCTAGTCCCCCAGCCTGAAAATGACTAGCCAGCTCCAGTTCTTATTTATCTGCTGATCCTGTGGGTGTGGAAGTGCTTTGCAAACTGTAGGACACAATCTGTGCAGAAAGCACCGCTGCTGTTACTGCTCGTCTCCAAGAGAGAGACGGACGCAGTCGGCCCCTCTCCCTGTGAGCTGATACTTCGTCTTCCTGGGTCCTGGGTGTGTGTGTATGTGTGTGTGAGAGGGCAGGTGTACATGAGTGTGTGTGCATGCACGCCTGTGTGAGACTGCCTGGCCACTGCTATCTCCAGCCTTAGCTGCAGCTGCCGTTTCTTTTTTTTAATTTATTTTTAATTTTTGACATCTTTATTGGAGTATAATTGCTTTACAATGGTGTGTTAGTTTCTGCTTCATAACAAAGTGAATCAGTTATACATATACATATGTTCCCATATCTCTTCTCTCTTGTGTCTCCCTCCCTCCGACCCTCCCTATCCCACCCATCTAGCTGGTCATCAAACACTGAGCTGATCTCCCTGTGTTATGCGGTTCTTCCCACTAGCTACTTATTTTATGTTTGGTAGTGTATGTATGTCCATGCCACTCTCTCATTTTGTCACAGCTTACCCTTCCCCCTCCCCATATCCTCAAGTCCATTGTCTAGTAGGTCTGTGTCTTTATTCCCGTCTTACCCCTAGGTTCTTCGTGACATTATTTTTTTTTCTTAGATTCCATATATATGTGTTAGCATACGGTATTTGTCTTTCTCTGACAAATACTCTATGTCTGTCCACCGACATACTTTTTTTTTTTTTAACGTCTTTATTGGAGTATAATTGCTTTACAATGGTGTGTTAATTTCTGCTGTATAACAAAGTGAATCAGCTATACGTATACGTATATCCCCATATCTCCTCCCTCTTGCGTCTCCCTCCCACCCTCCCTATCCCACGCAGCTGCCGTTTCTGATGAAGAAAAACCCGCACTTTGCCCTCATCACACAGTCCATCATTTTTCCAGCAGGGTGCTTGTCACCAGCACTCAGGAGCGTGTGTCATCCGGGCCTGAAGGATGGCTTGGCCAGCCCAGGGGCTCTGACAGGGGTGGGACTGTGCCCTGGAACAGGAGTAGGTGGGGCAGGGCAGTCTCTGCCCAGTTGCTCCAGTGATGTCGGGGGTGGCCCCGGGGGACATGCCCTGGCCACTACTCCCACCCTGGGGCTCTGTGTCCTGCCTGTCAGGTCAGTATGAGGGAGGCAGGCCGATTCCACAGGGGTAAGGAGTCAGACCACGTTTGCCCTGACCAGTCTTCATTCGTCACTTTCTCTGACACCTTTTTTGCTGCAGCCTCTCTCTTTCAGTGGAGTGGGGGGGGGGGGGGGAGGAGCTGAGGGGGGTGAAGAAGGGCAGCTTCCAGGACCTTCTGGGTCTGAGGGGTCAGTGAAATGCAGATGAGGCCCAGATTGGGGACTAAGGAGCAGGACCAGTCATCAGCAAATTACCAGAGAGGCAGCACCTGGGACCTGGAGACAGCGCTGGGTGTCCCAGTAACTGGGAAACTTCACCTCTCTCTGCCTCAGTTTCCTCGCCTGTGACAGGTGTTGTGAGGGTCAATGGCAGAACAGGGCTTGGCCTTAGGAAGGATTCAGTCAGAGGTGGCTGCTGTCACCATTTTTATCTGCTTGAGGTTCTACTCTGAGCCGCCATGGTGCTTGGGGCAAGGTGGTCTCACCTCTGTAGGTCTCAGGAATCACCAGGCTGAATAAGCAACCTAACCCCAGTGGGACATTACTGTGTAAGGGGACAGTGATTCCTTCCCATTAGTCCAGCAGCAGGGATGGTCCTACCTAAGGAGCAGGTAGGAGATGAGGGAACACTGGTTACTGATGACCTGGAAAGGCCCTTCCAACTCCCACATGGTGGGGGTTTGCTTTAGAACACCCGTCCTTTTTCATGGTCATTCAAATTCAGCCCCGTCTGAGACCTGTCCTCTAGGAATCTGCTTATAGCCGGTTGGGAAATGGGGAACCAAGCTGAAGAAGGAATGCCCCCAGGGCTAGCCTTGCTTAGGACACGGTGTTTTCAATGCCTGTGAAAGGCAGCATCTCAGGCACTGCAGCAGGCAGGCCCGGGCAGCTGTGATTTTCAAGGGAAGGGCCTGCTCAGTGCCTCTCAAATCATACCTCAGAGGCAGCTACTCTGGAGGAGTCATCCTGCCTGTGGCTGTTTTTTAAACAATTTAAATCTTAGATAGGAGATTTTAATATGCCAGGTAGTTCAGTTTCCTCTAAACCCTGTTCTCTGTTAAACCTGGCCCCATTTACCTGTGCGTGTGCACGTGTATGCGTGTGACCCACCCCGGAGCTTGAGAGGCCTTTGGAGAATAAGCCGTTCATACCTGTCGTTTTAGAGAGAAGGAAACTGAGGTCTGGCAAGATGAGAGACTTCCTGGAAGCCACACAGCCAGTTAAAGGCAGGTCCACTTATGCCTGTGAGTCTCACACTCTTTCTGGGGTACCAAGTTCCTCATTTCATAAGTGAGAAAGCAGCAGCCCAGAGAGGTACGGTGACTCACCTAAGGCCACACAGACAGAGCATTATCCACCTTCCCTGCCCATGATTCCCTGAAGACCCCAGTTTTCCCTAAGGGGTGACACTGTCTACTGATCGACACTGAAGGATCCTGGGTAAAAATTTCCCATTAGCCGGGGAACCAGACCCTGTGTTCCATCGGCCTCTGACGGCTGTGCTCATTTATTTCCTCTGGCGCCAATAAGCTTGCCCCATGAGTCCCCCAGGGCAGACTTTGTTGTGGTCCTTTGCCCTCTTCCCTGGTGAAACCCACCCAGCTTCCCCAGCCTGCCCAGCCCACAGTGCACGCCCAGCCCCCAGCCTCTGACTCAACTTCTCAGCTGCAACCCGGGCGAGGCTCTGCTCGTGGACCACAGGTCATGGGCTGGGTACATTCATAGTGGGTTGTTTTATTTAATTCTCCAATGACCCTAAAAAGGAATTGCTACTACTATTTTTAATTTGCAATTGTAAACATCAAGATATAAAGAGTTTAAGGTAACCTGCTCAATATCATGCTGTGAATGCGTGTTAGGTAGTAAAAGAAGGATTCTTGTTGGGAGGTTGGGAGCCCAGCCCAAGACAGCACTGCAGCTCACTTGGCAGCCATCTCATCCTGAGGCCTTGCGGACCCTCTGATGGCACTGCTCTCCTTTTTTTTTTTTTTTTTGCAGTACGCGTGCCTCTCACTGCTGTGGCCTCTCCCGCTGCGGAGCACAAGCTCCGGGCCCAGCCGCTCCGCAGCATGTGGGATCTTCCCAGACCAGGGCACGAACCCGTGTCTCCTGCATCGGCAGGCGGACTCTCAACCACTGCGCCACCAGAGAAGCCCTGCTCTCCCTTCTTGTGACCTTCTGGAGCACTGATGCTCAAATCCACTTGGATCTGATTAGACACACTGGTTGCCCTGCTAGTTTCTTACATGGACCAAGGACAGAGTCCATATTTGTCCTTGTTGTAAGTTGGTCCTCAACACGGAATTCAAGAATCAGAAGGGGCCTTTAAATCAATCTACTCCAAACTCCTCCATCTTTTCTTTTCATAAATAACTTTCACTATATTTTTCTTCAAACGTGTTAACGCACATTAGAGGCACCTTAGAAAACATACGCAAGCAAAAACAAAACCAAAACAAAGCAACTCTTATCCCCCCTCCTTCAGAGATAATTATAGTGAACATTTTGGTCTGTATTCTCTCCACCTTTTAAAATAATGAAATAATTCACATGAAATAATGAAAGGATGGGGAATAATATAGTGGACATTCATCTGTCCACTACTGAGGTGTGCCAAATATTTTATTTACTATTTAAAAAAATTAATCAAATGTTACCTTGTCCCTGATGCCTCCTTTGTTGCAAACCCCCTCCCCACTGCCATTCCTTTTTCTACCTCCCGGAGGTAACTCCTGTCCTGAACTTGATGAGCAGCTTTCCTGCCCAGTTTTTATACTTTTCTATGTTCTTCATCCATAGCAATGTAGTATTGCTTTGTGATAAACTTCATACCAATGCCATCATCCAGGACCTATAACTCTGTAACTTACTGCTTTTCCTCAACATTACATTTCTGAGATTCAGCCAGGTTGCTACATGTAGACCCAGTGAATTAGTTTTAAAAGCTGTATAGGATTCAGTGTATGATTATACTACTATGCTTTACTATAGCAGTATATACTATAGTACTATATAGTATATATTTTGTTGTTGTTGCTGTTGTTGTTTGGCTACATTGGGTCTTTGCTCCTGCGAGCAGGCTTTCTCTAGTTGCAGCGAGCGGAGTCTACTCTTTGTTGCAGTGAGCGGGCTTCTCATTGTGGTGGCTTCTCCTGTTGCGGAGCACCAGCTCTAGGGCATGTGGGCTTCAGTAGTTGTGGCGCGAGGGCTCAGTAGTTGTGGCTTACGGGCTCTAGAGCGCAGGCTCAGTAGTTGTGGCACACGGGCTTAGTTGCTCCGCGGCATCTTCCCCAACCGGGGATCGAACCCATGTCCCCTGCCCTGGCAGGCGGATTTTTAACCACTGTGCCACCAGGGAAGTCCCTACTATATAGTATATTATACTATGTTACCATACTGTATCCTATGGTACAGTACTATGTTACTATACTGTATTTATTTATTTATTTTTTGCGGTATGCGGGCCTCTCACTGCTGTGGCCTCTCCCGTTGTGGAGCACAGGCTCCGGACGCGCAGGCTCAGCGGCCATGGCTCACAGGCCCAGCCGCTCCGCGGCATGTGGGATCTTCCCGGACCGGGGCACGAACCCGTGTCTCCTGCATCGGCAGGCGGACTCTCAACCACTGCGCCACCAGGGGAGCCCTCTCTACTGTATTTTTTGAATCTACTAATCCTAGTCATTTAAGTTATTTCCAGCATTTGATTATAATAAGGAATAGTGCAAGGAATATACCTGAACATGTCTCCTTGTATATAGCAGAGGGAATTGCTGAGTCACAGGGTATGGGCAGCTTCAACTTTACTGGTTGTTGCCAAATTGTCCTCCAAAGTACCTGTACCAATTTATACTCCTATCTGCAGTAGGTAAGAGTCTCCATCATGACATATCTTTGACAAAACTAGGTCTTATCAGATTTTTCAATCTAATGGGTGTAAAATTGTATCTCATTGTCATTTTATTTATTTCTGATTTTTAGTGAGATCAAACATCTTCTCACAAATTTATCAGTCATTCTCCTCTTTTGTGAATTACGTGTCATTACTTTGGTCATCTTTCTCCTGGGTTGTCTGTCTTTTTCTAATAGATCTGCAAGTGTTCTTTAATTATTCTGATTACTCATATCTTTCATCATGACGGTTGTAGATATCTTCCTCCAGGTTGTAGCTTCATTTTTCACTTTGATTAGTATATGTGTTTGTTTTAAATTAGTCTCATTTGTCAGATATTTCCTTTATGGCTTTTGCTTTTCACATTTTGTTAAGGAAATCTTTCCTAAACTGATGCCGTTGAGATATATTTATATAGGTTTTTAAAAAATGTTTTAGTGTTTTGTGTTTTACATTTAGGTCATTAATCCACATGGAAATTATTTTTCTATGTGACATAAAACTGAAATTTTATTTTATTTTCTTCCATATAAGTAGCAATTAGCCCAGTATTGTTTCAGTTCTTTGATGTTACATATGACAAAACTGAAGTCCAAAGAGGTGGAGTGACTTGTCCAAGGTCACGTAATGACTTGTGGTGGTGGGATAGTGACAGGGAATATCTTCTTAACTCCTATCTTGGCACGCCAGCATGACCATCCTACTGTGCTGTATTAATTCTGCTGTGGACTGTTTCCTACTGTTCTCATATAGAAATGTCCAAATCTGATGATAAGTTTCTCAAAAGCAGGGATTCTTTCCTTTCCTCCTATCACCTTTATGCACTTAACACAAAGTTGAGTATCTGGTAGGCATTTAGAAAGACCATGCCAAATAAATAAATCATGGAATTCAACAGATTGATTCTACAATAATCAGTCCTTTAAAACTCAGCCCTTTGCTTTATCTCATATATGTTTCTACATTTTGATATATCCATTCATTTAATACATATTTACTGGGCACTTACTATGTGCCAGGCACTGTATTGCTGGAGATTAAAAGAGGAGTAACATATGTTCTCTATTCTCAGGGAAGTGTGGTGGGAGAGGCTGAAAAGTTAAGCAACAGTTGTAAGACTGTGCTATTTAAACACTCTACAATGGGAAATGGGAGAGGAGAAAAATCAGGATGTCTTCCTGGAAGAGGAGCCATTTGTGCTGAGTTTTTATGGATGGGGAGGAGTGGTCTATTTGGCAAGGGTGGAGAAGGGTGCAGTATTCCAAAGTGACATCACGGACAAAGGCGGAGATTTAAAGTATCTGACTGCAATTCACTGTGGCTTGAGAATAAAATAACTAGGTGGCTGAATCCCATTTGTTCATTTTCAAGAATTCAAGGCCCTGCTTCTTAGGTGATTCTAGCCTAACTCAGTTTTGACCACAGCCTAACACAGCACCCCAAATACTGACTGCCTTGTCACAGATTAAACCAACTGGCTTTAGGGACCCTACTTTGTAATTTTCTCTTGTCTAAAGTTGACTTCAATTTTTTGTTAAGGAGTGTGGTTTTCACGTTGTTTCATGACTGTAAATTAAAGTTCCCATTCTTGCCATCATTTCTGTTGCCAATGTTATTATTATGGACCTTTTACATGCAGCGGAATAACATATGACACCAGCCTGGAGTGACAGTGCACCTGACAAAAGCAGAAAGCCCAGCTCATATTATTTGCAAAAGAATTATCTCCCGGAGGTGATTTTTAATTTTGGGGCTTGCTGCAAAATGAAAACCGGACCAAGACTACTTTGCAACCCAAATGCTTGTCTTACCAATCAATTATCACAAGACTTACTAGGTACTGTAGCAAAGCTTTCTAGGCTCTCTAATGGGTTAAGTCCAAGTTGCCTCTGTTATGGGAGAAGCTGGGGGCAACTGAGCAGTGTAATTTGCTGATGAGGGGCAGGGAAGATAGGGAAAAAGGTTCTCACATCCAGAAAAAGAAAAGCACACAATGTGGGTGGGGCAGGCCTAAATTAAAGCCAGCCATGTCAGCTGGGCAGCAAGAAGGCAGCATTTGTAAGGGATTAATAATTCAGCCCCAGGCATAAGATTAGGGTTTCTGCACAGCAGAAGCAAACTTGCATAAAGGTTAATTGGTTTCTATGGGGTACTGGTTAAGTGGTATTCGCTATTTTGGTGTTTTGGGGGACGTGAGGGAAAAAGAAAAGAGATAGAGACAGAAGCAGAAATGTAAGTGGAGATCCAGGGAGGCCTTTTCTTAGCATCAGGATTTCATGAAATTGTTCTCCTGGCCCCAGCAGATGAGGGGGTGAGGGTGGGGATGGAGGGAGGTTAGGGCTCAGAGCCTTGATGGGCTTGGAAAATGAATTTCTGTGTCGCCTCCATCGTAAGCCTTGCATGTGCTATTTAAACTTGACATGTCATAAATCCAACAGCAGCAAACAAGATGGCACTGGCTTGCTGTCCATGTTTATTCGTGTGGAGGCAGGAAATGATGCAGGCATGTAAAAGTGACAGGCACTGCAAACTGCTCAGTCTAAGGGACTAAGGGACTTGAGGGTTGGGCCTGGGGACCCTAAGAAGCAGGGTTGGGGGCCACAGTGTGATTGGGGGCATCCAGTTTCCTCTGTCCAAATGACATCTGCATGATTTGGGCTTAGGGTCAGGGCATCTCCTGATCTCCCAGAATAACCCTTACTTCAGGGGGATTCATGTGTGTGTTTCTGAGCTGTAATAAAACTTCCCAGTTTACATTTAGTATAATCAACCATCTCCCTTACTAGGCTGGAGCTCCTTGAGAACAGCACCATGTTCATATTTTTATCCTCAGCATGAGACCTTGGTGTTCATCTTGGTCATGTTTGTTAAATGGATGAAATGGACTGAGGAGGTAGGTCTTTGCCTGCACCAGCACATTCCATGGGGCATATGTCTTTGGTCTGGACCAGATCAAGCAGCCATTTAAGTTCAGTGATGACTTAATTGTTTGAAAAGGTCTAAAAGATTTTCCTGTGTCCACATGTCTCATTCACTACCTCCTTGATTTCTTGAACCTCCACCATTAGTCCAACACCCCATGCATATCAAAAGTCTCTATTTCATTGGTCACCCCCCCCACCTTTTTTTTTTACAACCATTCACAGAAACATCTTATTTTGGAATCTAAGGACTGTCAATCTGCTCTAGGTTTTGTAATAGGCCTAAGGTTTTATTTTTAGTATTAGCAGCATTCTTCTAAGGAAGAGTCCAGCTCTGAAGAAAAGTTCTTAAATTTTCTTTTTCCTTTTCCCCTCCTCTCCAGTACAATCAGAGGGTGCACCAAAAAGTCACTTCTCAGTTAAGTGCCTCATTCCAAAGTTCACATTGCTGGTCTCAAGAGTGTCAGTTATATACTCTCACCCTTGAAAATGTGCTTTCATCAGGACTACATTGCAATACTTTTAGAGCAAGTGCTTATTAAAACCAGCACTCCTTAAAGCAAGAAGATAAAGAGACAGGAAGGGCCCAGGAAAGAGTCTCAGTGCATTTTCCTGCTTCAGGTTTGGACTTTATTAAGTCATCTGAGGGCCTCAAGTTTCCCTGAGAAGATTCTTCAGTCTTTTGGGGTTCTGTCTTTCTTGGCTTCAGAGCCCTGTTGGTCTGAGTGTTCATCTGATTTTCTAACTACATTTTCCAGCTGAAAATTCAGCCCAAAGGCTTTCTCTGTACATTCAAATAGCTTGTTTCCCTTCCTCCCATGGTGTGTCTGACAAAGGGGCTGGAGAAAACTGTGATTGTGATAGTGACTTGGTTATGGGGGAAATGGGAGATATAGATGCATCTTAATGGGGCCACATGGAGAGATGCCCGAATCTGAGTGTCCCAGACCTTGTTTCATCCTCCTCATAGTATCCAGGAAGACTCCTTGGCCTTGCTCCTCTCCCTCAGCGCAGAAATGTCAGAAGCTGGCAGAGCTCTGAGCACTTGGACTGGCATTCAAGACTTGAGTGAAAGGAGACAATAAAATGGAGTGTGGGCATAAACCAAAGCTTTCTGAAATGAAAGACATTACTCTTCTCTTCCTATCATGCTATGACTGAAAGAGCCAGGTAGACCTTGGTTTGAATCCCAGCTCTGACATAATAATCATGCGATCTTTTTGTAGATTATAAAACCTCTAACGCTTGGTTTCTTCATCTATGAAATGGGAATAACAACATCTGACTTACAGAGTGTGATGAGATGATGTATAAAGCATTATGGGTGGTGGTGAATCCTTGTTCTTTACTCACCAGCTTTGAGGATTTGGGAAAATCACTTACCCTCTGCATGTTAGTTTTCTCTTCTGAAACATGGGTTAAAAATAGAGCCTACCTCATCTGATTATCAACAGGTAGGATGGTGGCTTAGGGTGTGGCCTCT
This sequence comes from Pseudorca crassidens, assembly GCF_039906515.1. Classification (NCBI taxonomy): domain Eukaryota; kingdom Metazoa; phylum Chordata; class Mammalia; order Artiodactyla; family Delphinidae; genus Pseudorca; species Pseudorca crassidens. The sequence goes on along the minus strand of NC_090307.1, from coordinate 26,488,382 downwards.
GAAACTAAACTACCTGGATCTGAATCTCAGTTCTGTCATTTCCTACCTGTGTGACCTTGGGCAATTCACTCAACCTCTCTGTGCCTTAATTCCAACATCTTTGTAATGGGAATCATGATAGTACCACACTGTAGGGCTGCTGTGAAGATTAAATGAATTAATATACACAAAGCACTTAAAGTGTGGCCTGGCATCTTAAAAGTGCTATGTAAGTGTTAGAAATTATCATTGAGAAAATTAAGTGAGATGATACATGAAAAGTTGCTAGAATGGTGTCTGGTACATGCTAAACATTCAATAACTATTTGCTAAGGTACCTGGACCAAAGTGTGGGTCTTCAATAAATGTTACTTCTCTTTCTTCCCATCCTAGCTGTATGGAATGGGGAGCCCCTCTCCTCTCACTTAGCCAGCACATACAGAGCACCTGGCCAGGTAGGCAGGTAGAGAGATGCTCTTTTGGTTAAAAAAACAACTAAGGAGCAAAGTAAAAATCCTGCCCTAAGCATTCTTATATTTGGTCAATACGCTGCAAGGAAGCAAAAGGAAATGGAGGGCTAAATTAAAGCAACATTTATAAATACATTAATAATGATGAATAAATGATTCATCAAAGTTGCTTGCCAAAGTAAATTATTCCAAGATACACGGAGACCCGTTGGAATGATTGTAAACTAGTTAATAGATGATATTGCAACTTGCGAGGAAGCACTTCAAAGAAGCAGATCAAGCAATTATTTATGCATTCATACATCCTAGCATAATTTAAGAAAAAGGGAAATTTACTTAGCTCTTAATAAAATATTCATACTACTTTAGTGTGAAATGTTACCAAAATTATTTAGTGACATTGATTCATAAGGCTCTATGTTACTCTTGGTATTCTTTCTTATTTAAACCACGTGGCAAAATTAACTAAGCCAGCATGGCCTTCAATTTAAACAGCTGCCTTTTCTGGAAAAGTCTCAGCATCTCAGGAAAACTTGCAGGGGGCTGGGGTAGGGGTTGGGGGATTGGAGGAGGCCCTGGGGGCTGCACTGAAGTGTAGAGCGTGAGGGATCAGATGGTGGGCCTGGATGTCCTTGGGAAACTGTATGGATCTAGGGATGGTCAGAGTCCAAAGGAACTTCGTACATATTCTGGTCCAACCCCCCCAAATGAGGAACTGAAGGCTGGAGAGGCCAAAGGACTAACTGAAGGCCCCGCAGCTAAAGAGTAGCAGAGTCAGACCTACTATGTCACGCTGAAGTCTTGCCTGGTGTCTCCCTCCACGAGGTACCCTGCAGTGGGCCAACAGGGATCCATCCCATATAGTGGAAAAGAGGTATTAAATGCTTATGTGTGTGTGGCACTGAGTTAAAATGGGCCAACTGGGGATTCGGCTCAGATCCATGAAACAGAAAACCCAAGTAAGGGGGACTAAAATGAAATAGTGGTTATAAACAGGAAGTCTGGCACCGGTGGTTGGTTGTGTGAGTGACAGCCAAGGTCTCTACTATCTATGCCTTTGGCCTTTCCCTCATGACTGCAGCATGGCTGCAGCTGCAGCCATCCCCTGTGTTCTCAGCAGGAGAAAGGACAAAGGTAAAAGAAGGGGTCAAGACCTATATTAGGCAAGCAGTCATCTCCTAGAACTTCCCGTGGAGCTTCTACTTACACGTCATTGGGCAGAAGTGTATTCTCCAGCAATCCTTGGCTGCAGGGAAACTGGGAGATGTAGTTTATTTAGCTAGGCTTCACGAACCCCCAACAAAATGGGGATTCTCTTAGAAAGGAAGGAGAGAGTAGCTATTAGGTTGGCGATGACAGTCTTCACCATGTCTGAATTATTTTCCTTATTTCTCACAACAACCCTATGGGATAGATACTATTCTTATTCACATTTTACAGATGAGAAAACTGAGTCTTACAGGTTAACTAATGGGCCCAAGAAACAGAGCTGGAACTTAAACCTAGGACTGTATGGCATCAAAGGCCTTGCTCTGAACCACTGTGCTACCTACCTTACCTCCCTGGTATCTTTCCTGCTCTGATCTGACAACAGCTTCCTACAATCTCTCCATGAGGGGGTGGGTGGGAGACATTCCAAAGCAGGAAGGAGAACTGAGGCAAAGGCAGCCCTCTCTGGCCCCCAGAACAGTGGTTTGCACAGAGAGGAGGTAAGGGCAGGATCAGATATGGAATTTCATTCAGAGATGCATGTCACAGGCACCTGGCAGCCAGCACCAGCCTTGAGCAGAAGGGAAGTCAGTGCTTTTGGTCTGCAGATCCCGCAGCCTCTGCCCCTGTCTGGGTCCATTTCCTCCTTGGTGGAGCCCCGCCCTCCTTTCAGATGCCCACTGCCCTGCGCACTGTCTCCTTATTCAAGAAAACACCCTCTACCTGTGAGCTTGCATCTCAGTCTGACTTTGTAGAGAATCAGAGAGGGTGGCTGAGACCGTGTCATTCACTCCTACCCCCTCATTTTACAGAGAGGGAAACTTTACAGAGAGGCCAGAGAGGAGAAGCGTATCCCCCCATTTTACACAGAGGTCAGTGGCAGACTGGGAAGGGAGCCCAGGACTGCTGACTCCTGGTCTAATGTGTGTGTACATGTTTGCATGCATATATGTACACTGCGTGTGCATGCACACACGTGTGTGTGCATGTCGGTGTGCACAGGTATTGCTGTTTGCATTTTAAGTCTTATTTAACACAGTGTAATTACAGCCTTTCTCTCCTGCTAAGGTAGAGAGATTTGGGGTAGTACCTGGGGGAAAATTGGTGGCAGAGAAATAGTCCTGAAATCTTAGCCCATGGGTAGATGCCCCTTTACCTAATCAGAGATTGGGGCTGAACTTGTCTCTTGAAAATTAGGGAAAAAGAGTCAGGCAGACAGGCAGACCAACAGCCCAAGAGAGGAGGAAGGAGAGATCTGGAGCAAGTGAAGCCAGGGCAGCCTGCTGGGGGAACCTGTCGATGGGAGGTACAGGAAATCCATGTGCAGAGCTGCCTGCCCCTGTGTAATCATTAAGTCCTGGAGGCAGGGACAAACGCCCAGGGCCACTTAGCTTTGCCTTGGCTGCAGTAGATCAGGATGAGCTCAGATCTGCAGATGCCGAGAACAACATGGCTGCTCTCCCAGGGGGCTGGCCTTGCTGTTGATGGGATGCAGGTTGCCTTGGTGAAGGGCAGACCAAGGATTCTGCCCTGAGGCTTTTCTTGGGGGTTTTATAAATCAGCCAGCAAGACAGCCGCTTTCATGCTGAGGTGTCATATTCAAGGCCCGACCCAAGATCAATTGCTGGCTGACTTTGATTCCCTGTCACAGAGCCTGGGCCAGTCCTGCCCCAAACTGGGACACCGGCAAGGCTTGATTTTTGATGCTTTCCACTCAGCCTTTCTTTCTCTTTTGTGGCCTCACTCCTGATCCCCATACAACCTTTTCCATATTCAGGGGTTCACCTATGACTCTTTTATCCTGGGTACTCTAGCAAAAGAGATCTGTTCCCTCTTAAAAAGAACATCCTGCAATTTGGTTGTGCTGCTAAAAGGGGGCGGTAGTTCCATTGACCAGTTGTTATGAATGGTGATGTGAGGGGTGGAAATTAACAGTCACAGAATGTTTTGTTTGGCACTATATTTTTTTAAGAAATCTAGAATTTGTCACCACCACTTTAACATTAGGAGACATAAAAATTCTGATTTGGGGCTTCCTTTGAAATATCAGGACATTTGGCAATGCTCCCTCAGGCCTACGGCCAGCTGGGGCTGAGTAAATGTTACCCTCTTTGGGCAGGGCTGGCAGCCTCTTGTCACCACTGTCCTCATCTGGTTAGCAGTCTCTGGTTTCCATTACCTATCTGCTTCCCAAAGTCTCTGTTTTCAGCTTTAGGCCTACTCTAGAGTTAAACATTAATTAAAAACACTAAAATAACTGAATTTAGGTGGCAATAAACAAACTCAGTATTTAAATATGATGCCTTAGGATCAACTTTTAGATTTTAGACAAAATCTAGGGGACCTTTTTTTTTTTGTGTGTGGTACGCGGGCCTCTCACTGCTGCGGCCTCTCCCGTTGTGGAGCACAGGCTCCGGACGCGCAGGCTCAGTGGCCATGGCTCACGGGCCTAGCCACTCCGCGGCATGTGAGATCTTCCCGGACTGGGGCACGAACCCGTGTCCCCTGCCTCGGCAGGCGGACTCTCAACCACTGCGCCACCAGGGAAGCCCTAGGGGACCTTTTTTACTAAATGTCATAAATTGAACCAATATCAATTTCCAGAATACATCACACTTTCTTTTACCTCGAGGATGACCAACCATACCAGATTGCCTAGAACTAAGGGGTTTCCTGGAATGCAAAACTTTCAATGCCGAAACCAGAAAAGTTCTGAGCAAATCAGGACAAATTGTTCGCACTACTAACCTCTGGGCCACTCTCTCTGCCTGGAACTCCTCCTCCTTGTTGGGGTCACTGCCCTCTCTCCCTTATGTCACAGCTTAGTCAGGTCTATCCTGACTTCCCCCCACCCCGAGCCTGCACCAGCGTTTCCCCCTAGCCCTGCACTCCCCACCTGAGCTAGTTTACCTGTGCTTGCCTATTTCCCCTCTAGATCCTGGGCTCCCTGGGTGCTGGCCCATGGCCCTCCTGCTCAAGGTTGTGTCCTGCACAGAGCACACAGTAAGTGCTGAATATTGAATATGGACTAATTCCTTAATGTCGCACATGGGGCAGGCACAGCATCTAACTTGGCTCTGTATCCCTCATGGGCATGGCACATAGTAGGTGCCCAATAAGATGTTTGTTGAATTGCATTGAACTGGGGCAAGGATTTGGATAGACAGATATCTCTTCTGGTAAAAGAAAAGGGAAGATCTCCCATGACAGTCTCTTTCAGATTATTTTGACTATGACCCACAGAGAAAAATGCATTTTACATCTGGACCTAGTATATCCACACCACCCTCCCTCCCTCCCACACACATGTGAAACAGAAGTGTTATACTGTGGTTCTTACTACACAGCAGATGCACTCTGATCTATTCTGTCTATCTTATCCTATCCTATCCTATCCTGTCCTGTCCTGTCCTATCCTGTATCCTATCCTATCCTATCCTATCCCACTGTTCCATTCTGTTTCATTTAAAAACACGCTGGTAATAACCTCTCAAACTGATCTCATCATCATCGCTAGTGGGTCACACCCTGTAGTTTGAAAAACTGCCCAGAGTATAACTACTTGTCCACATTCTTAGCAGACATTGGACCTCAGATTTCAGGTCTGCTCCAGGCATAAGATGAAGTGGAACTAATCAAGCCCTTACCATCCGCCACGTCTAGTCTTGATAATCCAGTCAACACTCATCACTGTTGACAACTCGGGGTGATGACCAGGGGCAGCATCTCCTGTGACACTCAGTGTCATTACCATTTACAACACATTGTTTGTTGTCTATTACAATGTATTGTTGTTCTCTTTTGTTTCCTAGATGTTCCTCATTTTCCTAAGTAGATTGTAAGCCCCTTGTGGGCAGGTACCACACCTTATGTATGTTTTTTATGTTCCTCTTTTAACGATAAAGAAATGCTAAATGGTAAAGAAAAAAAAGGCTTGTGTGGCTTAGAAGTGTCTCACACCAAAGTGGGTTTTCTAGTGAGGGACTGACAACTTTGTATGTTAAAATGTTTTATCCCCCCATTATTCCTGGTTGCCTCTGGTCAGTAAAGACCTTACTCATCCATTCTCCATCCCCACGAGGACAAGAATTGCTCTGATTACATTAAGAGAGATGAAAGTAAAACAAAGAACGGGCCTCTTCCTTGAGTGATCTATCTGAGGAACTTAACTATGGAGGACATCATTGTAGGCCTTTTTTTTTTTTTTTATTGCGGTACGTGGGCCTCTCACTGTTGTGGCCTCTCCCGTTGCGGAGCATAGGCTCCGGACGTGCAGGCTCAGCAGCCATGGCTCACAGGCCCAGCCACTCTGCGGCATGTGGGATCTTCCCAGACTGGGGCACGAACCTGCGTCCCCTGCATCGGCAGGCGGACTCTCAACAACTGCGCCACCAGGGAAGCCCCATTGTAGGTCTTTAAGATAAGATAGGGGCTCTGATTTTCAAGACATAGAATGATGTGAGTGGTCCCTTTAGATCCTGCTCTACCCTGAGACCTGGTGGCTTTTTGAGAGGACACTGAGAGCAAGTGGGAGTGGCCAGTGGAAGAGCAGGGGACTCACCCCGGGGACAGCTCTGACTCCTGCTCACTCTGGCGCGGCCACAATGAATGACTGGGATGGATTCCCATTTCCACAGTTTCATTCACACACCAGACTTCCCAATCTGAGGGCCTTGAACGGGTTACGGGATGCTGAGCTATTGATCCTCTCAGCCCTCTAGGTGGCCAGGATGCCCAGACTGGGTACCTCTGGCCTCTAGGAAACACCCCACTTTACCTACTGTGCTTCAAGTACAGTCTCATGTCCTGTGTGCCTTGACTTGAAAAGGCGGGGAGGCTGTGTCTTATACTACAGTCATGTGACCCCAAACATAAGGCGGCAAAGTGTGTCCAGAGACCTGGGCTCCAGTCCTGGCCCTGCCTCCCACTGAGCAGAAGAGTGTCTCAGCCCATCTTCGTATGTCTTCTACATATCATGCAAATGGCCTCCGGAATTCCATGCAAATTACCGATGCTGGTGACGAGAATATGTACTTAGCATTTGTTCAGTATGTACCATTCTCCATCGAGTTGAACTTCTGTCAGTCAATATTCAACCAGCATTTGGGGAGACTCTTTCTCTGGCCCTCCTGCCTTTGGTGCTTGCCCTCATGGAGCCCCTACTCTAGCTCTTTCTAGCCTTACGTCAGCAAGTAGAAGATTTGCATTCACCCCTACTGCCCCTCCACTGTGAGCTGGTCCCCGAAGTGGGGTAACTGTGCCACCTTGCTGTGTGAGGGGGTGGAATCTCCTGACCTCAAGTTCAATGCTAAGAGCACACGTTCCATGACATTGTGACTTTCATAGTCATCCCCACCCCCACCATACACAGGCAGATTAAGAGCGGCAGGGTGGGTTGGGAGATTGGGATTAACATCTATACACTAATATGTATAAGATAGATAACTAACAAGCACTGCTGTATGAAAAATAAATAAATAAAATAAAATTTAAAAATCCAAAAAAAGAGAGAAATGGGCTGAGACACTTTACTGAGGAGACTCGGTGTGAGTGCATCACCACATCACTGGGTGCTGTCTTTTTGGTATCTGGTTGTGTTCTTGACTCCTGTCATCTCAACTCCCTCCAGCCCTGTAGTCTGCTCTGTGTCACTGCCCAAATACCTCCTTTCCAAATAGGGCCAAGGGACATCCCCCCGATGAGAAAGGAAGCATTTGTTTCCATCATCTGTTACTCCAGCAAAGAAGCAGTTGTAAGCCTCTCTCTGGGGAGAACTTGGCTGCGGAATCTTTTATTGAACAAGGCACCTTTCACGTGGAGAAACAGCGGCAAGATAAAATGACACGTTGCTAATGATGTAGTTTATAGACTGCCATCTGTCTCCGGAAAGGTCAGAGAAAAATGGCAACTTGGTTGCAGGCGATTGGGCGGCGGCAGTGGTTGGGGGGGACAAATGGCTCCATCGGAACCTGACAAGGAGCCTCGGTGACATCATATAAATGCCCTAATTGAGAAGTGGTCAATCGAGCGGGCCTGACTTCTGAATTTGATGTGTCAATAAACAAGCTCAAGGTGAGATGCTGGATCAATACCGCAGGACAAGAACCATCCGGCAAATTTACTGCAAAGTAATTGGGTGCAAAATGACTCAACTCACCCTTCACACTGCCGAAAAGCAAACAAACGGCCCACCGGCTGGCGACTGTTTGTACGTGTCAGCGGCTGCTCAGGGCGTTCACTGCCTGCTAATGGGCCCGGGGACAGGGAGCCCCCAAAGGGTGAGAACACCACACACACTATGAGGATGCTGACGCCAGCAGAAGCCAACTCACAGGTGGGGAGTACAGCCCAGATGTTTCCACCAGGATTATATAGTCTCTACTCTAATATGATAATAATTATAATTATTATTACGTATCCATGTTTTACTCTGATTAGATTGCAAAATATATGAGACACAGAGGAAATCTTCCTATCTATACGTTTACGTCTGTATCTCTACCTCTATCTCTATCTACTACTGGGGCTAGCTTGTTCCCTCCATCTCTGGGTGTAGGAAAAGGGAATAAAGATTTTTAGTTGCATTAACTTCAGGGTGTGCTGGCCAGGATGCAGGTGGTAGGAGGGCGCATCATGCCCTGAGCCACTGGTGGTCCTCCTGCTGTACCGTTTAGGCATGCAGACCTCTGAGCAGATTGGGTGAAAGCGCCCTGGAACTGGCTCATACCAGCTCATGAGAGCTGACTGTTAAATATTCAGGGATTTTGTGAGCTGGTTGCTTAAACATTGGTAGCTTGAAATTGACCAGGGTGGAACATTAACATTGGCGAACATCAGCAAACGCTGTATGTCAGGTGCCTAGAGTCATATACTAGCACACCACTGGGAAGAGGGTAGGTCCTGGAGGACTGGGATCCAGCCAAAGAAGGGTGAGTCCAGGGCTGGGCTGCAATCTCCAAGGTTGGACTCATTGCTGGGTAATTACTCTTTGGTCTGGGAGGTCTTAGGCGAGACAGAGAGGCAGCGGAGAACAGAGGAGAGTTCATAGCTAAGGACAAAATATCATCCACATTTTACTTTATTTTTTATTTTTTTTTGCTGTGTTGGGTCTTCGTTGTGTTGCACGGGCTTCTCATTGTGGCGGCTTCTCTCGTTGCAGAGCGCAGGCTCTAGGGCGCGTGGGCTTCAGTAGCTGTTGTGCGCGGGCTCAGTAGTTGTGGCTCGTGGGCTCTAGAGTGCAGGCTCAGTAGTTGTGGCGCACGGGCTTAGTTGCTCCGCAGCATGTGGGATCTTCCCTGATCAGGGATCGAACCCGTGTCTCCTGCATTGGCAGGTGGATTCTTAACCACTGTGCCACCAGGAAAGTCCCACCAACCACACTTTGATCACCTTTTTTGCATGGCCCAATTTAGGGAGGATGGATTGGGAGAGTAAAAGTAGCACTGGATGAGCATCAGCAGGCCAGCCTTCTAGACCCAGGTTTGTCCTTCACTAAGTAACGAGAATAAGACAAGTTCAGAGCCTATAATCAGCTGGTGTGTCCTATAGGGTCCTGTAGATTTTAATATTATTAAAATACTTCTGTGTTGGCTGTTGTCTTAGTCTGTTCAGGCTGCTATAGCAGAACACCACAGACTGGGTAGCTTATAAACAATAGAAATTTATTTCTCACAGTTCTGGAGACTGGGAAGTCCAAGATCAAGGTGTCAGCATGGTCAAATGAGAGGCCTCTTCCTGATCCATAGCTGGCAACTTTTGGCTGCATCCTCACGCAGTGCAGGAGGTGAGGGGTGTCTCTGGAGCCTCTTTTATAAGGGCACTAATCCCATTCATGAGGGCTCCACTCTCACGACATAATCACCCCAAAGGTCTCACTTCCTGGTACCATCACCTTAGGCATTAGACTTTGCACAGGGGAATGTGAGGGGACACAAACCTTCAGACCATAGCAGCTGCCCAAAGCCCTGGAGTGCCGTGTCCACAGCTCTGGTCCCTCTCCCACCCGAGACCTCTTTATTCCCCCATCTCCTCACAACCCAACAACCAAGGGGTTAACCCCTGGCCTCAGGGACCCTGTCCTGTGTTAGGCCAGCTTTGGTCCTGATGGGTCAGTGCCCTGCCCTGTGTACAGCATAGGGCAGGAGGATTTGAGGAGTCAAGGGATGTCATCTACCCATTGAGCTCTACCGGGTGCCCCTCCCTGGGGGTAGAAAGTGCAAGGCGCCATATTACCACCATCAAACCACTGTCAGGGGGAGGGTGGGCTGCTGGCTGAGGTGAGCAGAGTCTCCAGGGTGTGAGACAAGAAACCTGAGCTCCCTGGAGAGGAGCAGGTGGGCCAGTGCCTTGGCTGCTCAGGGATGCCACGTAGCCTGAGGCAAGGCACTGGACACTCTGCCCCTCAGTTGCCCCATCTGTGAAATGAGGTTACTGAGGACTGCATGAGCTAATAACAGAAGGTGCACACAACAGTATCTGGCTCTTATGTGGTGAGCATTTTTTTTTTTTTTTTTTTTTTTTTCCGGTACTCAGGCCCCTCACTGTTGTGACCTCTCCCGTTGCGGAGCACAGGCTCCGGACGCGCAGGCCCAGCGGCCATGGCTCACGGGTCCAGCCGCTCTGCGGCATGCGGGATCTTCCCGGACCGCGGCACGAACCCGTGTCCCCCGCATTGTCAAGTGGACTCTCAACCACTGCGCCACCAGGGAAGCCCTGTGGCGAGCTTCTGAGACAGCTAGCTCTTGCACTTCATTCGACACTTCTGTTATTTCATGTAAGACTCACAGCAGCTGTGGTAGGAATGGGTTTTCTCATCAATATCCCCATTTTTATGATATGGAGACTGAAGCTGAAAGGTCCAATGACTAGACTGTGGTCTCATGGCCCTTCACTGCTAAAGCCATCTGAACCCCAGCTGTCCCCTCTGTGTCCAGAATGTTCTCCACCACTCTGCTCATCTGCAGGTGCCCAGGTGGTGGCAACAGAGGATGCGGGCCTGCCCGGAGAAGGAGGGCAGGGGGACTACAGGAGGTGACCTAAGACCAGAGGTGCAGTGAGAGGGCTGCAGGAGAATTCATGGGCTGACGTAGCCTGTGGGGTGGGGGGAGGTTGGGGGTGGAGTTGAGAGGGTAGCAAGGTAAGCAGAGCTAATGTCACTTTTCCAACCTGAACCCAGCTCACGCGCACACATAGATCCCTAAAGGGGCGGGCAATTTAATTCTGCTGACTCAAGGTAGTCTCTCCTGGGTCTGAGTGCTGTCACTTTGGGGTAAAAAGCAGTACATTCACGATTTTCCCCTTTCTCTTTCTCCCTTCCCTTTCCCTGAGGGTCATTTTAGTCTGGGGGGAGTGGTGGCAGTATGTAAGTGTGTGCGGGCGTGCCTGTGTAGTGTGTCCTAGCACTGGGAAAGGGCCTTCCGGTCTGGACATGTCTTCTTGCCTGTCCTTTTCTGGAGTGTGGTGTGTCTCACCTCATCTTTGGATGTCAAGTCTTTACCCCCGTAGCATCTGCTGCAAGGGCTATGGGCCCCCGCGTCCTGTGGTCACAGGCCCAGGCAGGCCACGCTGTGTCTCCCTCATCACTCTGGTCCCCTGGCCCTCCCCCAGCCTTCCCCACCCGTTTGGTGGGAGCCCCAGCACAGTGCGGTGCCCTCAGGCCCTCACAGCCTGGATAATCCCTCCAGCCTTGGCCACTTGGACACACAGGTGCCAGGTGAAGCTCACACCAGGCTTAAAGGCTCCTGCCCCACCTTCCAGAGGCCAGGAAGCTGTGGCCTCTGTCACCCAGACTGCCCCACATTAGGTGCCCGTTTGGGCACTCAGCTCCCCCTCGGGGGCCTCAGCGGTGACCTCTAAGCCACTGTCATGCTCTCTTTTTCCTCCCCGCGCTTGCTGGCTCCGCCTTTGACCTGTGGTGAGAACTGCCCTCAGCAGCTTCCTCCGTGCTCTTTCCTGTGTGACCTTCGGGGACTGAGTCCTCCAGCCCCTTGGAGGGTTAGGAGCCAAGTCAGGCTTCTGGCCTAAAAAAACGTTATGTCTTGGTCAATCTTCCAATTCCTTAAAATAAAATATTTTCAAGGCTAGTATTCTTTCAGTGAGTTAAAAAAATTCATTCAGCAGCCCCACTGACTTCTTTATTCTAAGCTGGTCCTACTTCCCTGATTTCTAGACTGGAGAAACTCAGAGCAAAAAAGACAAACGAGGAAAAGCAAAAGCCGGTTATTATTTTAAAATACTATCCCTTTGTCGAGTAAATGGCTTAGCACAGTTCCTGGCATTTATATTTGATAAAGGCTCAGTAAGTTTTAGTTATTATTATTATTATAGCATTATATGTTGTTGAACTTATAGTATATAAGAATAAAATAGAAGGTAAGAGACAATTACAGTCATGCAGTCTGGGCAAGTGCAGGGAGCAAGAGAGCTGGCAGAAAATTTGGTAGTGTTGGAAAAGACTTCTGGAAAGAGGTGATATGTAAATGGAAATCGAAGCTTCTCTGGCCTCACCTCTTATCACTTCCTACCCACCCCCCATTCTTCACTTCAGCCTTGCTCAACTCTGCAACCCCAGATTCACTGGGGATCCCTACTGATCCCTGCCTTTTGCATGCTAGGAATACTCCCTTCCCTACCTCCTTCCTTCCCCATGGCTTCAGTCTCCATCTTCACTGCAACCTCATGAGTGACCCTGAGCCAGAACCACCCAGCCAAGCAGGTCCCAGATTCCAGATCCACAGAAACCAGGAGAGGATAAGTGCTTGTTGTTTTAAACCACTGATTTGTGGGTTAACCTTGTTACACAGCAGTAGATAGCTGATACGTCTCCATATTCTCCCCTGACCAGGATACTCATTACCATTCTATCACAATTATTTGGACCCAACAAATAATTCAACAGATGAGAGGGAGGGTTTGCAGTGACAAACAGCTGAGGGGAGAAGCCAGGAGACACAGGTTCCTGGTGTGGTCCTGTCACCCCTACGCTGTGGGCCTTGGCTCAAGACTTTCCCTCTCTGGACCTCAGTCTCTTCATGTTGGGATGAGGGGTTGGACTAGACAATCTCTAAGATGAATTCCAGCTTTAACATTTGATGAAGGGTTGTGAAAATGCTTTCTGACAAGTGCCAATTTTGCAGAGAGACAGGGACTACATCTCAGGACTGGGCACGCCTAGTCGAGGTCTCCTCCCTCTTCCTCAGGCTGCCTGTGGGGCCTGAGGGGACTGATCTGATCAGCACGTCTGGCCCTGAGTTGCGGAGGGGGAGCTGTCAGAAGAGGCACCAGGCCCCGCCAGTGAACGCTTGGTCTGACCTTCAGCCCTCGGAGCCACGCCTGCCCTTGCAAAGGCCCTGTTTGCAGGTAGCAGTATTCTGTGCACTCCCTGGCTCCGTCTTGGCCCCAAGCCTCAGGTGTTCTGCGACCATCAGTCACACTAGTTATTTTCTTCTCTGACTTGAGAGGATTATCCAGACGGGATGTTTTGCTCGTCAGTATTACGTGGCGACACTTTCCTACCAGCTTCTCTGGGCCTGAGGACTGGGGCCAGCCAGGCTTTCTCCTGAGTCAAACACACCACAGGCTGCACTGTTCCGACATCCCAGATTTTGATGTCAGTGCCTCAGGATCTTGCAAGCAGGGATGAGGCTAACTGAGAGGACAGGCAGTGTGGGGTTGGAGGTTCCTGCATGAATGACCACCCGGCCCCTCCATTTCTGTGGGAGAGACTCTTACCCGTGTAACAGGAGTGCTTTTGGCTGCATGAAGCAGAAAAGCAATGACAGTGTCTTAAAGAGAGTCTCCCCTACCCCTCCACCCCCGCCAAATTTGAAATGTCTTGGCAGCTGGAATCAGTTAGTGGCTCTGACCAGAGCATCAACCATCCGAGGTGGGAAGAAAGGGATGCCACCAGCAGGCGTCTGCTGTGTCTTATTGTCCAGACTGTGCCTCGTGATTAACTGCAAGGAAGGAGGAGAAGGCCTGAGTGCTGGAGGAAGGAAGGGGAGCAGCAAATGCAGACGGAGGTTACTCAGGAATGGGCTGGTTGCAAGTGACAGAAACCAGTTCATACTAGGACAGGCCAAAAAGGAAATCAGTTGGCTTCAGTCACCAAAAGGCAGAAGGCAAGGGTGCGGCTGGGCCTCAAGGACTGCGAGGGCTGCTCCTCCAAGCTCCAGGGCTCCACTTTGCCTTTCCTTGCAGATTGGCCTGTTTATCCGACAGCCTTCCGTCTCCAGTCAACCAGAGCGCAGCTGCCTGCAGCTCCTGGAATCACGCCTCACAGGCCCTCCAGAGAGCAGCCTTTGTCCCCAGGTCCACACTGAAAGTTTCATGAAGGTCTCTGGCGCCCCGGGGTTACATGCCTCCCCCTGCCCCATTCAGCCTCGGCCGGGGCAGGGGGCCTGTGGACGGAGCGTGAGGTTAGAGGTGGGTGTGGGAGCAGCTCTCTTGAGAAGGGGGAGGAGGGTGAGACGAGAGAGCAAAGGTTGTCCCTATATCAGGGACACAAGGACCTCAGAGAGCGTGGACTCCAAACTCCAGAAAGGGAGGTAACTTGGCCCACGTCACACAGCAACTCGGTGCAAGACCTGGGCTGAAGGGTGACTTCCTGCCTCCTTCTTGACTCTATGTTTCCCATCCTTGGCACTCTTGCCTGTGGGGCTGGGAAGTTCTTTGCTGTGGGGCGTCCTGCACACTGTAGGATGTTTGGTCCAAAACTGCTTTTGACCAGCAATGTGTGTCTTCTGCCTGGAATGAGCTGCTAAATCTTTCCAGCTTCAGTGTCTTCACCTGGCGATAACAAGAGCTGCCAACCTGCTTCGGGAAGGAGGTCAAAACAAATGGAAGGTTTAAGAACACTAGCCATGAGAGTCATCTGCAAAGCCAAAAGTATGATAGAAGTGTAAGGCATTGTTTTACGACAACTCTTGTTTCACGACAACTCTTGTTTCCACCTTCTGTCTGAGAAAGTGTCTGGGAATGTGTGTGTGAGAGTGAGTGTGAGTGTGTGTGTCAGAGTTGTGTGAGAGAGTGTGTATCTGAGTGTGTGTGTGTAACCACCTCTCCCAGAGGAATAAGAAACCGTTTTGCCAAATTGACAGCCAGTGAAACACTGTGCACCGGGTAGGGGCAGGCATCTGGGAGGGTGGGGACAACTCTAGCCGTCTCTAGTTAATCCCCAGTGTGACAATCTGTGGCTTGAGAATCAATCTTCACAAAGAGGCAGAGCTTCAAGTCTTCTGGGAATAAAGGTCAGCCACCTGGAGGCTTCTCCTCCACCAGGACGCCCAGCACAGCTGCTCCACTGGCCTCTGATGTCCTCAACCCCAAACCGAGGTCATCGTGTCAAGGAAACCAACCAACCAACCAGCCAGTGGACCAACAGGAGCCTTAGGATGTAGAGCACAATGTAGAACGAGGCTCTCAATCATGGGCGTTTATGTCCCCTCCTCCCACAGGGACATGTGGCCACGCCTGCAGACGTAGCTGACATCCCCATCCTTTCTCCAGCTCACACGGCAGGGTCAGGTCAGTCCCAGGCCTCCCTCGCCAGGGTTGTATGTAGATGCAGACCCTGCGATGGGCCATCCTGTGGCCTCTCTGGGCAGGGATGTCAGGTCAAATGGAGACGGGCACCTGTGTCGAGGGCCAGGCTAGGCTCCCAAGAGGAGGCAAGTAGGAGACCTTCCAAGAACTGACCATGAGAGATGGGGAGAACTTGAGCTCCACCCCAAAACCCTCCAAGGGGTAGAGCCCAATCCTGAGTGGTACTCTGCAGGCACTTGTCCGGGGCCTGGTAGCCAGGGACCGCTTCCTGGAGGACTTGGTGTTTGGAAGACCATGTGATGACGGCACATAGACCAGATGCCAGCCTTTGAGTGTCCCCACCTTGACCCAGCTCCACGGTCCTCCCTGTGGGCCCTCTGGGCAACCTTACCTGCTCTAGCCTGATGGAGGTGTGAGAAAGGCTGGCGGATTTCAAGGACGTTTACTGAAAATCTAAGGAAAGGAACGAGCATCAGAGACACAAGCTGTTTTCATCAGGTCAAGTTCAAGGGCTTGGGATGGGGCAGAAAAAGACTGAGCTGAGGCCAAGTTCATGAAGAATGGAAGGAACTCTGGAGAAGTGGCTCACCTTACAGCGCCCCCCTGCCCAACACCAGCCCTGCGTAGAGGGGAGGGATGGTGGGAGGAGAGGCTGGGGTTTTGTCACTGATGACATTCTCTTCCTTTTCCAACATAACCCATTATTAAGAGTGCTTTTCATGTGAAATCTCTTGCTTCAACCAGGAAGTCCTGGATTTCTGATTTGTGTCTTTGATCTTCATCAGTGTCATTACATATTTACCTCACATTCTGCTGAAGGGAATTTAATAATAACAAGGATTGTGTCCAGCCTGGAGGAGGGACTCACAGGAAAGAAAAGCTGTGGCTCCTAGTTTAACGAATGGACAAGACTGATACGCAAGAGGCAATTTAAAGACTCTGTGATCAAGAGTTAAATAAAATATATTGAAGTCATTTATCAATGAAGGGGAATTTGTGTGCTTTATTTGGGATTAAGTCAGTGTTATGATGTTATCTATCCTGGAAGGCTTCCTGGAGGAGGCAAGGGAGAAGGTATTCATTCCAGTTGAGGAACCCTATTGTAAGGAAGGGCAAATCCTGTCACAGTGCAGGGGCGTGGCTACTGGACAGCCCTCCTTGTGTGGCTGGCCAGACCTTCCCCATGTCCTCTTGCTAGCAGCACCTTTCCGGGCTCTGTAGGAGGTGGCTGGCGGGCTGATTTGCCATGGAAGCTTTCCCCGGGGTCATTACCCACAACTACATTGCTTTAAGACAGACAACCTTCCGGCAATTTCATTTCTGCTCAAGTTTGTGTTTTCACACAAGGCTGAGTTTCCATCCACCTTCAAGTGTCCTTCCCCTTTCCCATTTCACGCTCCTGTCCCTAAATAATGTTTGCATTTTCTGTTTATAGCACTGTCTTGATTGTGGCTGGTCCAGCTGACCTAGTTTCCTCAGTTGTTTATTCCAGAAATGGTGCTGCCTGATTTTCTCAGCACCATCTACCATCTACCATTCAGCCATTTATTCCACATGTGGTGAGGGACCTCCTGCTGCTTAGAGAATGCAAAAAAAAAAAAAAGTGTGAAATACAGTCCCAGGCCCTTGGCGGCTTAGAGTCTAGATGGGGCATCAAGACAGGTAGCCACACTACAGTGATCTAGTGGGTCCTGCAGGGTCTTCTGAGTAGCTGGGGTGGCACTGCCCCAGGGTGTGCATTACCTCTGCTCAGACACGGGCCAGAGCTCAGGGCTGGCAAATCCTGGAAAGCCTCTGGAGGAAGCAGGAACTCGGTGAGTTGTAATATTTTCCTACAGGAGTGAGATCTCTTGCTTCCAGTTTATAATTTCTTAATTCATCAAGGAGAAGAGGCAAGGGCCCAAGAAAGAGCTCATTAGCTGGCTCGCCACTCACTTATGCCCCCAGCCTTGTTGCCAGAGACAGCTGGGGCTCCACCCTCTACCCGCCCAGCCCACCGCTTCTCTCTGGGTCACAAGTGTCCTCCCAGAGAAAACTCATACTCGCCTCTCAACCTTTGCTTATATAGTCCTTTTATGTACAATAGCTTTCCCTTTTTCGCCATCATTGTAATAGACTAAAAAAAATTCACTTCCTTCCCAATCACCCCTACCCCCTCCACACACACATACTTCCTGCCCCATTGAAGCTGGGCTTGGCTGTGACTTGCTTTGACTTTATGGTAGACCAAGTGTATACCTCACCTCCTTGATGAAGGGCTTGGCCCTGTGACTTGCCTTGGTCAATGGGATATCAGCAGGTATGATGTTAACACGTCTTCTTGTGCTTCGCCGATGGTCATGAGAAACATGTCCCAACTGACCTGTGGTGCAAGGAGGATGAGAAACGAATGTGTGCACTTGGATCTGACCTGCAGCTTGGAGTCAGGCTTAGCCTGGGTCAGTGGCCTACAGTCACATGGGTGAGTGAATGACTGCTGTTTTAAGCCACTGAGTTTGGGATGGTTTGTTATGCAGCATTAATGTGATAATAGGTGACTGATACAACCACCAATGCAGGAGTGCCTATTTTTCTGGCACTTTAGGATTCAGAGTTGCCTCCTTCAGGAATTACTCCTGGATTGACTGTGCCTGTATCTGTGCATCTACTCTGTGCTCCTCTAGCTCTCACTGACTGCCTTTTTGTTACTCTTTGAGGGTACTCTCTTGCCATCTCCCATGTGGGCTCCATGCCTTGTAACTGTGCTGTGAGCTTGAAGAGGCTGGACTGGGGCTAATGTATCTCTTTCCTGTCACTGTGTTCCTTTAGGATCCAGGTACCTAGGAGTCACCCAGTGTCACCCAATGCCTGAAGAAGAGTGCATGGCAGCTCTGATATCCCTGAGTTCTTCACCAGGGATTGTCTTGGGTTCCAATGGCATAGTCTGTGTTTCCAGTCTGTCCAGGGGCATCCAGGGGACAGTTAGGCGTGCACCTATGCACTTGGCCTGCTGACCTCACCCACCACCTGAGTTTCAGCAAAGCTATTTCCACCACTGGACTTGTTCCCAGGAAATGCCATGTACCTGGAATTACCGGGCTCCATGACCGTCTTTATGGGTGTGGGGAGAACAACTGTTTCCTGGTCGTTAAAGCTGTGGGCATCCTTTGAGGAGGCTGGTGTCCAAAACATACTCATCCATTTCACTGAAACAACTTTGAAGTTAGAGACAACTTCCCCTTTTGGCATGTCCCTGCCATGGCCTCACTGCTCCCTTTGCCTAGATTGTCCCCCTCCCTCCAGCACACGAGGCCAGAGGTCTTCTCCACCTGCCAGCCCTGTCCCAAGGCCACTTCCTCTGGGAAGCTTTCTTCTTGTCCTCAAGCAGAATCCGTTTTTCGCTCCTCAGTGTTCCCATAGCCCTTGATTTAGTCATCTTTTTGGACACTTGAAATCGTCATATTCTAGATATTTGCACAAACACCCTTGGTCTCTGCTAGACTGTGAGCTCCTTCGGGGGCTGGGAGGTCCCTTTGTGTTTCCTGGTAAATAGAAAGCTCTCAGGGACTGCTCATGGGACAGATTTGAATTGCTGTATCCCTCACTCTCCAGGCCCCTCATCCCCATGCACCCAGGTCTCCGTTCCCTCACCCTCTGGCCCTGTGTGGCCCCGGGCAGCCCGGGGTGGTTTTTCTCCATCTAGCCCTTTGCTTCTGAGCTTCTCTTTTTCATCCAGAGTCTGTCTCTGGGCCTTGCTAAATGATGGCCAGACTGCTGACAACACAGTTTCAGGTTCACAATAAGTACTTAGCACATCCCCTCAGTGCTCTAACACAAAGGTAAAAGTTTCCAGTCCCAAATCACACTGACAGAGGAGAAACAGTGTGAAGAGAAGGGGTTGAGGGGTATCACAAAGGGGCTTTGGCCATACCCCAAAGTCAACTTCAAACCCCTTGGCCTTTTAAAGACAAAGTAAATCCTCTGTACCACAATAGCCTCAGGTGCCCCTAGTCAGAGCTCTGGAAACACATCCCTCCCGGGTGGGGGACACTGTGAACATGCCGTGGTAGGTGTCCAGCCAGCATCCAGCCTTCCCCAAGCCTCTCCACCCAGGGCCAGGGAACGGGGGAGGAGGGAGAAGGAAGCAGGGGAGGGAAATTAACCACCCTGCACTCCCTCCTGCCTGCTTTCCTCTGCAAATACTCACGTGCTCCCTGTCATGTGCTAAGCCCCATGGGTGTCGAATGGTGAATGTAGTGGGGAGGCCCTTAGACAAGGCTATTGCATCGTTTACATTTCAGTTTTCACTGGGCTCAGCTGTACACAACAGAAAACCCAAGAGACTGTGGCATAAACAAGGGAGAGTTTTTTTCTGTCTTACTTGAAAGAAGCCCAGAGGTGGTGGTATCAGCCTGCTGTGATGGTTCCTCCTCACAGCCTTCAGGGACACCACACCTTTCTGATTTCTGGCCCACCATCTTCAGCTCATGACTTATATCCTCAAGGTGGCCTCATCACAAGTGGCCACCAGAGCTCTACCCAACAGCCGTACATTCTAGGCCGAAGGACAAGGAAGGGAAAAGTGCAAGAGTTCACCTTCTAGCGGACACAGTGGGTCAGATTGATTTGAGTGAAGAGAAATGGCATTTAGAGGGGTTTCTGAAGAGATAAGGGGCAAAGGTAAGAGTATGCAGGTAAGGGTGACATCTCGAGTGAGAAGATGAAAACTGGTGGAAGGCACTCCATAGAGACATTGAAGGTTTGAGGACAGCAGAAACCCAGTCCTTTGTTGCACAAAGATCGATATATATACTCAAATTAGGACACTTGGTAGATGGTGCAAAGGGCTAAAAGTAGAGTTTCCCAGAGGTTGAGACAAATTCCTGGATGAGAGAACTACTGAGAGTTATTAAGAGATGCTGGTTGTCAAGGAGATAACCATTCCTTCCTCTGGAGCCCTCTGCCTCTGGGCAGAGGCAGCCTTCAGGCTGAGGATGCTCTTTCTGATGGTGGTTTTGGCAGACTTCTAGATGGCCAGCTAGTGGGACAGGGATGTGAGGGAGGGCTGCTGAGGAAGCCAACTGTTTCTAGAGAAAGGTAGATCTCTGGGGCTGACTTGGAATCATAAAACGTAAGGGCTGGAAGGTAGCCTAGAGACCGTTAGGGAATTCTTTCTCAAACAGATGAGGAAACTGTGTTGCCAAGGTCAAGTGTGTTGCCTCAGCTCACCCGACTAAGGTAGTGGTAGAAACAAGACAGAACACAGGCCACAAGTTGTGTGAAAACACTTTGGAAAATGGTGGAGGGTTGACCAGGTGCCATGGGACATAAGGGAGTGGTCAAGAGGAAGGGGTGAGGTCAACTGACATGGGGCACCCCCTCCCTGGTCAGCGTCATCCATAGGACGGACTGTTTGTGTACCTTCCACTGCAGTTGAGGTCTGCCCCAGGCACCCGAGAAGGAGGATACCCCCTTGCTGGACATTTTAATATCTCTTTCTTCTGCCTTTTTCCTTTACTCTCCCTCCAGAGCACATTCCCCCTCCTCCCCGCCCCCTTCTGCCTCCATCATATTGAATCACCAGGGTGTGAAATATAATAAAGCATCGTACCGTTCAATCTGTCGACTGTTCCTTAAAGGTGTACCCCAGGTAAATATCCCCTTGGCCTGTGAAAAATGAGCTTACCTGCAACAAATGACTTTGATGAACCTCAGGAACTGGCCCTCTATCATTCTTTTCCAATTGGCTTCCCCAGCCAAGCATGGTTTCCCTGGAGAAATTTGTCTTGCTGAAGGAAGAGTTTCTCTAATTCGCTTCCCTCCCACTGCCCCAGCTTCCCTGCCTAGGTGCCCCTTTATCTGGCCACCCCGGTCAGAGATGTCTTTCTTCAGGAAGCCAGGGAACTTGTCACAGTCATCAAATGTTTCACCAAGTTGATCAAAATCAGAATCCAAATTAATTAGTCCTTCCAGGAGCACTTACTGGCTGTGGCAGATGGGAAGTGGACTCAATGTGGATCTGTTAAAGACGGCTTTAACCCCTGCTTCACCACTTCCTAGTTCTGTCACCTTGAAAACTGTCTTCTGCACTCCAGTTTCCTCACCTGGGTCTTGGGGACAGATAACAATACCTCATCTTCCTCCTTCACAGCATTGTCTGAGTATCAAACACATTTTTACATGTGAAAATGCTTTGAATAATGTATTGATAAATCACTACGCAAACAGAAGCCTTCCTATTATTATTACGGATCTACACTCGTTAGACGATGAAAGAAAAGTTTGTTCATTTACTCAACAAATATTTACTGAGTGCCCGCCATGTTCCAGGCATTGTGCGAGGCACTGGGGGTCATTCAGGGAATAAAAGGGACAAAATTCCTGCTCTCGTGGAGTTTAATTGTGTTTCCTTACAAACTAGTTGTGATGACAAAACCAACATGCATAGTAACCAACTCCAGGACAAAAGCCTGTACTATATATTGGTGAATTAAATAATATATCTTAAAGTATACATTTCCTTTATCTGAGTCCTCCTTAATATGCTATGATGTGTAATTTTATTTAATCTTCAAAACAACTATACAAGCAAAGTATTTTTCCAGCAGACGAACCTGAGGCTAGGAGGGGGAAATACTTTGCCTGCAGTCACGAAGCAGAGTTGGGGTGGAGGCTGGGTCTCTCGGACTTCCCTGGGCAACTTCTCATCATGCCTCTCAGCTGGGGGGTCTGCCAGCTGAACTTGCTCTGTGAGGTCAGGGGTCGCACTCATGGCTGTGGTGGTGCCAGGATAAACTTCAAAGAAGTTGCCTCCTACTTGCTTTGGAAGGAAAGACTTAGCGTCAGCACAGTGGGCCGAAGAAGGCATTCTCGATAGTGTGGGAGCTATGCTGGTAGCAGGGGTAGATTAGCCCGGCTGCATGGAAGCCAAGATGGGAGAGTGAGGTTGGGCAGAGGCAGATTATAGAGGGGCTCAAAGTGGAGGCTGAGGGGAACATTCCTGTGCTGACAGGGCGGGTGGAGGGCATCTTGCTGTTTAAATAAGAAATGGACCAACTCCCTGATCAACAGTTTTATTCCACAACTTACTACAGAGAAAGTACGGTTAGCTGTCCCTAACTAGCTGAGTGAAGCTGGGTAATTAACATCCTTTCACTGGGCCTCAGTTTCCCCGTAATTAACATCCTTTCACTGGGCCTCAGTTTCCCCATCTGTAAGAGGAAGACGTTGAAAGAGAAGGATGCTGACTCTCCTTCTAGCTCTGAGATGACTTGATTCTGTGATTCCATAATGAACTCAAAAGCAGGTACATATGCAGATCACAGCCATGTACCTGTCAGGGTTTTTTTCCTTCTCGGCTGTTGGCTGTTGTAATATTAGATAAGTGCCAATACTTCTTTATTCTCAATATAAAAACATCGAGAAGATTAAGCCACAGCCTGACTCATAACAATGTGGGCATCCAATTCCAGCTTTCTGTTGAAGCCACCACTGTTAAAAGAAAATTGGAAAGTTTGATATTTGCAAAAACAAACAAATAATTCCCCCTCCCCCCACCTTGAAGGAAGCTGAATGTTTTCGATGACTTAGTATCTCTCTTCTCAGGTTCTTGATACATGGAGCTTTATTTGGGAACATCTGAGATTTCTGGAGACATGCTGTGGTTACAGCCCTCATTTGGGTCTAGTCTCTCCTTTTAGGGTCAGAATCAGGTGATAGATCTGTGGCCTCTGTAAGAGTTTGAGCCCCCAAGGACAAACCTTAGAAAGAACTCACATAGCACAGATTAGTAATTACAGAACTAACTTGAGCCGCTTTGATGGACCACTTGTGCAAAATGATGACTGATGATGGTGATAATGATGATTCAACACACTTAGTGCTGACCATGTGCTAGGCAGGGTCCTGAGCACTTGACTTGCATTAATGCATTTAGTGTTCCTCACAACCCATGAGGTGAGTGCTGTTGTCATTGTTATTTTTCAGAGGACCAGAGAGGTTAAGAAACTTGCCTGAGGCCACAACGCTAGTCAGAGATACAGTTGGAATCTGAATCTGGCTCAAGAGCACTGTTCTCCCGTGATGCTCCACTGACTGGCAAGGACTCCGGCTGCTGCTGTCGGGAACCATTTTCCACCTTGCGTGTTCATTCACCCTCTGTGGCTCTTCCTTCATTCTTCAAGCAGAATTGCATCACACAACAAACTGAACGACTTACTCACTTGGGCATCTGACCAATAGACTTCCCATTCCACCATTGTTGGGCAACTTCCTGTGCCACGTGCTAGGGATGCAAGATGAAGACCGGCTTTTTCCCTGGGGATTTCACATGCCAGTGGGGGAGGAAAGAGGCTGCAGCCCAGTGTGCTGGGGGCACACTGGGCCCAGGCGGGGAGTGACATCCTTTGCAAGGCAGTGCAGGACAAGGGACTCCTCCAACCCTTCTTCCCTTTTCACCACCAGGTTTGCTCACCTGTGGATCCTCCAGCTTGTAGGGCCAGGTGCATCCTCTCTTGTTCTCCAGTGCCAACCCCACCACCTTCTTCCCTCTTGTCCCCCACATACCTCTTCTTGGTGGCCTTACCTACTTCTCCTCACCCTTCTGTGGTCAGTGCCCCTTGCCATACTGACTTGATTCTCCAATGCTCAGGACCAGGGTGGTTCTGGCTGGAACCTCCTCTTAGCATCATCACATCGGTAAAATTGTAAACCAGGAAATTTGAGCTGATGTGGGTATATCAGTCAGGGTTCTCCAGAAAAAACAGAGCCAATAGGATGCACATATATACAGGAAGATTTTTAGCAGGAACTGGCTCATGTGATTTGGGAGGCTGATAGATCCCAAGATCTGCTGTTGACAACCTGGGCACCCAGGAGAGAGCTCATGGTGTAGTTCCAGTCTGAGTCTGAAGGCCTGAGAACCAGGGGGGTCAAGGCTGTTGCTTGAACTCTGAACTGATGCTTCAATCTTAATACAAAGGTCAGAGAAAAACAAAACAAAGCAACAAAAGCCAATGTTCTAGCCCAAGCAGTCAGGCAAGAGGAATTCCCTCTTACTCAGCATTTTTCTTTTATTCAGGTCTTCTACTGATTAGATGAGGCCCACCCATGCTGGGGAGGGCCATCTGCTTTCCTCAGTCTACAGATTCAAATGCTAATCTCATCCAGAGACTCCTTCCCAGATGCACCCAGAATAATGTTTGACCAAATGTCTGAGCACCTGGTCGTCCAGGCAAGTTGACACAAAATTAGCCATCACAGTGGGTATCTGATGTGTGGGAAGTAGTAGTTTGGATGGAGCCTTTAAGTGCTCTATGCCCCTTCTGTGGACTGGCTGACCCTCTGAAGGTGGCGGAGGCAGGAGAGCAGGGTGGTTAGGCGTGGGCTCTGGAGTTGGGATGGCCTGGCTTTGTACCCAGTCTCTGCCACTTGTTTTATGTGTGATCTGGGACAAGTAACTTCTCTGTGTCTTAGTATCCTCATCTCAGAAGTGAGATTTGTCATTGTAATTACCTTATAAGACTATTATAAATATTAAAAGGGCTCAGGCATATAAAACATATAGAACAGTGCCCAATAAATATGGACTACTATTATCCCAGGCTTCTGGACTGAGGGCTTGGGAGGATCTGGCTGACCTGATGAGGCACCTTCAGTCCAGGGCTGCCCCACCCCTTTGGGGTTGTTTGAACAATAGGCATTACTCACTGTCACACATGTGGCTTTCATGGTGCAGTGGCAAGAAACTTAGGCAAGGGATTCAGTGGGCAAATTCCAGCTCTGCTACCTGTCCTGCCTGGAAACTGGAGAACTTCACGGCTCTCCCATATGCCCATAAAACTTTTTTGTTAGGAGGCTGCTGCGTGCTGGGCTTGGGGTGGTGGTCTCCCAGATGGGAGAGGAGGTTGGATTTCTGGAATGAAATGTAACAAGCCACTATTGTCACAGATCTAAAGCTGCACCTTCCAGTCTGGCAAATGAAGCTGATTCTCCCTCTGGTGGGTGCAGCTGCTTCTGAGTCATCTGTCTGGGAAGGAGAGTATTATTTATTGACCTGTAAACTCTCATCAGGAGTCACTTCCTAAGTGAGGCAGAGGACTGGGGCCAAATCCTGTCAAAGGAGAGCTGCTCAAAGGAGCTTATAAGTGATCTGTGCTGTCACTCCCATTTCACAGATAAAGAAACCAAGACCAAGATGGGGAAAGAGGAGTAAACAAATAATTGGTCACAATACTCCCAACGGCCCTCCCGGATTGACATTATTACCTGTTTTCACGAATGAAGAGGAAGACCATACCGCAGCTGGTGGCAGAGCTGGGGGTCAGACAGGTCTCCTGACTCCTTTGTCCACTTTTCTTTTACTACACCATGGGAGCCACATGTGTACACTACGGTAAAAAGAAAAGACTCAGAGCCTTCAGCTAAGGAGAGGACTCTCAGATGGTAACGCTGATTGGCCTAGAGGAGCAGTTGAGGGGTGGAGAACTATTTTAATCCCCAGAAATCATCCTATTTTGGCCACCATCTCAATCTGTAAGTAATGCTAACCTTGGGCCCTCTCTTCTCTTTCCTCTCCCATCTCTGTTTTTCCCTCTGGCAGATACTGCCTGTTACCTTTCTGGAAGCTCTTCAGTTCCACCCTCTTCTCTGCTTAAAAAAGCTTCTTATATGGGAACGATATAGATGATAGCAGAAGCTGTGGAAGTTGACAGGATCACTCAGGGAAAGTGGATTGAGGGAGAAGAGAAGGGACCTGCTTCAGAACCTTGGGGATGAACTGCCATTGAGAGGAGACAGACAAGGAGTTGGTAGATGAAGCTGAAAAGAGGTGGCCTGAGAGGTAAGTGAAGAACCAAAGGTTGTACAGGGGAGGCCAAGGAGACCAAAGTCTGGAGAAGGGTCAGGGTGGGAGGTGGGGTTTGAGTCGTGATACAGATGGAGGAGAGTGAAGGCTGAGGGAAGTCCTGGGGTTCAGGGATGCCACTGGCAATGCCAGTGAGTGGGGTTTTATGGGTGAGGGAGGCGGCACCCAAAAGATGGGTATTGAGATCTGACAGAAGCTGAGAAATTCCATGAAGTCTGACTCTGCAGAAGTGGAACGAGGCCCTAGGGAGGGGAGATCACAGATCCTAGAGAACTTGGGGATGATTGATCTAGCGTTGGTCTGGAAGGGATGGGATCAATAGTCCAGGTGGAGCAGTACACCTTGGCAAAGTAAAAGAATACGTCTTCCTTCGAGACAGGAGGGAGGATGAAAGGATGGATGATAATGATGCAGAGAGTTTCTGAGACAGAGGAAAGAAAGTCAAGACAGTACATATTAGACGACCTTGATCTTCCTGGGAAAGTACGTAGCAACCGACGTGAGGAAAGTTGATCTTTCCCACCACTTCCTTTTTTCCCCTTCCCTGCCCAACCCCCTCCTCTGTTTCCACACAGAAGGAACAACCCAGGTTATATTTCTCATCTAAGTTGGACATTTATTTGTAAATGAGGAATTAGGCTATTGTTAATAAGCAGACGAAGGGGAAATAAAAGATTGCGTGAGGAAGGATCCTGAGAGTTAAGGGAGAGTGGAAACAGGAAGGCATAGAGGAGGTAAGTACTGTTTTGATTTTATTTCAAAGACCGCTAAGGGAGACCGCTTGGTGGCATTACAGTTTGGTTGTACTGCTCCCAGGAAGGAAGGAAACAGAAGTGAGGAGTCCTTGAGTTTGGGGTCTGGAGTTAGGGATAACTCTTGTGGTGGATGAGTTGGAAAGCAGAATTTCTTTTTTAATTTAGCTTTTTTTTCTTTTTTTAAAAAAATAAATTAATGCATGTCATAACAGAAACTTAGTACAGAAGTGTATGAAAAGGCCAAAAAAATCACTCAACCTCAGGAAATCATTATTACTATTTTGTATTTTTTCTTTTATTGTTTTCTCTATGCATTAAAAAATTGAAATCTCACCATATCATACTTCTACTGTATAATTGTACTGTAGGTATTTTCCATGTCACTAAAACTTCTATTAAACATACTTTTAAGAACATAGAGGGTGGGCAATTAAGGTTATTGGTAGTTACTTTTGTTACATGGCTCGTAAATGTAAACATGCGTTTTAAAGGCTGGAAAGTAGTCCTTCACGTGGATTCACTGCATTTTTTTAGATCTTCCCCTCGTGCTGGACAGCAGGTTGTTTCCAGTTGTTTGCTTGGGTGTGAATACTCTGAAGAACATCTCTGTGCACAAACCTTTGTTTGCAGTTTGACTATTTCTTCTTTTTTTTTTAAAGTTTTTATTTGACTTTGTTTGAATTTTATTTATTTATTTTTTATACAGAAGGTTCTTATTAGCAATCTATTTTATACATAATAGTGTATATATACCAATCCCAGTCTCCCAATTCAGACTCTTAGAAGTAAAATAACTGATATGACGGCCATACCTATTTTAAGGATTGTTTCTAGAAGGTTTGCTTGTATCTGTTTACACCCTATCCTCAGGGGCACGCAGAGAGTGTAAATCTTGGGTGTGTCCAAACTCTGGGAGGTCTGGTTGGGAAGGATGGCGCGGACATGCTGATCGAGACTCTGAACTGGGAGTCAATTGAGAGGCTATTTGCTTGTTGCTCTGTTCTGGATATGAGTGGCTGTCCGTCACGTGTTCTTGACTCAAGGTTAGAGACCCATGGTGAGTCTTGCCCCAGACAGAAGCAAGGGCGGGGGTGCTGGGGCTGTTTCTGAAAGTTCTACATGCAGGGGGAACCCAGAAGCAATCCTTGCCCCTGCAAACGTTATCAGTATCATCTGATCTGCAGTCATAAACATTTTGAAATCTAATGTATGTGACAAAGCCTCTCCCTGGGCACACAAATGCACATGTGCACTTTCTTCCATTTCAAGGGATTCATTGATCCACAGAGGTCTCAGGGTGATGAACACCAGATTAAGAACCTCTGCTTTGGAGACCATTAGCAGTTTTGGCTTTCTTTCCAGATAGTTTAGCACTTTGGGGACCCCTTTGTGTACTAGAAATTTCAAGCCACGCTCAGGATAACCATAATGGTCTGAGTCCGCCCTTTTCAGACAAAGCTCCCACATTCATAGCTCCTTGATGTGTATCAGTGGAAGAAATTCATTCTAACTCTCAGCACTGGGGGTCAGGCAAGGTGTCTGGACCACTTGACAAGTTAGGGGAAAGGGCACGGGAGAGAAAACACACACACATCCACACATATATTCTCCCAGGTACACACGTACTCTTATATATATAAACGTACACACATTCAGCCACATACGTCACTCTCTCATATCTATACACACATATTCTCAGACACACCTACGTGCACATACATACACACGTATATTCTCAGATATGCGTGTACTTTCATACACATACACATCACTCTCTCATACCTACACACATATACACACACTTTCACACGCACACACCCACATATATATTCCCAGATACACACGTACTTTCCAGTAGAAGTAGTCCTCCAAGCCCTCTGGCTCAGCCCTGGGACTTCTGTTTCCTCCTTCACTTGGTCTTGGCTTAGATCCCCCCACCTCCCTCGTTTCCTTCCACCCAGTGGTAAATATACCCTCCTGAGTTCGAACGCATGTAAAAGAAGCACAGGAGGAAAGTGGGAGATAAATTCAACAAACATTAAAGTTAATATATAATTTAAATATGTATAAAATTATTCTGTGCATTGATTAGAAAATGGGCTGTTGACCATTTCAAGGCAACAATCAATTCCAGAGTTCACAGGTCAGGTCAAGTTTCTTTCTAATGATCTACGAAAGAAGCAGCATTAGGGAGATAATGAACTCCACGGGCTTGCAGACATGATCTATGGCCGGGTGGCCATGGGGCCGCCCAGCGGCAGGCAGGGACGGCTGCAGGCAGGGTTCTGTCATGGGCCTGTGTAAAAGATTGGCTGGGCAACAAGCCGTCATGTAATCAAGGCAGCCTCTGGGATGACTTTTTTTTTTAAACACTGCGTGGTTGCCGAGGCTCTCGGTTGTCAGAGGGTGACTGTGGTGGAACCCTGTTCGTGTGGTTTGGTGACACCCTGTTCATGCGGTTTGGTGGAGAGCTTCTGCTTTTCTGGGAAATGGAGATAGGCCACGCCAGCACTGTTCATCACCTGGCCTGGCAGGGGCTGGGCAGCTTGGGGGAGGGTGCAGACTGAGGAGGTGTGACCTAAAGGCTGGTCTGCTCCAGGGGCTCAGGCCACAGCGTGTCAACAGGGGAATCCCCCAAATCATTGGGTGGTTCCACAGCTGGAGGTAGAGGACTTTTCCCAGGGGTACCCCTAGGTCCCTAATAAAACAGAGAGGGACCAAGGTTTGGGGGAGAGGGAGGGGAGAGGCGGTGGAATGGGACAACTGGCCCAGAGACAATGCGAAGCAAAGGCGAGGTGAGTGGCTAAGGTGGGCCCAACACAGACTCCAATGCCCTTCTGACCTGGGAGGCCATGCAGGACCACCTGGCTCCTGGCTTTGAGCCAGATCAGAAACCCAGACCTGCCTTCCGATCATTGCCCAGAGACATTAGATCCCAGAGCGCCCATCTTTCATCTTGAGAGGAATTTGCTCTTCAAAGCCTTGAGATCTTTTGAGGTAATGAGATGCTCTAAAAAGGTCTGCCCAATTCACTACATCTGAATTGGTCCAGCCTCCCTGTCATTGTTTGAAGGGCAATCGAAGAGGTGCTTCCATCCTCTGAAACAGCTCTCAGAAGGGCCTCTTCATGTTGCCTGAAATTCCACCATTAGAGACACATTCATTTTATAAATCATCACATTCTCTTTCTTTTAAGATGTACATCTGCCCTGCAGGTCACTGGTTTACCAGTGGCTAATTTGGTCATAAGTGGTCCCAGAGGGAGAAATACCAGATGAAGATGTGGAGGAGCCACAGCCTGGCTGTTTTCTATGTCATGGTGTGAACAGGGGCTGTTGTTCAACCTTGAGGGTCCCCTGAGGGTTTGCATTGGCCATGAGCCTCTGGCAGTGCTCCCCTGGGAACTAGCGAAGGAAGCAGGGAGAGAGAAGAAGGAGGGTGGGGGACAGAAAGAAGGAGAGGGAAGGAAGGGAGAGGTAGGATAAGAGAGTCACCCTCAAGTTGTCTTGGACGCTTTCAGATCTCCATGCATTTGAACATTCTGTTCCCTGTCCTTCCTGCTGCTCCACTTCTGCCCTGTCTGTCCAGCAAACCCCTGGTCTCCCTTGAGCTCTCTCCTCTGCTGGAGAAGTGTTCCTGGGCAGCCCTCTCTTCTGCAGTTAATGCTGGATTCTTTGCATCACCTCTGGGCCATGTACGTGGATGTACATGATCAGTGGATGATGTGATTGTTTCATCCTGGCTTGACTGAGGCCTCTTGAGAGCACATGGTAGGCTCTCAGTAAGCGCTTGTTGAACTGAACACAGGCAAAACAGTCTGCTGCTGGGGTTCGTCCCATTCCATGGATGCCCAGCCAGGCCTGGGGTGAGCAAATCACCCCTAAGGAGGCCAGAAGTGAGGGTTGTTCCTGAGGGGGAGTGAGGGCAGGAGCCAGGGAAGTTTCTAGAGGGCCAGGCTGGGCTAAATGACATGGTATGGATGGATCCGAAACCCTCTACAAGCTTTTCAAAAGGATGGCACAAGGTATAGCCAACACCAAGGCAAGTTTTTTCTGGGAAAAGAGCACAGAGGGGCAGCCCATGGTGTATGAGGCAGCAGGAAGGTCATCCCTCCTGTTCTATCAATGATGGGATCGAGGGTGGCAGGGTTAAGTTGTCTGGGTGTCTAGGAGGCTCCCAGATTCCCCTTTGTTCCACGTGGCAAACCTCCTTCCTGTACCTTCCATCCCTGTCTTCTTGAGTCTCTGCCTTGTTTTGGGCTCAGGACGCCTTAGCATTTCAGGATCCTGCCCTCGGGGGCGGCTGTGACCCTGGAATGCACACCTAGTTCAATCCCTACAAGACAGACCCACACAGCATCTGGAGGGAGGAGTGGGGAGACAAGAGAGCTTTCAGTGGGCCTGAAAACGCGGGTAACCAACGGTCCGGGATGGCCATTTGAGAACAGTTGCTAAGGAAGATGTGATGTCAGGACACTGTGGAGGAATTTATGTAAAAGTTCCACTGAGACGACACCTTTGCCCCATCCCCCTCCCACACTCACCACCCCTCCATTGACTGTGCCCCACGGGCTTGGCTGCTGGCGGAGAGGGGCTGGGTGCTAACTGTCAATCGTGCACCCCACGCAGTGGTGGGAACAGCACACGCTAAGTGGTTTGGATCATTTTTGGTCATTGTCACAGGAGGTGTAAAGAGCCCCACAAACAGGTTTGTAACAAACTCCTTCTTCCCCTCATTAATCGCATGAAGTGGAGGGAGGGAGAGAGCCGGGTGCACAGCAGTGTGTGTACATTACTGAATTAACCAGGCATGTAATTAGCGCTCAGGTGCTCAACAGAGGACAAACCACTCACGATTAGTCAAATTTAGCTTTAATGCCCTAAGTTGGGGGAGTCACTGTGCCGCCCAGGTCCAGAGCTGCCTCATCGCCCACAGTTCTTGACATCCCCTCCCTCCCTTCCCCTCTCTCCTGCTCGTGGAATTCGATGTTTGGGGCATTTGTGGATATTTATGGAAATTTGTGTAACTGTTCCGAGTGCTGTAAATCATGTTCTGACAGGGAAAGTCCGTGATCCTGGTGCTTGGATAGCAAGGAGCCTGCAGGGGCCAGTTGTGGGAGCAGTTAGTCTTCTCTTCTGTTTTAGAATCTTCCGTGAATTAGATAGAGATGAATGCTGTTATTAATTACATGTTAATGGGGCCTTGGTTATAAAACCATCTTTGTAATCTGTGTGGGGAATTTGTCTACCAGGTGACACCATGTTCCAGCAAAGTGCTTTTGCTGCAGAAGGAGATACATGAGGTCTTATCACAAAGGTACCTTGGAGATTGTCAGGATGCACCCCTTCACTTTGTAGATGGGGAAACTGAGGCCTAGGTGGGAAGCCGTTTGTCTACAATCATCCCAGTAATGGTAGAGTTAGGATTTCTGGCTTCTCAACACCGCGTGGCTTTCGCTAGACTCCCTGAGTAGGATCTGACCTCATCCTGTTCTGAGTTCTGGTGACGAAGAGGCAGTGTTCTGGCAGATTTCATTATGTCAGCAAGCCCAGTGAGGGGTTAATACACCTGTGGTGGGGTCCTCTGGAGGTGGGATGTGGTGGGAGAAGAGATACCTGCTTTCTCCTCTAAATAGAGACGTCTTGTTGTGCTCATAGGAGCCTAAAGGGGAGAATGTGAGTGAGTAAAAGTAATGCATGATAATCTCTCGGGTAGAGAGAGCTTCTTATTCATGGATGTGGGGAGATGAACAGCTTAAGGTGGAGTGGAGTGACGATTCCATGCTGTTTCAATTATGTCTCCTGGAAAGAAGATAGAGGACAGCTGGTGGAAACAAAAGCAGAGAGACTAATCAGTTTTCTTGACTATTTCATCTCTTTGGGACAAAAGGTACCAGGTGTCTTCAGAGTTTGGATTTCTAAAGTTGGCTACCCCACCATCGAAGGACGAGGTTCTGGCCTCAGTCTTTCTTTTCAGCCTCATCCCCTACAGCTTCCTGGTAAATATCTTCCCCAACAGGCAAACCAATTAATCGTCTAGAGCATGGCCTGTGTGTTTTTTTTTTTTTGGTTACCATTGTCCAGATCTACTCTTGTTTTTGGAATGCCCCTCACTAGCCCAGCCTGGTACAGTTCAAATCTCACCTCTGCCAGGAAACCTTTTCTAACTCGTGCTTTCACAGAAAGCACTCCAGGAACCTGGAAGCCTTCACATTCTTAGGACATCAAATGGGGTTGACCTGATAGCCTCTGCGGCTGGATTGCCCGCCAGGGAAAGGCCACGTGGGGAACATGTTGGAGGGAAGGGGAAAAGCAGAGAGGGACGAGAAGGTGAGGCTTAGGTTTGGTCCATGGCTCCGGGCCAGCACACAGCTTTGCCAGCTTCAGACTTTTGAACTTGAATTGTTGCCTAGAAAGGATGGTAGTTGGTGACAACGGGCTTCTTCCTAGAGCACAGACATTCTTAATCAGCTTCGTATTAATTTGCATGTGTTTATATGTTCACCTCCAAGGGCTTTAATACTCTCTTAGGTGTGTTTGGCTTATCTCACTATTGAAATTATGCAGAGTTGGAGCTCTGTAAGCTTCATGGCCTTGGCCACCATGCTGGTGCTCAGGGTCTTCTGGATTCTGCACGTCTTGCTATTCCAACCTCATCTCTTCTCTTCCTTCTTGCCCTGAGCTTAGGGCTGGAGGCAAGAGGTGATTAGGCAATATCAGTGATGTGAGATTACCTGACCCTATGCAAAAGCATGCCAGACTCTCCTGTAGCCCACTGTATCTACTTCTCTTTAGAAATGTTCAGCTTTATAGCACTGTCTCCTAATTTCACTGTCTCCTGAGTCCCTGATGTTTGAATCATATCAGCAAATTTCAGCGAGTTCTAAGATACCCAGAGTCCCCCCATTTCCTGAGTTAAAGCTGGCAGCTTCTGTCTGGTTTAGCTTTTGTACGAAACCATGACAAGTGAGTTTCATGCCACCTTAGGACAGGACACATCTCTGAGCCTCTCGTATCTGAGGGGTGTGTGCCAGAAGTTTCTTATTTGGGCGCTCACTGTTGGCCTTGGTCTCCCATTCTTGAATCTGTTCCTTTTGATAAAACACATTCTTTAATTAAAAACATCCTGCAGACACCACCACGGCGGCTCATTCTGCATTCAGCAGCAGCAATGCTGGAGGACGGAAAGTGGGAAGGTTGAGGGAAATGGCTGAAGCCCATAACTTAATTCCTGTGCATTAGCCTGTCCTGCATTTGCCCTTTCCACTCTTGGCTTCTTTGCGAGTGAAACAAACAGGATTAGTGCATAAGAGAAGCTGGGGTCATAATTACACCCTATGCGACAGGGCAGCAGAACCACCAAATAAATCCCTGGACAATTATTAAAATGGCCCAATGCATTACACAAATTAGAACAGGCTGGGACTTTTGGGGAGAAGGGAGGGGAGTGAAGAGCCAGTATTTAAGTGTTCTTGTAAGCCATCTAAGATATTAATGTTGCAAAGCTCCTTATGAATTTTTAAGGACGTAAAATGGAGCTGCGCTGCAGCCCCGCATCACCACAGAAGCCTGTAATACAGTTGAGCCCACTTAGGAAGGCAGAGCCTGAGTCCACGGCAGGTTGAAGACAGATGAAGCAGGGCTGGTGCATTTGCAGGGGAAATGCTTGGCACAGGCCAGTTTAATGATGCTGCGTTATATCCTCACAGAAGAGGATTTAGCTAAAGACTCACAACTTTTATGGGTGGGACTCCCTAGGGGTTATTAACCGATTTCCCAGTCCCCAATGATTTTAGAAAATTGACGTGATCCCTGATTGAGTTTCAACACAGAACCAGTGAAGTCTTCATTTACGCATTCCATTCAAATCCAGGTTGCACAGAACCTTCTTGGAAGTGGAGTCCTGGGACCTCTTGGCTCTCCAGACAGGGATTTCTCAGAGCTGTATTTGTGTCCCTTTTAAGCTGATTCCTCTTGGGAGACCATTGACTCCAGGTTCTTCTTAGGAATGGATGGAGTCCCCTGGATAAAAGTGAAGGGCTGCTCTGCTGGAAGAAGAGTCAGTTTTCAGAAACCAGGTTGGCTGGCATCTTTCCCAGGATCAGACCTGGTGTGCCCTTGTGCTGGGAATGGAGGTGCGGGTTCCTCCCCTGTAGGTGGTTGGAGACACAGACTCAGTGGGTCTCAGGGGAAGGTGTTGTCTCGGTTCTGGCTTCACCTCGGTGCATGGTCTTACTTTCTGTCCCACTTTCCCCACCTGTCAAATGGGAATAATATTCTTGGCAAGTCTGTCCATCAATGGAATAATAGATGTGGGTACACTTAGGAAGAAGAGTCCTATAGAATAGGTCATATTCTGCAGTTATAGGAACAGTATTATTACTTCATCTATCTTTTCATGTATTTGCCAGTGGTTCTGCTTTATCCCACTTCATTCTGCCTCCAGATAAAGGGAAAAAAGGCAATGATCCTAGCCCTGCCCACTGCCTACCACCCGCCTCCAGACCCCTGGCCGCCTCTTAGGATTAGGAAACCTGTGACCTCTTTTGCAGCTACTGGCTGGGGTGGCCTGTGAGCAAGCAGAGCAAGTGCTTGTTTGAGTGGAGGGGTCTGAGGACACCTTTGTCACACAGTGACATTGGGGAGGGAGGGGAAAGGAGCTTCAGGCCCCAGACAGAGGGACAAGAACACAGCACGAGGGGCAGATGGACAGATGGCCTGTGCTAGTGCAGGTCAAGGTAAGACTGGCTACACAATGTTCTGGACTTTTAGAACAGCATTGGTCCAGGTAAGTTCTGGGGTTTTTACCCAAATGGTCTCAACAGCACCTGGGAGGCCGTGAATTAGCAATGTATTCCTTTTCTCAGAAGCTCACAACAGAAGTTACTTTATCTCATTTTTTTGGAATTTTGTTCACGATAAATACTATCTATTGAGAAACCGCACAACCACCTAAGAGGTACATATTATTCTCTCCACTTAACCTATAGAACTCAGGGTGGTTCCTTCTCTCCCTACCACCCTGCTCTGTCTCTCTTTCTCTCTCTCTCTCTCTCATTCAGGTACGTACACAAAGGTGTCATTTTCTCAAAAAGGATTTTCTACCTGGCCCAAACTTTTTGATACCCACTGACAGCCCTCATAGACACTTCCTGCCTGGCTAAACCACACAAGAATCTGTAAGCCATGAGTTAGAGATTTATTAAATCTAAACGCATCAAGCCCTAACAACAGTCTGCCAACCTGGGTTCAGATCATATCTCTTTACTTACTAGCTGTGTGACCTGCACAATGTACTTATCCTCTCTGAGCCTCAGTTTCCTTGTGAAAATGGGGGAGGGGGATGATCAGAGCACCTGCCTCTTTGAGTTAATGGGAGGATTAAATGAGATAGTGCCCGTGATGTGCCCAGGACGAGGCACAGATTGCGCGCACACTGGGTGGGGGCGATCATCACCTCCATCATGGGCCTGAGATTTCTCCAGTAGAGATTCATTCTACTGCGAGTTTAAAACTCAGACACCTGGAGGGAAAAAAATCACATGTTAAGGGTTTATCTGCCAACAGTGTTATAACTAACATCATGAGGTATGGCTTGGACAACCGCTATGGTGTCTTTCACCTTTGATAATTTCTATTTAATATTTTAGGGTGATTGGAATCTTAGAGGAAATGGTCACAGAAGAAGTGCCTAGAGACACAGGAAGGAGAAGTCAAGAGATGAGAGAAAGCCTGTTGCAAAGAGGATGGTCTTTAGGGGGAGTGTGTTTCTTGAGGTTTCTGGGCCTGTCTGATTCTTTGCATGGTGGTCACTTTGAATCATTTTCATTAGCTGTTTGAGGCAAAACTAAGCAAAGCTGACTTTTCCCCCGAATAACATGTGATTTGCAAGTACCATCGATCCATCTCTCAATACTAATTGTCATTAGTATTTGTTGGGCACTGTACTAGATAATTTGTCATTGAATTCTCATTCACAGGAACTATCGCCATCCTTATCTTACAGTTGGTGAGACCAAGCTCAAGGTTCGTACAGGTAACTGGTAACATTGAGTTTGACCCCAGACTGAATCTAGAGCTCTGCTCTCAAACACCACGGCCTCCTTCACGTATGTTTAACAGAATGTGAGGCTTTCAGCCTGGCCCCAAATTCACTTTGTAGTTGCAGCATCCAAGCGGTTCCTGTCCTCTACAAACTTATCATTCAGAAATACTTAATGCCTACTGTGTGCCAGGTGCTAATGTAACCTGTGGTTGGAAAAGATGCTACTGACCCACCACTACTAGGGCTCAAAGGGCTGGGTTGAGTTTGTGTTAGGACATCTGTACTCTCTCAGCTCCTCTGGTCTGAGGGCTGCACACATTCAAAGTCACTGTCTTGGAGACACAGTCTGGAGCCAGGGATCGGAGGGTTCCTCTCTTCATATGAAACTAACTGGCTACCAGGATGCAATGGCAGTTCCCTGAGGGTTATTGGATCACAGATTCATGGGGCTGGAAGAGTCCTTGATCTCATCAGCACTTTAGCCAGTAGGGTTGCACTGGCCAAGCTGAGGAAGACAAGATAAACACATGCAGCAGAGGGACCCCTGTATATGGACAGTGTATGGTTTATATCGCTCTTGCTTGGAAAACTCTCATCTTTTACCTTTGCAATCTAAACTCCATTCTGTTTTTATAAAACTTTTGACTGTTTCAGCCCTTGCTCATCTCCTTTTCCTTCAAATGTGAGGGGCATTTATAATCTGTAAACACATGATTGTATTCTTTTGGTATTCTCTAGTTGTTTCATGTGGAAGGGTTTTGTTTCTACTAGGCTCTTGTATCTGGGATGGTAAGTGCTTTGAGAGGCGGATTTGTTTTCATGAGCATAGTGCTTGTGCACAAGAGGTACTCAGTAAATACGGACTAGTTAAAGAAGTGAAGGAACAGAGAGATGCTACCTTCTCCTCTCCCGAATTTCCCAATGAATCCAGCATAGGACGGAACACATGATGGGTGTTCTTTACCACAATTTACCCTCCACAGAT
This sequence comes from Pseudorca crassidens, assembly GCF_039906515.1. Taxonomy (NCBI): domain Eukaryota; kingdom Metazoa; phylum Chordata; class Mammalia; order Artiodactyla; family Delphinidae; genus Pseudorca; species Pseudorca crassidens. The sequence continues at coordinate 26,450,555 of NC_090307.1, read as the reverse complement.
GAATAATTCCTCTTCCTCCTCCCCTTCTCCTCCTTCCTCTTCTTCTTCTTCTTTTTTGGCAACCTCATGCCCAGCATCCAGGGGCAATGGAGTGTGCTGCATGGCCTGGGAGGAACTGTCCCACCCTGCTTGCTTACCTGCCACTGAGGTTTGCTAGCTTGTGCGTCTTGTCAAGAGATGTGTATGTCATGGTGCACTCTAGGAAGACAAAGATGTGGCTTCCTGATAGGCCCAGTGGATTTGGGATAAAAGAACCTTAAAACAGCCAATCATTACTGGAGCTTCCCCTTAAGATTCCGATGAGGGATAGCAAACCAGCCCATGGTAATTAGAAAAAATATAAAGTCTTCCAGGTGGACTTCAAAGATGATCTATTAAAGGGATTTTACAATTTTTTAAGCTTTTGACCCCTTTCTCAAATGAAAGCTTACCTGGAAGCCTGCAAGTTGAATTTTAGTTTTTCTGATTGAAATGGAACATGGTTCCCAGAGCCTTGTGTTCCTGACTCCTAGAGGGGCTTGGAGAACCCCCGAGCTTCTTGGATGAACACTTTGAGAATCAGTTTGGTGACTTTAGTGAATAAGTGTCATTCATTTTGGTGACCCAGCATCTAAACTGGCTTTCCATTCTGGGGGAACGTAATACAGATTCGGGTGCATTTATCAAAGATGTTTGATTCAACACACTAGCTCGAGCATCTGGGATTTCTAATTTTTTTCTTAGAGGGCTTACTGAAACTATACTCAATAATAGACTATAAGGAATGAAAATAAGATGCCAGAAAAATTTGATACAAGGTAAAGAATCAAAAAAGTAGTAGACAAGAAGGTTGACATAGATTTATCATATGCAACCTGCTCACCCATCCATTAATTATATCCCCCAACATGGACTAGAAGATGCTTCCTTTACCAAGGCGCTGGGAAATACCACGATGGGGAGAGCCAATATCCTTGAAGAGAGCTGCAGTGGCTCTTATCCTTTATGCCGAGAGTGCTATAGCTGAAATGGGATCCTTGATTTCATTGGGGATTCTAGTATTCCCATGGGAAGAGACCAAGGAGTGACACTTTACAAACCTCCAGAGGCAAGGTGGTACATGTATTATTTAATGTTCTTAATTGCAACATAATCCATGCTGGTTGGCTTAAGCAGAAAAGGGATTTTATAAAAGGATATTATGTACCATGCAGGATACAGAGCCTGGGGCTGTGGGGCGGCTTTAGTGAGACACCACTGCTCCTTGGCACTGGGAATTCTCAGGACTGGACACCAGATGCTCTGCACTCTCACCATTGCAGAGCTGGCTATCTCCACAATGTGTTTGCCAGATGTCAGTTCCACTGCATTTAGCCTCCTCTTCCTTTTGCTCACTTCTGAATCCAGTTTTCACACGGATCTGTCTGATTTGTCAGAATCTAAGTCACATGCCTGCAACCTAACTGCAAGAGAATTTGGGAGCATGAGAATTTTTAGTTGGGCACATTACTGCACTACAACAAATTTTGTTTCTGCTTACAAGGAAAAAGTGGAGAGTGGCCACTGGGTAAGCAGCTAACAGTGTCTAATACTGCATGAGTTCATACAGGCAGCAGTCTAGTATGGTGATGAGAATATCCTTAACCCATAACTACCTTTGGCTAACCGATTATAAAGTCATTTGCACTGAAATACATGGACAGTTTTTTAAAAGCTCCTTGGTCCATATAATCAAAACAAACAAACAAGTAGCAAACACCAGATTCAGAGAACAGAATTCTCTTTTGAGTAACCAAGTATGGAGACTATTGTTCCCCACCCAATTCGTAAACTTGGACCAGAGGCTCAGAGCCCAGACACCTTTGAGGAAGGATCTGGCAATTACACCACAAGTATATATTGCAAATCCTATTCCTGGCTGTTTTCAAAGAGCTCTGGAGCCTTTTACCAAGGTAATGGTGACTTGGTGGTAAAGGAAGCATCTATACCTTTTTAGACCTTTCATTGGCTCTGAGCTAATTCCTGGGGATACAGTACACCACTGAGATCCAATGGTCAATGGGGGATCTCATAGGACTTAGGTGATTGATGGAACTTTAGGCATCATAGTTGGCATCAAGTGGACCCTCAAGTCCATTTCATGTTATTTTCTCAGTTTCTGACTGTATAGTTGGAACAGATATATTTAGTAACAGTCAGAATTAATACATTGATTCTCTTAATGGTTTCCTTGTTAGAAAGTTCCAAATAGAAGACTTAAAGTAGTAAACAAAAAGCAATACTCTAACCCTGCAGGAAATCATTAAGTCTCTCAGAGACTCAAAAGGGCAGATGTGGTGATTCCTATGATAACCTCATTTAAATCACTTATTTGTTCAATGCAGAGAGTGGATATAGCTTGGTGAATGGCAGTAGATTATTATAAATGTGATGAAGTGGCTTCCAATTACAGCTGTTCCAGATATGGATGCCTTACTGGAGAAAATAACCCAGACCCTGATACTTACTCTGCAGCCATTTACAGGCTGGTGCTTTTTAAAATTTCAGTCCCAATAAGAAGACACTGTTTTTTTTAAAAAAAGGAAAGAAGACAATTTGCTTTCACTTGGCAAGGATTATAGTACACTTTATTGCTCTAGCACTGCATTTCTATGTTACAATTTAGTCTACAGAGATATTTAATAATCTCTTCATCCTAAAAGTCATCAAGTTGATTCAGTATATTGACAATATCATGCTGATATGACTTTGAGAGCAGCAGATGTATGTACTATAAGATACCTGGGTAAGATACATGAATGCCAGAGGATAGGTGTTGAATCCCATGCAAATATAGGCACTTAATGATCAATAAACAATTTGAATTTCTCTGTAATATCTTTTTGCAATATAGACATATTTTAAGTGAAATTTTATACAATTTAAATCAGTATGTTGTTGCTGTTTTGTATTTTTCATTTATCACAATTTTATATATGCATTTATATATATGTGAACATTTCCAGTTTCACTCCTACTTAAAATACCATAATCTGCTTAGCTTTGCTGTCCCATTAGAGCTTAGGCTGTTACATTTTATTTCTCTTGATGCTAAGTACTATTTATATAAATGTCTTCATATATACATATATGTGTGTGTGTATATATATATATATATGATATTTCCTTAGAGTATATTCCCTAAAGTGGAATTACTATGTCAAAGGGTGTGAGTTTTTGCTACATATTGCCCTATTGCTCTCTAGACAGATTGAACCAACTGAAAATGTTACTAAATGTACATAGTCATGTTATTTCCCCACAGTCCACCCATTGGATTTTATATGTTTTATATATTTTGGTTAAGTTTAATATCATGTAATAATACCTTAAAATCATGTTGAAATGCATTTCTTTAATTGCTAGGAAGCCTGTGCATCACACAGTGCAACATCATTCTTTGTCATCCTGTAATTTGTTCATATTATTCTGGTTTCCTTGGCAAGTTTGTAAGCCTATCAGTGGTAAAAGCTGTGCATCATTCATCCATATATTTATCCATCTGTTCATCATTTCTTAAGTGCTTATTATGTTCCAGGGATAATGGAGAATAAAATGTAGTGTTTACCCTCAAGGGGCTCTTCTGTAGTTGGAGAGAAGAATAAGATCAGTGGTTGTAATTCAATGTTACTTAAAAGTGCACATAGTGTGGATGAGGTTCAGAAGAGGAGCACAAGAGGGGTTTCCCAAAGTTGTCCTTAGGGGAACCATGGAATACTTTTAAGAGGTCCATGCTTATATTCAGATATCCAGCCCTCAAGGAGGGTGAACCAAGCTTTAGAAGGGAAGTAAGTTAGGTATAAAAGGAATGAAAGACAGAGCACTTCAAAAAGGCACAGAGAAGTGAGTGTATTATGTTACCTCCAAGAAGTGAAGCAGCAGGGACACATTGGGAGAATGCTATAAAGTTGGGTGAATTCTGATAGGATGTTTTTGGCTCCAAATAATAGATAACTGATTTAGACAGTGAGACAAATCTGTTATCTCTTTAAGCAAGAAGTTCCGAGGTAGAGCTGCTCCAGAACGGGCTAGTTCTATGGCTGGACAATGTCATTAAGGACTCAGGTTCTTTCCATTTTTCTGCTTTGCCATCCTAGTGGGCTTCCTTCATGGTTACCAGATGGCAGTGTCACTATTCAAACATCCTTTGCAGATAGAACAGTGTGAGGTAGAAGAAAAGAGACTGTCTCTTCCTTGTGTCTCTTTATAAAAACAAGGAAAATTTGCCCAAAATCTCCACAGAGGACTTCCTCCTCCTTGGTACACACTGGGTCTTATGTCCATCCCCAAACCCAACTCGAGCAAGGGTAGGGGCATGGTCTTGAAGGACTTGTATTTTTTAGGACTTTCTTATGAATTAAGAATAGGATCACTTTCCTTGAGAGTTGGAACTGATAAAAATCAGAGATTATTTAACAAAGAAGAGTGGGGAAAGGGATTTTGGCTAGACAACCAATTGTATTTGCATATTAGGGAACATATTGGTTCCCCCTTAAGGCTGGTTGATTCACTGATTGTCCCTTCTGAATTATTTCCTGTGGAAACTCTATCCTTAATCAGTTTTGAGCCATGTAGAGTTCAAGTGGTAATGGGACAGTTATAGCAGTGTCCTCCTTCCCTGCAGTGGGTGAAAAGAGTCATTAAATAAATATTTATTGCATGCCCACTCTGTGCAGATGCAGTGCTAAGGGTCATGGATACAGAGCAGAGTAAATGTAGCACCCAGTCCTGTCCCCAAAGAGTTCATGGTGATGGTTGGGGTGAGGAGATAGGTGAAGGGAGTAGATAGATTCATACATTGATAGTATGTGGTTATAGATACAATGATGACAGCTGTCATTTATTGAGTATCTGCTATGTTCTATCTAAGAACTTTACCTAGTTTTCTCATTTAATCTTCATAGCTACCCTCATTTAGCTTCTGCATTTAGCTTTGAGAAAAGTGAGACTTAGGATTAGGTGCCTTGTTCAAGTCCTCCCGCTGGTAAAGGTGAGAGCAGACCTCAAACTGAGGTCTGCTGAATCGGAGCCCATGTTCCTAACCACTCTGCTATGTCATCCCCCAAACACCAAACACCATGAATTCCCAGAGGAAGTCTATGCTTATGCTGTCCTGGGTAGGGTTGTGAGTATTCTGCAAAGGAAGTGCAATGTGGGCTGAATCATGGAAGACCAGAGCAGAAGCCAGATGAACAAGGTTGGGAAGGCCTTGTTCAGCAGGAAGAACATGTACAAAGTCTTGGAAACATGGGAGAGTGAGGAGGTGGGGTATGTTAAGAGTTGGGACTGGAGAAGTAGGGTGGACCAGATGGAGACAAGCTTGTATCCTGTGCTTAGAGGTTTGAATTTGTTTCATGGGCAATGGATATCTTCTGAAGTTTTGGAAGCAAAGTTGGGTTCTAGAAAGACCAACTCAGTAGCACTGTGGAAGATGGATTTGGAGAGGACATGATCCCAGGAAGACCAGCTTGGAAGCTCTTTGTGATACAGATGAGAGAAAATAAGGGAAGACAGTGGAATAACTGAAAAGACATTTTAGAGGTAGAATCAAGAGGATTTGGTGATTGATCGATTTGGGGGTAAAAGGAAAAGAAGATTAAAGGATGACTCCCATATACCTGATCTGGGCAACTAGACTGATAGTAATGCTGTATATTCAGGAATCCCTGTACTGTGGGTGACAGAATCTCAACTCAGATTAGCTTAAGCAAAAAGAAATGTAAAACACCTATAGCTGGGAAAAAAATGACATAGCTCCTAGAGTTGAGGGAAGAGATGTAGGAATGAACCCAGGGCTCGATACCCCTATGACGTTGTCTGTGTCTCATCTCTTCCTATCTCTGTCCAGCTCTTTCCACACTCCAGCAAAGATGACCACTAATAGCTCTAAATATGCATCCCCCATTTGCCCACCCCAGTGGAGACAACTTCTCTCACCCACAGGGCTGCTTGAATCATGGGCTTATCAGTCCCTGTGTCCAGGGAAATGGGCTATTGTGGTGGTCAGGCCAGGATCATCTGCTCAATTCTGTGGACAGAAGAAAGGAGATGGTGCAGAATGTATCCAGAAGCCCAAGATAACAGTTACCTTGGTTCCCTTCAGGTGCTGCTGACCAAGAGAGAAGGCAGTGGGGCAGCAGCATTAAATGGCTCTCAATCCAGTTCTGATTTAGATGTGTGGGATTCACAGCATCAAACCACTCAGCCGATTCCAAGTGCCATAATAATTTATTGAAATCAACATGCTGGTGAGACAAGGAGGCTGACAGAAAGCAGATGGCTCCCACACAGAAAGGCTAATCAATTCTAACAAACAACAGCCATCATAAAGAGGGGAACGTACACAGCATGCACACACTTCTGAACGGTGCAGAGACACAGGCTCCTGCTTGGCCTGGCCAGGACAGGGAAATAGTCTCTGTGAGGCAGTATCGTGGGAAAGCCTGGGCGTTTCAGATGCTCCCCGCTGACCTTACCTCCCACCCGTCACCCACACAGATCTCTGCTCTACACACACCTGACTCTCCAGACTTCTTCAGACCCGCCTTAGGTTTTCCCACTTCTGTGCCTTTGCTCACTCCCTTCCCTCTGCATGGGAGATCCTGTTCCCTCCCCTCTTTCTGTCCCTTAAGAATTGATCTAGTCCTCAAGGTCCAGCACAAGTCCTCTCTCCTCCTAAAGACCTGTGTTGTTAATGCTTCGTGGATGTGTTTGTGACTAGTCATCTTCACTAGATTAACCAGATGGCAAGCTTCTTGAGGACAGGTGACTTGCCTTTCACATCCCTGCATACCCAGGAGCACCTAGCACAGAACTGCGAACTAAATTTTTAATGAAGGATCATTAGTTTGCTTCCAGTCTTGGGATGGGGGGAATCACATTTCTTAAGAGATAGAACATCTGCAACATACAGTTAAAGATTAATGATGTTAATATATTAAAACCAGCCTTTCAAATCAATAACACAGGGCAAGAGACCCAATAGAGAAGTCAGCAAAGAAAATTAACAGGAACTTCACAGAACAGCCCATACTTATGAAAAAGGTCAATTTTACTAGTTATGGAGGAGATACAAATTAGGACAATGTGATTCTAATTTTTGCTTATCAAACCAGGAAGATTTTAAAATGGATTCTTCAGTGTTAGTAAGAGTGCGGTGAAGTAGCTAGTCATTTGCTACAGCAGGGACTGCGTATGGGTACGGCCTTCCTGGAGATGAAGGTGGCAATTTTGTCCATGCTTTAAAAATCTGTAATTCTACTACTAGAGTTTTAGCCTAAGCATGTAACCAGAGCCGCATACATAGGTTAGGTATAAGGATGCACATCTTAGCCTGCTGGTGAATGATCTGGCTGATTCTCTCTCATTCAGTGTCTGGAAGTCAGCCCCAGAAAGAGAAGTGGCATTTATACAGTTTCTTCCCATTTGCCTGACTTGACAATCCCCAAAAAACTCCTGAAAAAAATCTTGAAAAAAATCTGACTTGACTTCTCTTAAAAACAAAATCTCTGACAACTGGCTGATGCCTGCTGGAATATGGTGACCAGCTTCCTTTCCATTGGTTTGAGATAGTCTACTCTCCCTGGAGGACCTACACTCAGCATCTAGATACTGCTGTGAACATCCCTGTTTCCCATGTAATACTGCAACTTCCATCATTTTCCTGCTCACCTATCAGGTCCTGGGGATTTTGAGGGGATCTGATACACTGTGTTAGAGGCTAGTTAGTGGGGTACAGACAGGAAGCAGGAACCTCATTTTATTATTGTTTAGGTTACTTAAGCACTGTCAACCCATCCAAATATCTATCTGCCCACCCACCTGTCCATCTATCTATCCCCCACAATATTGGTGGAGCACATGCTATATGCCAGAAACTGTGCTGGGTGTTGGGTGTTAGGTTTACCCTACCTCCAACTTAAAGTTCAGGAGCATGATGGATTTTAAAGAGACCTTTCATTGTTTCTTCTACAGATCAGTACACACAAAGCACTCTGGAGCACAGAGGTGGGGGATCTAATTCAGGTGGTGAATCAGTGGTGAATCCCAGAGGGAGAGCCTGAACAGGGCTTTCAAAGTTATCTATGAGTTAACTTCATAATAGAAAGAGGAGATAGGGGCATTTCAGGGAGACCCAACAGCAGGTTTCAAGGTCTGAAGTTGAGAGGAAGCATGACTGTGGGCTTTGGCAGTTAAAGGAAGGAAGAGAGCTGGAAAGGCAAGGAGGCATGAGGGCATCAATGTCTCCTTGGAAATGCCTGGGAATTTAAGCTTTACCTGGGAGGCAAAGGGTGGGGGGCATTGGAAAGTTTATGGGAGAGGAGTTTTAAATATTTTTGAGAAGTCAGGCTGGTAGCAGGGAAAGGATGGGTTGGAGGGGCGTGAGGCCAGTCAGGACACGGTTACAGGGATCCAGAGTCAAGCGTTGTTACAAAGGCCAAGTGACAGGACTCGGGGACAGGAGCGTGTGAGGTGAGGGGCGTGGCAGGGAGCAGGGGCAAGGAGGCACCATCAAAAGCTGGCAGGTTTCTGGTGTGAGCTGTGGCTTGTCTAGATTTTTTTTTTTTAACATCTTTATTGAAGTATAATTGCTCTACAATGGTGTGTTAGTTTCTGCTTTGTAACAAAGTGAATCAGCTGTACATATACATATATCCCCGTATCTCCTCCTTCTTGCGTCTCCCTCCCTCCCACCCTCCCTATCCCACCCCTCTAGGTGGTCACAGAGCACCAAGCTGATCTCCCTGTGCTATGTGGCTGCTTCCCACTAGCTATCTATTTTACGTTCGGTAGTGTATATATGTCCATGCCACTCTCTCACTTTGTCCCAGCTTACCCTTCCCCCTCCCCATATCCTCAAGTCCATTCTCTAGTAGGTCTGTGTCTTTATTCCCGCCTTACCCCTAGGTTCTTCATGACTTTGTTTTTTCCCTTAGATTCCATATATATGTGTTAGCATACGGTATTTGTTTTTCTCTTTCTGACTTACTTCACTCTGTATGACAGACTTCCTTAAAAAACTACAAATAGAACTACCATACGACCCAGCAATCCCACTACTGGGCGTATACCCTGAGAAAACCATGATTCAAAAAGAGTCATGTACCACAATGTTCATTGCAGCTCTATTTACAATAGCCAGGACATTGAAGCAACCTAAGTGTCCATCGACAGATGAATGGATAAAGAAGATGTGGCACATAAATATAGTGGAATATGACGCAGCCATAAAAAGAAACGAAATTGAGTTATTTGTAGTGAGGTGGATGGACCTAGAGTCGTCTAGATTTAGACGTTGTTGGGGAGGCAGAGAAGATGCTTCTGTCCTTGCTGCATTTCCTGTGCAGGCCCACTCAGCGTCCAGCCCTCCCCTCTTTCTCTTCCCCTTCTAGTCTGTCTGCTGGAGCTCTTTGGACGTGGCTGCCATGGATGGCCCAGGCATAGCCCTGTGCCCGGGTCCAGCATTCACACAATTTCATGGATGACAAATGGCTTTCCTGACATCAAGTTCCATAGCCTGGTCTCAGGGATGGGCAACTGGAGACACTTGTGCCTGCCAGGAAGGTTACTGAATTGAGTCTGTGTTTCATTTCACAAAATTTTGTTGAGGGAGAGCCTCCTTTGTACTTAACGTAGAGTAGGGCACTATGCAAAACAATCTATTAGATATTGATTGCACTTTTTATTCTACTTTCAAGGCCCAGTTTAAGTGACAGTTGTCCTACAAAATCCTTCCTATGTCCTCACCCCCACCCCGGGTTCCCATGGGTAGACCTCTATTACATTCCATTTCATACTGAATTATCAGTATTTGTTCAAGCAGCTATCCCTTTGGATAGACTGGAGTTCCTTGGGGTCAAGGACCACATATATTCCCCTTTCGCCTCCATCATATGCCCGTCCAGTCCCTATCTTTGCTCTTCATCATCCCCTATAGCATTTTGAACAGTGTTTGATACGGTTAGTACCTGTCACTGGAACTTCTAACTTCTTTGGTGGGGTGGTGCAATTGTTTATTTCTTAGCCACAAACAGTCAGTTGATAAGATTGTTGGGGGTCAACACAAAAAGTTTTTAAAGCTCGTTGCTGTGGACTGAAGCTCTTAACACTCTGCCTGGTAACCTGATTTCCTCTGATTGGTCTGGCCTGCTCGAGGGAAGCCATTTGGCCTGGAAATGTGATGCTTTGAAGACGCCATGGGAAGCAAAACACTTGGTTTTCCGCTTGGGAATGGGACTTGCGCCTTTGAGACCTGTCTTGGGAAATCAGCCGGAGCAACATAATTGTGATGGAATTACCCCAGATCACACCCACACATTCATTATGAGATTCCTTATTGACACCTTGACAATTTGTTTCAGAAGACATTATTGCATATTCCTCCCTGTGGAATAGACACAGATGCATATAGGCATTCGAGCCCACACATAATGTACATGCATATCAGTGAATTTTTATTATATAATTATATGAGGCTATCAATCAGTTTTCATTTGGAACTCTTTGCATTTATAGTTCAGGAAGTTATTTAAAATCAAGAGGTGGAGAAGAGAGCATGAAAGAACTAAAGAGGAGGCACTGGATTGGGAAGCCAGTGAGTGTGTCTTTGCTATTTGGGAGCTGCATCCCCCTGTCCCCCCACCCATTCCTCCCTCCTTCACTCTACCATGTCTTTCTACTGGTGGGGACTCAATCCTGGGCAGCACCCATAAGAGGAAGGTATCAGTGGAAGAGTTCCAAGGAGAACCTCCTCAGGGTAATACGGTGACCTCTTTGGACCTTGTAGGCTTTTCTGTTGGGTCTGAGGAAGCCTTATGGCCACACTGATCTGCAAAGGGAACACTGACTGCCAGATGTCCATGAAGATCAAGCAAGATATTTTAGAGTTGGGCTTTCCAAACACTGAAAGTCATGACACACGTGAAAATGAGAATCTTTGTATGGTACATTGTAGTAAACTGAAGGGGACTTGGGGTTCTATATGGCGCTTGGGGAAAAAAGTCATCCCATTTTCTCTATATTATACAAAATGAAAGAGAATATACAGTATATTGGGAAAGACAATAGATATGGAATCAGAATAAAATATTTTCCTCATTTTAATGAGAAACTTGAGCTTCCTTCCTTCCATGGATATAACTGTTTCATATCAGGGTTTATGTTTGAAATGGATACACACCATGCCTGATCTTTTAATGATGATCTCTACAAATTCTTGGTGGTCAACCTTGATCAGAAACTTTGTTCGTACAAGTGGGTGATAAAAAATTTAAAGTCATTTTTATAATCATTAAAGATTCATAACAGTTGAAATTATATTTAAAGGATTCAACAGCCTTCCTTATATTTCATTGACAAATGTAGTGTTGAAAGTTTTTGTGATGATGCAGGTGGGTTTCAAGTCCAACTGAACTTATTCATGTCAAGGATTCAGAAGAATGATGGCATTCTCATTTGCAGAATGTGGATGGGGTGTGGGAACTTTCACTCTGCAGCTGGCTTGGCTGACACTTGAAGGATACACCCACTGCGAACAGACAAAAGTATAGGTCACACGTGAGTTCAATCCAGGGCCATTTCCACTACTTCCGCCATTAAGCCCCACCCAGGCTCTCTTCCCCTTTTCTCTAATTACTGCCTTTTGGGCTGCACATGGTGCCCCTTGGCATGGGAACTGCTCCAGCAGCTCATTAGACTTTGTATCAGACAGGGATGTGCAGCCAGTTGCTGGAGCAAGCATCCAGTTGTAGGGTATCTCATTGGTCATTTTCATTGCAGCTCTGAAGAACAGCATGGGTCAGATGTCCCACATCTGATGAGCCACAGACAGGTTGCTTGTGGCCACAGGGGACCATCCCCAGGCACTCTGTCTGCCCCATGCCCTTAAATGCCCCGTGTATCCCATCCCCAGGCCTTCGCTCATACTTTGATCCTTCCCAGAGTGTCTTCTTGTCTTCTGTCTTCACTGTTAAGTCCTACCTGGTCTGAAAAGCCCCCCTCAAGCCTTCCTCCTCTGCCAAGTCCTATCTGACTAATGTGTCCCACAGAGACCCACCTTCCTTGAACTTCTGGAGTCTGCCCATAGGAAGCCCTGAACTCACAGTAATTTACACGGCATTTTAAAATCTAGATGTGCTCTTGTCTCAACTAGAAAGTGAACACCCAAGTGCACTGGTGTCTCAGGGGAGGGGTCCCGATCCCAGGGACTCAAGAAGAGACCATATCTTGTTCATTTCTGCACGGTGCCTTGCACAGAGTAGGTGCTCAAGACATATTATCAAAGTGATTGATAGGAAGCAACTTGCACACAGTAAAAATGATTCATAATGATACTGTTTAGAAAGATAGATAAATGGAACAGGATAGAAAGCCCAGAGATAAACCCACACACATATGGTTACCTTATCTTTGATAAAGGAGGCAGGAATGTACAGTGGAGAAAGGACAGCCTCTTCAATAAGTGGTGCTGGGAAAACTGGACAGCTACATGTAAAAGTATGAGATTAGATCACTCCCTAACACCATACACAAAGATAAGCTCAAAATGGATTAAAGACCTAAATGTAAGGCCAGGAACTATCAAACTCTTAGAGGAAAACATAGGCAGAGCACTCTATGACATAAATCACAGCAAGATCCTTTTTGACCCCCCTCCTAGAGAAATGGAAATAAAAATAAACAAATGGGACCTAATGAAACTTCAAAGCTTTTGCGCAGCAAATGAAACCATAAACAAGACCAAAAGACAATCCTCAGAATGGGAGAAAATATTTGCAAATGAAGCAACTGACAAAGGATTAATCTCTAAAATTTATAAGCAGCTCATGCAGCTCAATAACAAAAAAACAAACAACCCAATCCAAAAATGGGCAGAAGACCTAAATAGACATTTCTCCAAAAAAGATATACAGATTGCCAACAAACACATGAAAGAATGCTCAACATCACTAATCATTAGAGAAATGCAAATCAAAACTACAATGAGATATCATCTCACACCAGTCAGAATGGCCATCATCAAAAAATCTAGAAACAATAAATGCTGGAGAGGGTGCGGAGAAAAGGGAACACTCTTGCACTGTTGGTGGGAATGTGAATTGGTACAGCCACTATGGAGAACAGTATGGAGGTTCCTTAAAAAACTACAAATAGAACTACCATATGACCCAGCAATCCCACTACTGGGCATATACCCTGAGAAAACCATAATTCAGAAAGAGTCATGTACCAAAATGTTCATTGCAGCTCTATTTACAGTAGCCCGGAGATGGAAACAACCTAAGCGTCCATCATCGGATGAATGGATAAAGAAGATGTGGCACATATATACAATGGAATATTACTCAGCCATAAAAAGAAACGAAATTGAGCTATTTGTAATGAGGTGGATATACCTAGAGTCTGTCATACAGAGTGAAGTAAGTCAGAAAGAGAAAGACACATACCGTATGCTAACACATATATATGGAATTTAAGAAAAAAAAGTGTCATGAAGAACCTAGGGGTAAGACAGGAATAAAGACACAGACCTACTAGAGCATGGACTTGAGGGGGAAGGGTAAGTTGTGACAAAGCGAGAGAGAGGCATGGACATATATACACTACCAAACGTAAGGTAGATAGCTAGTGGGAAGCAGCCGCATAGCACAGGGAGATCAGCTCAGTGCTTTGTGAGTGCCTGGAGGGGTGGGGTAGGGAGGGTGGGAGGGAGGGAGATGCAAGAGCGAAGATATATGGGAACATATGTATATGTATAACTGATTCACTTTGTTATAAAGCAGAAACTAACTCACCATCGTAAAGCAATTATACCCCAATAAAGATGTAAAAAAAAATGATGCTGTTTAATAAATTCCATCAAAAATAATGATTTTCAGCACCAACTTTTGTGCAACATTCAGGGAATACCAAGAACTTCTCAGAACAGAGAATGCTTAAATCATAACTGCCAACATGTGCCCATGTTCCTCTTCTCCCCTTGTTGACTAGTCAGATAAATGCTCGATTAACTGTGATATGACAGGCTCATTAGCGTTTTCTAAATACACTTTACCAGCCAGTCCAGCGTTTTCATTTTGACCAAGGGTATTTCTGCTCTAAGGAGGGCTGTAGAAATGTAGGCTATTTTTGAGCTGAGCCCTCCCCACCCTGACACTCCCTGGAGAAGACTTTGCCAACTGGGTAGTGGGCAAAGCTGCAGGTCCATGAAGGGGCTGGTGAACAGCCTAGTTAGGGGCCCTCTAGGTGGCTGAGCTTGGAGTTCAGAGCCCTAGTTCTCCTGGGCGCTTGTTTTGCTTTTTTCTTAATTTAAGTTTGTGATTGACTTATTATGTGCACTGGCACTTTTAAGAGATTCGAATAAAACACAGTGACAGTTCAGAACAAATGTGAATGGCCTCAAAGAAAAGGGAGGGGAAAAAAACGACAATAATCTTTTTTAATGGCTGTAAAATGTGGGAAGGATAGATCATGAGCTCTCTGCATGGGGCCCTCGTCTGATCTCAATCCAGTATTGTAATTTAGACGTGACTTTTTATTTAGTTTCTGAGAAAGGGAAATTAGAAAACATCATTATCTCAGCTGCTTCTTTATAATGAACAATATTTCACAGTGCCAGCCCTGGAGTTACCTTCAGAACTTCTTTTATGAGGCGGATGTTGACTCCGGTTCTAGGAGAGCTTGAATTTTCCCACACACTGGTTGCTTGAGGAGCAAAAGTGGAAGTACGGTTTTTAATTAGAAGCAGGTTTAAGGCTCAGGCAGGTAACAGGCTTGCAGGTAGGGGAAGGGAGCAGCGAGATAAAAAAACAAGGCGCTGGAAGACACCAAAACCTGGATTAGGCTGTCCTGGACTTCCTTACATGTAAGTAACAGTTGCCTTTTAATCTCCCCACCATGTTTATTTATTTAATTTTTAAATCGGAGGGGGATTTATCCAATCTGTAATTAACCCTTGCATCTGGCCAAAGCAGTTCTGCCTTTTGCCCCTTCCACTCCCTGCTCCTGGCCACTAAATACATAATGGTCTGATAAATATTTAAGCAGTGATGAGGGAGATAATGCGAGTAATCCATTAGAGCCTCCGCCTGGGCTGGCACGGGGAACCGGTGGGGCTCGAGTGGATGGAATAAGTGCTAAGATCCCAGGCTGGGCAGCAGGCTTGCTGACTGCTGGGGGCCCTGCACGCCGAGCCTGGCTGTGGGGAGACAAGACATTGGAGGCCCTGGGAGCCTTTGCTCCCACTTTGCCCCCGCTGAGCCTTTGCCTCTGCCCCCACGGGTCAGCGTCACTGCTGAGTGGGATGGGGCAGGGCCCATCTTCTGGAAGGGGAATGGCATGAACTCACCCCCATGAGGTGACCTGGGATGTCCACCCTGTGGCTGCAGGGGACTCTAGGACAGCCTACGGCTCACCTCCATAACTGGGGCAACAACTAGCCCCAGTTTGCACAGGTCAGTCTCAGGCTATACTAGGTGTCTGGCATGGGTATTAACAGTGCCCTTTTCTACTTTCAAGAGTCCCACTTTGGACGATAAGTTATATGATCACCCCACTTATGATCTTCTAATAACATGCTTCAGAATGTTGGAGGGAGGTGGGAAATCATAGCAGCAATTTCCCTCAGATGGTGTACCCTAAACACAGCCATCAAAATGAGCCAAAAACCCAACACTCAACTACAGAAGCCCTCCACCCAGACACACACGTGCATGCACACACACACACACACACACACACACACACAAAGAACATTGCCTCTTGGCTTCTCCTAACTCCCCTTGCACGGCACCTGCGTACCCCTCTCGGCTTGCTGCAATCTCTCTCTTGATGCTAATGTTGGGAAACACGCCTTGTCTCTCTGGGCTCCTTCAGGGTACCATGTGGGTCTGATGTATTGGGGCTTCCACCGTTGATCCCAGCTCAGTGTTGACAACACTGGTAGAATGAATGAATCAATTGTGATTGTTTGTGATTATGTTAAATCTCTCTTATTATCTCACAAGGTCTTTGACTTCAGCAAATGTTTTTTTATCCCTCTTTATCCAGGGTATCATTCATGGACCCAAATACACATCTACATAAAACTTCCCTTTATGAACACACAGTTCAAAACAATCATGAGTCATGCATACTCTCTTTCAGTACCTCCTCTCCCCCTCAGAAAGTAGAAAGATCAAGGTCCCCATTTTTAATGAATTCATCTCTACTAACCTTCTCTTGTTCCAAAGAGGAGTCTTTGGAATAAGCAGTAGACAGTCAAAAGTTCAGGATGCTTCCTATTACCCACTCAATTAACCCTTTCTCTTCCCTCTCGCCCATTCATTCATTTCTTCACTCACTGATTCATCCATAGTCATTTACTGAATACTATGTACTGGGCTCAATTGATTCCTGGCAGGACTTCAGACAAGCCCTCAGTTTCCTCATGACCAGAAGTAGCTGAATGTTGCATTGCTGGTTTCAGAAACACCACCCGGGCGTTCCTTGTAGACAGATCTGACAGAAATCCATGTGTCTGCCTCCCCCTAGCTCCCAGAAGGCAAATCTGGAGAGTGACGAGGGAAGGGGCCTCCAGGGGTTTCACACCCTCAAGCCTATTTACTATTGACTTTCCCTCCTCCCCCAGTTCCCTGGGGTCAGCCTGTGCCTGACGCTGCTCAGCTCTGCTCCTCTGGAGCTGCCTCGGCCAGAGCTCAGCGGCCCCAGCCCTCTGGGGCCATGGCTCCCTATGGCCTTGACATCAGCCCCCTCCCTGTGGCCGTGCCCTTGGGGCATTTGCTTCAGTGCTGATGCTTGCAGGCCCCACATCCCAGCAGTGAACCTGCCTAGATGCGCAGGTCTTCATGCCCAGCTAGTCATTCAGAGGCTCACCCGTAAGCTGGTCCTCTCTTCATGGCTAGTTGCAATATTATTATTCACACACACACACAGATATATATAAAACGTGCATGTGTATATGTCTACACAACATACATGTACTAATACATACATACAGCTTGCAAAGATAGTTCACAAAATCAACACATGCTTGCACACCTGTAAACTTCATCATGTACACATACATGCACATACATATACAACACATACACCCTAAGATCATAGAAAATATGAACTAGACATCAGTCTTCAAACGTCTGTAGGACTCCCACGTGTGAAGGACTTTGCTACATGCCACGTGGAATAAGAGTGAAAATGTGAGCTTGTGTGTAGCTATGCATACCCTGATCTTGTGAATACACACTACCATTCCTCTCTCTCTTAAGTATCTTTTCCCTCATGTCACTACTGGCATTGTAGGTGGCCCCTTGCAGTAATTTAGTTTAGTGGTTTTTTTAAAGACTATTTTTAGAAGTAGTTTTAGGTTTGCAGCAAAACTTAGTGGAAGGTACAGAGATTTCCCATATACCCCCTGTATCTACACATGCATAGCCCACCTCAATATCAATATCCCCCATCAGAGAGTTATAGTTGTTACAATTGATGAACTTACATCGACATATCTTAATCACCCAAAGTCAATAGTTTATCTTAAGGTTTGTTCTTGGTGCTGTACGTTCTAGGGTTTGGACTAATGTATAATGTCATGTATCCATCATTAGGGTGTCATACAGAGTATTTTCACTGCCCTAAAAATACTCTGTGCTCCATATGTTTATACCCCCCCACCCCCAGTCCCTGGCAACCACTGATCTGTTGACTGTGGGCATAATTTTGCCTTTTCCAGAATGTCATATAGTTGGAATCATACAGTATACAACCTTTTCAGGTTGGCTTCTTTCACTTAGTAATATGCATTTAAGATTCCTCCATATCTTTTGATGGATTGATAGGTCATTTCTTTTTAATGTTGAATAATATTCCATTTTCTGGATGTACCATAGTTTATTTGTTCATTTACATGTTGAAGGACATCGTGGTCACTTCCAAGTGTTGGCAATTATATAAGTAAGCAATAAACAACCGTGTGCAGGTTTTTCTGTGGATGATTGCTGGATCGTATGGTAAGAGTATGTTTAGTTTTGTAAGTAACCACCAAATTGTCTTCCAAAGTGGATATACCATTTTCCATTACCACCAGCAATGAATAAAAGTTCCTGTTACTCCACATCCCTGTCAGCATTTGGTGTTGTCAATGTTCCAGATTTTTGGCCATTCTAATTGGTGTGTAGTAGTGCCTTATTGTTGGGTTAATTTGCATTTCCCTGATGACATGTGATATGGAGCAACTTTTCATATGTTTTTTTTCTTTGCCATCTGTATATCTTCTTTGTTGAGGTGTCTGTTAAGGTATTTGGCCCATTTTTTATTCAGGTTTCTTGTTTTCTTATTGTTGAGTTTTAAGAGTTATTTGTATATTTTGGATAATAGTCCTTTATAGATGTGCCTTTTGCAAATATTTTTTCCTATCTGTTGTTGGTGCTCTCATTCTTTTAAAATTGTCTTTTCAATTTTAATGCAGGTTTTAATTTTAATGAAGTACAGCTTATCAATTGTTTTTCTTTCCATGCATCATGCCTTTGATGTTGTATCTAAAAAGCCATTGCTACATCTAAGGTCATTTAGATTTTCTCCTATGTTATCTTCTAAGAGTTTTATAGTTTTGTGTTTTACATTTAGGTCTATGATCCATTTTGAGTTAATTTTTGTGAAAGGTGTAAGGTCTGTGTCTAGATTCATTTTCTTTGCATGTAGATGTCCAGTTGTTCCAGAACCATTTGTTGAAAAGACAATCTTTGCTCCATTTTATTGCCTTTGTATTTGCCTTTTGTATTTTGTATTTGTGCCATTGTATCAACTATATTTACGTGGGTCTATTTCAGAGCTCTCTATTCTATAGATGTCCCATAGTTCTTGGATATTCTGTTCTGTATTTTCACCCTATGATCTCTTTGCTTTTCAGTTTTGGAGGCTTCTATTGTTATATCCTTAAGCTCAGAGATTCTTTCCTTAGCCACACCCAGTCTACTAATAAGCCCATTAAAAAATTCTTTATTTCTCTTATACTGTTTTATTTTTCTCTCTCTCTAGCATTTCTTTTTGGTTCTTTCTTGGATTTCCATCTCTCTGCTTACATTGCCCATCTGTTCTTGCATGCTGTCTACTTTATCCATTACATCCTTAGCATATGCATGGTAGTTGTTTTACATTCTTGGTCAGATAATTTCAATATCCTTGCCATGTCTGGATCTGATGTTTGCTCTCTCTCTTTAAATTTTATTTTTTTGCCTTTTGATATGCCTTGTAATTTTTTCTTGATAGCCAGATATAATGTACCAGATGAAAAGAACTGCTATAAATGAGCCTTTAGTAGCATTGTGGTGAAGTGTGTGGGGATGGGAAGCATTCTATAGCCCTATGATTAGGTCTGAATCTTTTAGTGAGCCTGTGCCTCCTGACTGTGAACTTCACAACTGTTTTGCAGATTCTGACCTCCCCCCCCCATCCTGCTCCCCTTCACCTATTCCCCCCACCCTGGGGGGAGAAGATGGCTAGAGCTGGCTTTAAATATTTCCCCGCCCCCAGATCAGTTAAGCTTTGATAATACCCCAGCAGGTTAGGCTCTGGTTAACTAGTTTCCCCTGAGGGCAAGTCTTGTTAAGAAGAACAGACTGTTCTCACTTATTTAAAAATGATCCCTTTCCCCCTCCACCTGTTGCAAGAGTCAGGGGATTTTTCTCTGATCTTTACTTTGAGAATCTGGTCAAGCTCCTGGAGGAAAAATTCCTAAAATTGTGGGGAGCTCCCCACTATGAGTGGGTCCATCTGAAGTTTTTAACTCTCAGACATGTCCACACTGAACCTCCAGCAATTCATTGGTTCTGGTTCAGGTTTTCCTACCCTGGCACTGGTTTCTATGGTGGTTTCCAGTCTCTGCTCCAGGAAGCAAAGACTCTCTGCATTCGCCTGTCTGTATCTCCAATCTTGGGGGCAGTAGTTTGCCTGTGTCCTCCCCTCTTTTAAAATCTAAGAAGAATTGTTGATTTTCCAGTCTGTTTAGCTTTTTACTTGTTAGGGCATAGTGGCAACTTCCAAGCTCCTTATATGAGGAACCAGAAACTAGAAGACTAGCACTTTAGTTTCGTCCCATATATTCAGGGATGAGGCCCCTTGAATTCTACATGGGCTTTTGTGTCAAAATAAAATAGCATTCTGAGTCCAGAGACTTGCTGTCAATGATATCAGCATTGCAGGACTGTATGCTCATGGTAATTGCCCTGATCCTTGGCGTAACTACTTAGCTGAGCACAGGGCTTGGCCCACAGAGGAGGATACACGTGAATAGGCAATTTCTGTCCCTGGAGAAACAACTACATCCACATGAATGGCACCAGAATGGTGTGTAGTCTGCTCTGGAGTCAGACTGACTCAAATCCCAATTATTAGCAGGGTGACCTTTGGCAGATTCTTACCAACCTTTCTAAGCCTCAGTTCCTCTTCTGTGAAACAGCACCAGTGATGGGCCTTCCTCATGGGGTGGTTGTGACACATGAAAGAGGAGAAATTAAGCGTTAGCAGAGGGCTCGTCTGTTAGTATTGATAAGTGCCCAATAACTGGGAGCTACTCTTACCAAATGGAATATGTACAAAAATATGCTTTTACTCAGAAGATGGAAGGGAGCAAGCTAACTCCTTACAGGGCTGGGAGGAGTCAGCAGATTCTAGAGGTGCTTAAACTTAGTCTCTGCCCCTCTCTGTTTGCTTCCCTTGCCTGTACTGTGCATGGGCCATTGGTTTCTGAAGGGGCCATCCCTTTGGCTTAGTCCTTGCTGTGGAATTGCCTCATAAGTCCTAGGGGTGTTTCCTTGTGCTGCGAGGCCTCAGTGGAGAAGGATGTCATCGATGGAGACCATTTTGACTTCCAGAACTTTCCCCAAAGGTCTTCCCCACACAGATCAACAGTGGAGTTGCTGGTCTTATGAAGGCTGCATTTGCTGCCTTGGGAACTGTAATTTGCCTCAATTTCTGTCTCCCTGTAAGACTATGGTATAAATTGCCAAGAATACTAGCGTTAGATGAGCAATAGGGCATTGGTAAAGTCCAGAGGAAATGCCTAAGACCATAACTAGAGAAAAGCCATACTTGTTATGAAACAGGCAGACCAGCTAACCAATCAACCAAAGAACAAAATGGAAACAGTGACACAGGCAGACCACACGAATAACAAGGTAAACTCTAGGTGGGTCACAGAAGGTAGGATCCAGGGCTGTCCTGGCTGTTTGGGTCTCTAAGCCCATCACATCAAGTGAGCTTCTTTGCACTCCCTGACTTGCCCCTTAGAGCAAAATGAACATTGGTGACAGTCTTGTAGGGCACACAAGGCACAAAGAGCACCACACTGACAGAATTGGAGAGGAAGGGAAAGGAGCAATCCCCCTCTCCTGCCTGTGACTTGTCTTGGTGATGAGAAATGACAGGGCAGAGAATTAGGGCATGTGCTCATGGGCTGACAATGGTGTTGCTATGCACTAAACGTTTGTGTCCCCCAAAATTCATATGTTGAAACCCTAATCCTCAGTGTGATGGTATTTGGAGGTGGGGTCATTGGGCAGTAATTAGGGTTAGATTAGGTCATGAGGGTGGAGCCCCATGATGGGATTAGTACCCTTATAAGGAGATGAAGGGGTCAGAGCTTCTTCTCTCCAACAGGTAAGGACACAGCAAGAAGACGGCTGTTTGCAAATCAGGAAGTGGGTTCTCAAAGGGACTAAACCATATGCTGGCACCCTGATCTTGAACTTTCAACCTCCAGAACTGTGAGAAATAACTTCTGTTGTTTAAGCCCCCCAGCCTACGGTATTCTGTTACAGCAGCCTTAACTGATACAGGGGTGTACACATGTGAATTGCGCTTAGCACGAGCTGCAACTTCGTCCTCCAGCTCCTCTGCCAGGAGGCTTTTCTTTTCAGAAACTAGGGGTCCCCAGAGTATTCGCTTGAAAGCATTGTCATCTGTAGAGAGCCTCCCAAAGGCCCAGGGCACATGTAAACAGAGGCCAGGTCTCAGCGGTCTTTTGTTTGGAGGGTGATCAGGGGATGGAACCCGCCCACAGCTGTATGGAATAGAAGAAGCCTTCACTTCCCAGCCAGGACTTTGTCCAGAATACACTGTGACATGATGGTGTAATAGGCTGAGCTCTTGATTCTATGCAGATCATATCCTGCTCTAATGGTACATGTGTGAAGGGGTCTGTGTGGTCCTATGCCTCCCACCCCCATTAAGGAGAGCTCTTGTTTCCTCATCATTTCACTTGTGGAATCTCCTAAAGTCTACAATTGCTTGTTAGACAAGGTGTTTGTTGAGTTGGGTCCAGTCTGGAGACCTAGTTTTGATCTGACAGTTATGTTAACTAGTTTCTAGCCCTGGGGTAACTGAAAACTCCATTTGAATTCCCCAACAATTCAAGCGGCTCGGAACCTCTGACAAGAAAGATAGAGCACGAGGGTGAGGTGTATCTTGTGCCTTTCTCCCTCCCTTTGCAGCCTCTCAGTATGTCTGTACCTCTCCTGCCCCTCTGGTGCCCAGACCACCTGGAGTCAGCGCCTCCACCTGGCCACCTCCAGACGGATCTTCCCCAGATGCTGCCCTGTGCTCTGAGCCATCCCTTCAGCATTGCTGATTAGCAAAGTTTCACTTCTGCAGAGACCTCCCAGCTGGACATCTCCCTGAGAGAAGCTGATCACCTAAGTCCTGTTAGGCTGTAAGGTTTATGAGGCTCTAATGTGAGATCCCTTCCTGAGGTTAACTGCATGTCGATAGGACACAATGCCCTCACCAAAGAGGTGGACTTCCCAAGTAACAGCATTCTAGGCATCAAGAGAGGGAGGTCAGGAGTCCCTAGAATCTCAGCTGACTTCAACCCTTGACAAGACTTAGTTAGGGTTCCCTTCCCAATGCAGACACCGGCAGTCTGCTTCATGGTGTCAAAGAAATCTGCAGCTGCTCACCGAGTGGCCCCGGACTGTCATTGCTCATAACCAGAATGGAAGGGCGAGAGAGCAGACACAGTCCGGGGCCACTTGGTGAGGTCAGGAAGTGGAGAAACTTTTCTCATATAGCTGCAGGTCGCACCTGGCTCAATAAACAAGTTTTTTGAATTGTTATTCATTTTGCAACTCAATAAAGCTTAATTATGAGGAAGCAGAAAGGCAAGCAGAAGCCACGCTCACATGATATTGTATTCCGTGCAGCAGTCCCTGTAGGGCCCTCGCACTTGCGATGCAATGTAGAACAAATTACGGAGACTATTCAAATTCATTTATTTTATTTTATTTTATTTTTTTGCGGTACGCGGGCCTCTCACTGCTGTGGCCTCTCCCGTTGTTGAGCACAGGCTCCGGACGCGCAGGCTCAGCGGCCATGGCTCACGGGCCCAGCCGCTCCGTGGCATGTGGGATCTTCCCGGACCGGGGCACGAACCTGTGTCCCCTGCCTCGGGTGGACTCTCAACCACTGCACCACCAGGGAAGCCCCAAAATTCATTTAAAAACATCATTGAGGAGCATCATAATAAAAACACAATGAAAAAGACAAGCTTGTGTGGTTAATTTGTAGCACCACGCATGTTCACGGGGGCCTGTGTGCATGTGTATGTGTAGGTACGCGTGCACACGTGGCCTAATTAGCTTTGCTGGGGACCGAGGGCTAGATGGGCTGAGGTGACGGATTGGACTGGCACAAGGGGGACACAGAGAGTGTTGGGGACTTCTGGGAAGTTTCTGCTGCCCTGTCCCCTCTTTCAGATGAAAGTCAGCAAGGCGTTGTTGGGACTTGAGTCCCAGGGCAGTGTCTAGGGTGACCAGGATGCTAATGAGGGGCTGAGGGGCCACCCCAGGAGCTAGGCTCAGGGAGAGGGTGTTCAGAGAGGGCTGCCTTTCCACCTCGCACTCACCTGGCCTCACAGGGGAGCCTGCTTGCCCCACCTGCAGACAAAGAGCCTACACTCCGATTCGCATTAGTCCCAATCAGGAGCATCTAGGGAGGTTCTGGGGGCTCAGATCATTTAATCGTATGCCAACCGCCAACCTACCAGGGTAGCCTGTGCCTATCACCCAGACCCGGCTGACTCAGGTGCGTGTGTCTGGCCTGCCAGGGCCTCAGACCCTCTGTCAAGAGCCCACCAGCCTGGGTTCTGATCCAGGGCATCTGAGCCCTCAGTCTCTGCACCTAGTGTCCACTTGACTTGTCCCTCCAGCCTCTGTTGAGTTCTTCATCTCAGCCTCGTGTCACCCGACTTCTAGAGCGGCCATTTCGGCTTCTCTCACCAACCTCCTGCTTTCTTCCTCCAGGCCTGCCCTGCCCCACCCTTTTGTTACCTAAGTCTTAACACGTTGAAGTAAAGCTAAGTCTTGTCCCCACCCCCGCCAACGCCACTTTGTCACTTTTCCTGTTGTGACCTTGAATCCACTGCTTTGGGCCTCAGTTTACTCATCTGGAAAACAGGTGTCATTAGTATGCCTTCTCTCCCTCCAGGAGTGTTTTCCGAATTAATTAATTCTCTTAATTAATTAATTAAGTAAAGCACTTTGAGATACTTAGACAAAAGGTGTGCTAGAAGTGCAGATTATTTATTCTTAATGAACCCTTTGGAGATAATTTATTCCTGATTCTGAAGGGAAGCTCAGTGGAACCCAGGGGGGACAGAAAATGACAAGGTTGGGTTTTTTTGTTGGTTTTGGGGGTAATAGAAGGAGAGGGCAGTTACTTTTTATTTTTATTTCTTTGTAATTTATTTTTGGCTGCATTGGGTCTTCGTTGCTGCATGTGGGCTTTTCTCTAGTTGTGTCGAGCAGGGGCTAGTCTTCGTTGCAGTGCGTGGGCTTCTCATTGCGGTGGTTTCTCTTGTTGCAGAGCACAGGCTCTAGGCACGTGGGCTTCAGTAGTTGTGGCACACGGGCTCAGTAGTTGTGGCTCGTGGGCTCTAGAACACAGGCTCAGTAGTTTTGGCACATGGGCTTAGTTGCTCCGCGGCACGTGAGATCTTCCCGGACCAGGGCTCAAACCCGTGTGCCCTGCATTGGTAGGCGGATTCTTAACCACTGCAGAGGGCGGTTATTATATGTAGTTATTCTCTCAGTGGGCTAATAGGGAGAGAATTAGCCAAGTGTTCTTTGCACCGAACTTGTGCTGCCTTAGCCAGAGCTGTTAACCCATGAAAGTGCAAAGGCAGACAGCTCCAAAGATGGAATGGTTTATAGATCTAATCACAATCTGATTTTAAGACTGAGAAGTCACCATTATTAGAGAGAGAAAGAGAGAGAGGAAGGGAAGGGGGTGAGGGGAGAGGAGAGGAGAGGAGGGAAGGGAAGGGAAGGGAAGGGAAGGGAAGGGAAGAGAAGAGGAAAGGGAGAGAGAAGAGAGAGGGAGGTTTTGAGTGTATCTGTACGCGTCATGGGTCCTCAAGGAAAGAGGAGATGCATGGAGAAGGCTGTGTGTTGGCTGCAGTCTGTGCCATGTGTATTTCTCAGCCAGATTCCTGCCCCTTCTGCACCATCTGCTCCTCCCAGCACTGACCATATCTGGACTTCCAGCAGGCCATCCCTCTCTCTGATTTCTTTTCCTAGGTCTGAACCTTAGCAGAAGTATGGAGTTTGAACATTTCACCTGTGTGCCCCTTGCCTCTCTCTTCTACCACCCCCGCCCCCTTGACCTATGTCTGCCTTGTCCCCAACCAGGCACATGGCCCCCAGGTGCTCTTCCCCATTCTTTTCAATTCCTGTCTCAGGAAGTGCAGGTGGGGGGTGTGTGGGGAGTGCAAGAAGATGGGGGTAAATGACCCAAGGCAATGGAAAGGGTTTCTCTTCTTGGCGGTATTTGTATCTCTATAGAAAGCAACTTCTATAGCCAAACACAAGTCTAAGGCTGAAGCATGTAATCCTGGTTACTTGTGGGCCTGGAATTGGGGAGGATGAAGGAGGGAGGAATATGAAGAGGCTTTAGTTATATCCTTTCTATTCTTTTATATACGTTGACATTTTTCCCAGTAAAGATGCATGATTTTTATTATCACCATCTTCTATCTCAAGCACATGAACAAACAGCCTAAAGAGGACATTTAAGGCATTGGCCAAAGGAGGCTGGGCGTTCTTCTCCCCGACAGTCCTGATGCTCCTGCCATCACTTGCCTGCGGTGTGATGTGCTCCTGGGCTGGCCTGCGAGGAGAGGGGGTTGGGAGAGAGGGTTGGTCAACGGGACCAAGGAGAGGCGATGTGAGCTGGGGAAGGTGAACGGGTGCGAGCCTAGAAACACAGATGCAAACTCATGCCTCCTGAAGCCCGTGTAGATTCTGGATTTTTGCAAGACATTGAAAGCTTTCCGGGACTTCCCTGGCAGTCCAGTGGTTAAGACTCCACGCTTCCACTGCAGGGGATGCAGGTTCGATCCCTGGTGGGGGAACTAAGATCCCGCATGCTGCATGGTGTGGCCAATAAATACATTAAAAAAAAAAAAGACAATAGATTAAAAAAAAAGAAAGCTTTCCTACAAGACAGAGGGGACTGGGGCCTTCGGTGACTCTGGCGTGGTGTGAACTCTGCAGACCATGGAGGGTAAGGTCTATTAGATGTGAGCACATGCTGCTCTGCCCTGGTATCTGATTACAACTGTAGGATGGGAGCTGAGAGGAAGGACACTCTCGTGGCCATGGGGTAGGCTTTGGAGGCAGAGGCCCCATCTCTGCATTAGAGTTTTGCCACTTGCTTGCTGGTAGCCTTGGGCAAGTTACTCAAGCACTTCGTGCCTCAGTTTTCTCATCTGTAAAATGGGGTAACAGTAGCATCTACCACACAGGGATGTTGTGAGGATTGAATGAGTTGAAGTGGTACAGCCCTTGAACATTGGCTAGCACATGGAATGTGCTAGATGTACATCAGCCGTTATGATTTTGTTGTTACCATAGCTTAGTGTTCATGTCTGCAGTGGAGCTCGGGCAGGCCTAAGCTGGGAGTGCAAGGAGAGCTTAGGCGTGTCAGTGTGTGCTTGCAGTGAGGGGAGGGGCCTACCCTAGGTTACCTGCACGGGGCACCAAGGAACCTGCTGGGGACGAAGCCCTTCCGAGGGACAGCGTGTCTGTGGGTCCAGTCCTGCAGAAGAAGTAATTCTGCTCCATGCCTAGTTTCCAGGCTGTGCCCCACCAGGCCCCCAGGCCCCCAGGTCCCCAGCCTGATTCCTAGAGGGACTAAGGGCTGCAGGGAAGTAAAGAATGAGCAAAACCAAGGGCTGGCAACCAACATTTCTGTAAATCACAGCACCAGACATCACCTGCAGCTTTGGGGCCATAGAAAGTGCGTGTGAGGCCAGAGGGCAGGGAAGCGTCTCAGGAAATGCACTGAGGCCTGGGTCCCGGACAAATGGAAGACAAACCTTGAGTGGTAGCTGGAGACGCCCCTGGGACTCTTTGGCAAAGATTCAAGGTGGCAGCAGTTCACAGAGAGGGGGTAGGATCAACACCAGGAAAATGGTGAGCTTGTTATTATAAAAAGAAGAAACTTAAAATGCTCTTTTTGTTGGGACCTGCCTTTCAAGGAGAGTGGGCCCTGTTTCCGGAAAGGCCTTTGGTCCCCTACAAGTTTTCTCAGACTCTTGGTGCTGAATGATCGGGCTTTTTCCCCTTTAATTTTCAGTATATCTCAGAAGGATATTTTGTAAGATGCAGTAAAAATGAATTACTAGTAAAATGAAATAAAAACCAGATGTACAACAGGCAAGTCCCAATTTTTTTTTATTACTAAAGTCAACAGACGTAAAATTACTCTGTCAAATTGCTGTACACTTCTGAATGTTTACTCAGAATTCTGGACTTACCTCTTCGCCGACTGGGATCAAATCTTGGGGCCTGGCTTGGGTCCAGGGACCACACTGAGCCTCTCCTGTGCGCTGACCTCATGGAGATGCTTGGCGCTTGGGGCAGCAGGTGGAGGGATGTCTGCCTCTGGATTGAGCAAGTGGGGAAACTGTGGATTAGCTTCCTAGCGCTGCCATGATAAAATACCACACCACAGGTGGCTTGAAACAGCAGAAGTTTATTCTCTCACGGTTCTGGAGGCCAGAAGTCCAAAGGCAAGGTGTCCACAGGACAGCGCTCCCTCTGAAGCCTCTAGGGAAGGATGCTTCCACGTCTGCTCCAGCTTCTGGAGGCTCCTACAAGCCGAGGTGTTCCCTGGCTTGTGGCTGTATCCTTCCAATCTCTCCCGCAGTCACATGGCCTTCTGTCCTGTGTATCTCCAAATCTCTCTCTCCTGTAAGGACACCAGTCGCTGGGTTTAGAGCCCACCCTAATCCAGTATGACCTTATCTTAAATTGATTACATCTGCAAAGATACTATTTCCAAATAAGGGTACATTCTGAGGTCCTGGTGGACATGAATTTGAGAGGCGGATACACTATTCACTATTCAACCCAGCACAGCTGGCATGGATGGACTCAGATGCTGGAGGCAGAGGGGACCGGAGGACGTGACAGAACTTAGGGGCCAGCTTTGGACTTCAGACTTGGGAACGTTTGGGCCAATTATTCCTGGTCAAGGAAGTCCTGGGTGATACCAGATACTTAGTCTAATTGTGACCATAATTGTACTCCTGGGCCATGTGGCCTGAGAAAATGTTGTTTAGAGGAGCAGGAAGGGGATTTCTAGGGTATCTGGGGCTTTCTCTCCATAACTTTTGAGTATGCAGAGGACACGAGCTGGTGGAGTCTGAAGCAAAACCAGCCACTCTCCTCACTGAGTGTCTGGGAGAGCCTTGGACAGAGCTCTGAGGGAAAGACAAGGTTTATGGAACTTTCTTGTGTGTGAGAGGCAGCGAATCCCAGTGGTTAGAGCACAAGCCCTGGTCTCAAACTTGAAGTTTGGCTCCACCATCAGAAACTTTGTAATTTTGGGCAAGTTACTTCCCTTTCAGTGCCTCATTTCCTCGTCGGCAGAATGGGACTAAGAGTAGCTCCCACTTCTATGATTGTTGTGAATAATCAGTGTGATAATATATGGAAAAGGCTTGGCACAGTGCCTGGCTCATGGTAACCACTCAATAAATGCCCTCTGTTATCAATAGAGTGGTTTTTAGATGGACCACGGAAGGTGAATGCTATCTTGAACTGTGCCTATTAGGAAAAAGAGACCTCGTATTTATAAACAGCTTTTATGAACCAAGCATTGTTTTGGGTGATTTATATGCTTATATAATATCAATAGATGTTTCTACGTGGTTAACTTGTGATTGATTTATTTACTAACTTAACATCTCAAGCTTTCATTGAGTCCTACTATGTGCAAGAGGCAGTGGGGGATCCAGGCACATTTAAGGGAAGGCCACTGCACTTTGGACAAATAAGTCAAATTTGGCTCTTAATGGGGCGTCAGCCTTTAAGGAAGGATTTTATGCAACTTTTTCTTAACACAGAAGATTTAATTAATTGACCTTTTAAGACCCTCTGGCCCTTGGTTCTGCAGGACAATGGGATAGAAGAAAAAGGTGACTTATTTTCACGGGCATGAAGCTTCATCATCACTGCTTGTCTTTGTCTATTTCACGAAGACAGTGTTATTATCTTAATCTGAGCTCTTAAGCAGTTTCCGTTCTGCCAAAGAAAAGCCTTTTCAGTTCAGTTTAGAAAATATCTTGTTTTATTTCATTCCCATGATGATTCATAACAAAATTAAAAAAATGTGAGTTATAACCAAACTGGATCAGTAATATGTAACCCGTAGCATTGCTTAATTTGTCTCGCTACTACAGTTTTAATAGAAAATATCATTTGATTGCAATTTAGAAATAAAATTTGATTTCCATATTATAACTAATATGAATAATAAGTCCCCAAATGTCTAACATACTTAGGCGTTTCTATTAACACAATGAATATGTTTTGGATGCTCCTGGCATACTAATTCAAAGTCTCATTGTGTCCTGGTACCTTTCTTGAGCTCACTGACCTCACCCAGGCAGCCTTTACCAGCATTTAGTTTTCAGCTGTATTAGTCCTTTGGAGTGCCGTGATAATTAAAGTGTTATGCCTCTTTAAATGAATTTGGCCGCTGGTGCCAGCCTGAATTGCTCTCATAAGAGTGCCTCCTTTCTCTCTGCGAAGTCTGGGGCTGTGGGTAGCTCTGCCATCTCGGCTCTGGCCTGGAACCTGGAGCTCATTTGCTCGTAATATTTGCCATTTCCAGATCCCCAGGCTTGTGTTCTGTCTGGCCATAGAGAGAGGTCGTGTGCTTCCCTTCCCTTATAAAAAACTCCCGTTCATTCATTCATTCATTCATTCATTCAGTAAGTATGAATTGATGGCCTACTCTATGCCAGCACTGTGTTAGATGCTGGAGTTACCATGGTGATGAAAAACAGATTCAGTCCCTACTCTTATAGAATTGAATAATCGTAATAAAGAATCCATAAATACATGCTATGGGAAAGAGAAATGCGGTTCTAAGCCAGCAATAACAAAGGGAACTGTCTAAGTTGGATGTTAGGGAAAGTTTCCTAAAAGAATGATGAGCTGGGGAGTGCTTTTGCAAGAAGACCAGAGAGCATGGGGTTTAGAGAGAACAGGGAGGAAGGAAGTGTTACAAGAGGAGGCTGGGGGCAGCCAGACTGTGCAGAACCTTGGGGGTCACAGGAAGGATGCTGCTTTTTATCCTAAGAACAGTGGGAAGGTACTGAACGTTTAAAGCCATGTGGCCAGATGTACATTTTGCAAAGATCACTTGGGCTGAAGTTTGAAGAATGGACTGAAAGTAGAATTGGAGCAGGAAGTTATGGTGGTTTGAACTAAGGTGGTGGTAGATAAACAGAAAGAAGTGGAATGCATGAGTATTTGGATATGAAGGATGTGATGAGAGAGGTACTAAGTCCACACCTACCAAACTCATTTTTTGCCTGGCTGCCCCTCTCCATCATCCCATGGCCCATTTTTGCACTTGATTTGGGCTCTGCTCAAATGTCTACCCTATCTCTCTCCTTACACTGTTCAGTTATCTTCATGATAATTTGGAAGACATCATATTACATATTTATTTATCGGTTGTTTTTGCCAGTAGAATGCCAGCTCCATGAGGTCAGGGAATCTGTCTCTCTCATGCCTGGAACATTGCCTGGCACACAGCAGCCTCTCAAAAAGTACTTTCCGAATGGATGAATGATTCTGAATAGCTGGCTCGTAGCGATCAGGCTGATGGTGGCATCCTCCCTGAGAAAGGGATGACTGGAATGGGACTAGGTGTGGGTGGGGCAAGTGGGAGGGTTATTGAGTTCAGTCCCACCTCTCACACTGACTGCCACCTGGACCGTGGATGACAGTCCATAGTTTTCTCCTCCCAAGAATGGAACGACCTATCCCCTTATTCCTCACAGAGGCTTTCACATAAGTAAGTAATAAAAATGATTAGAAAGCAACTACCAATGCTCAACCATGTGGGGCATATATGATAATGAAGAAAGGGCCAATTCCAATATTTCAAGCATGTCCTAAAAAGAATTTAATTGAATGCATCTTGGGCAAAGGAGTTCTGGTGGGAATATTGCCCCCTGCCCCGTGTTGACCCTGACTCACCCTGTACCGGTTTGGTGACCGGTATCCAAGCTCAGCTGCAACGTTCTTCTTGGGCCTGAGAAATGATGCTTTGTGTTTCCATGGCATTTTCACTTTCAAGGCGTTTTCCAGCCTGTGTTATAAAAGGAGCATGGACGGGGGAATCTGCATCTTTCACGTGGGAATCCGGAGGTTGGAGGTGCCCTGCGGACACAGCCAGGCAGTGGGCCTGGGAGCTGGGCTGGTTCTTGGAGCTTCACCCAGCGCCCACCTCTGACACGGGCCCGATCCAAGGCAAGGCCAGTCCTCACTGGTAAGCTGGAGGCTACCACTGCCCACTTTGCCAGGTTCCTCTGGAATTCAGCGAGAAAAATGTGTGTCTCTCCCAGCAGGCACTCGACAAATATTCAATGCTTCTCCCCTGGAAGGATTTGGATAGCATTCTGGGTTAGGAGAAAGGGGGAAAGGGTCAGAAAGGGGTCTATTAGGCCTCAAGGGGTCAGACAAGAGGGGTCTGGAGGACAAAGGCCCGGAAGCTGCTGTATGTTCAAGGCCGCCCTCACCCTCGGGGGCTGAGGCTGTTTTCTCCCTTCAGTACCACCGGTACGGTAGGTGGGAGGTGAGTCAGGGCTCACAGGTGCGCATGTGCAGTCGGCAGCTCTGCTTAAAGCTGGCCGTGTCCCCTTACCCATACTCCCCACCCCATCTACTTACAGAGCACATTCCAGTGTCCTGCCCGAACCCAGCAGCCCTTACTTGGCCAAGCTTCACTCAGGTCATTTATACTTCCTTTGTCAGTCTGCTCTTCCCACTGAGAACACCCACCTCCTTATTCTCTGCCCGTTAGATCCTACACAGCTTCTGAAACCCGGTTCCTCTTTCTGCTACACGATGTTCCCTTTGGGGGCTCTCCCTCGCTGTTTCGTGGGGTTGGCGGCACGGCACAACAGAGCGCCTGGGATTGAATCCTCCCTCAGCCACTTCCTAGCTGTGTGGTGTTAGGGAAGTTCCTTAACCCCTCTTTGCTTCAGTTTTCCCATCTCTAATTGTGTGTGTGAGTGCCTCATTAGGCTGTAATGAAGACTGGAAAAGTTACTTTACCTGAGGTGCTCAGACCACTGCTTGATGCTGTTCTCATGAGGAGACACCGAGCCTGGGCCCGACCTGATCTCAGCAACAGGCTAGATCTGCCTGGCTCGCCTACACCTCAGGCCTTGGCCCTTTGTGTATTTCCTGGCCACAGTGGCCCTAGGGAAGTTTCACACTATCCCCGTGGTTATAAAGGCCCAGCTGCTTCCTCCACCACAGCCCACGGAGCCCCTACATGTGGTACCAAGTGACCAGGAGAGACCTTGACATCTGTGCTCTGACCAGTTGGACTGCGGTGGCTCTGGCTGGCGACCCAGATGACGCCTCCTGGGTGGACCTTGGTCCCTGAGAGAAGAGAGACAAGAAGGAGGCAGTGATCAGGTGCTTGCCCTTCTCCTTCTCACTTTCCAGGGACGTCCTAAGAAGCAGTTGTTTCACGGAAACAACTCTGGCAACATCTTGTAAGACCAAGCAAACGGCATGTCTGTTGCCAGATGGTGGCCAGCTCAGTGAGGCACCCACCCGAAGATATCTTCACTCCCCCTGCTCCGGTTTCACTCCCTGTCCCCTCTCTACTGTGTGTTTTTTCAACACCACCAAGCAGTTAACTCAATTCTGTCACTATCTACCTGAAGATACCATCAGATCCCACAGGCTGAGGGCTCATCCCCACAAGACCACCCTTCTCTTTAGATGCCAGTCTCAAGTCCAGATCGTCTTCTGTGCTTCTGACCACTGGCTATAAACCAGAGGTTCCCACGACCCCCTTCTTGGGTTTGATTAATTTGCTAGAGTGGCTCACAGAACTCAGAGAAACATTCACTTACATTTACCAGTGTATTGTAAAGTGTATTAGAACGGATACAGATCAACGGCCACATGAAGAGGTAGACAGGATGAGGTCTGAAAGGCTCCCCAGCACAGGAACGTCTGTCTCCATAGAACTGATACGCACCGCACTCCTGGCATGTGTTCACCAACCTGGAAGCTCATCAAATCTTGTTGTTCAAGAGTTTTCATAGACCTTTTATCTCTAGCATCCCACACCTTCCCGCTACCACACGCAGTTCCTGGAGGTTGGCGGTGCGGCTGTACATGCCAGCCCTCTAGTCCTTGGGCTTTCTGGTGACTAGTTCCATCCTGATGCTATATAAGGGTCCCATCCTGATTTAAAGTCCTTGTTTCGAAAAACAAAGAGATTCCTCTCACTTAGGAAATTACCAGGGTCTTAGGAGCTCTGCCCCAGGAACCATAGACAGAGACTAAATATATTTCTTATCCCACACCCTCCCTCTCGCTTCCCTGGGATTGCACGCTCTAGTAAAACCACAGAAAGTAAGCTTTTGCCTCAAGTTTTTTTTTGAGGTTACCGTGGCTAAAGCAAGGGTCCTTACGTTATAATGCTTAGTAACCTCTTACGGGGAATGTATCTTTATGCCTAACTAGAGGATAATTTCTTGGAAGAGTGTACGAGGCTGTATTTTCTCTTATCTCCCATATTACTTGCCAAAATGGCTGATGGTTTCATTGGCTCCACCTCTGACCTCAAATCATTTGGTCAGAGCCCAGCGTGCATATAGCAAGGACTGCTTACTCTGGACTTGGAATGACCCAGAACTGATGCCACGCTGAAATCTTAGGTGCCATTAGCCCCTTCTCAGAGCTCAGTCCAGCCCTCTGTCTTATTCCCTTGAAATCTTCTACCTATTTGCCTCCCTACTCTGAAAACATGTTCAGGTCATTCTCATTTAAGAACCAATTAATTTAAACCAAACATATACCCCTGTCAACCACACATCCCAGTCTAGGAGTTGTCCTATCTTACTCTTGCCCTTCACAACCAATCATTTCCAAGTGCTTGCTGTACTCTTTCTTGTCCTCGTCACCTCCTGCGTCCCTCTCAAGTTATTGCAATCTGCCTTATGCCCCATCTGATCCATCCATCACTCTCTTTGCTGCTCTCCATTGACTTCCATAATGTTGAATTCAGTGGATACTTTGGTGCTTACTTGCTTGAATGTTGCTGACATCTCATACTGTTCATCATTTCTTCCTGAAACTCTTCCTCACTTGACTTGTGTGTTCCCATGGTCTCTCTGTTTTCCAACAACCTCTCAGGCTCTTCCTTCTCACCCTTCTCAGCAGCCTTCCTTCCTTCACTGACCCCTTAGCTGCTGGTATCCTCCAAGACTTGTTCTTGATGCTCTGCTCTCCAGTTTCTGTGTAACCCTTTTGGGGGGTTTCTCCTTCACACTGTGACCTCAGTTATCACAAATATTTGATAACTCCTGAATCTCTGAGTCCGGACTGAGGACCAACATGTTGCCCACCTGCCTACGGGATATATATACTCCTATCAAGCCCAACTTGTCTGAATAGAGCTCTTACTTCTCCCCGAAACCTGTGTGACCATTGCCTACCTCAGGAATGAACACCACCACCCAGCCAGGAACCCATGCCGAGACCTTATTTACTAGTCTCTATCTTCCTGCCCAGCTCCCCTTGCCAAGCGTTTAGAAAGGTCTGCAGCCTCTGTGTCTCTGCCATCACTGCCTTAGTTCAGCCTCTTGTAGATTCCTACCTGGATCATGGAAATAGTCCTCAAATTGATTTCCTTGTCTCCTGACTATCCTTCCCTGTGGGTACCTGTTTCCACTGACATCAGAGTAATCGTTACGAAATTACACTTGATTTTGCCGTGCTGCTTCTTAAAAGCCTCTGGTTGCTGACTCCACAGAGCTTCCGGTTTGAGGTTCAAATTTCTGAGCTTCACGCATACCAGTTCTTTCATGATCGGGCCCTTGCCTAATACATTAAGCTTCTTCTCTTTACCTTCCTACCCCCTTTCTCCGGGCAAATTTGAATTTTTTAATTTCCTTGAACATATTATGCTGTTTCAGACCACATCTTTGCACTTACTATCCCTTCTGCCGGATAACTCATCCATCCATCCACCCACTGCCTTAGCTAGCTAACGCCTATCTTCCCTCCAAACTTGGTTCACGCGCAGCCTCTTCTGAGGAGTATTCCTTTGGCTTCTCGGTCTGGTTTCCAGTGCTCTCTGTTTATGTTTTTTCATATAGAAGTAGTTATTACACTGACTTGTAAGAATTGAATAAGCTGCACTCTCAAGTGCCTTGAGATCAGGGACTGTCTTTTATTTTTTTTAACATCTTTATTGGAGTATAATTGCTTTACAATGGGGTGTTAGTTTCTGCTTTATAACAAAGTGAATCAGCTGTACATATACATATATCCTCATATCTCCTCCCTCTTGCGTCTCCCTTCCCCCCTCCCTATCCCACCCCTCTAGGTGGTCACAAAGCACCCAGCTGATCTCCCTGTGCTATGTGGCTGCTTCCCACTAGCTATCTATTTTACATTTGGTAGTGTATATATGTCCAGGCCACTCTCTCACTTAGAGGGACTGTGTCTTATATGTGTCTCCTCAATGCTTTGCACAATCCCTAGCACATGGTAGATGCCCAACAATGTTGAATGAATGAACTAAGCCCCCGCCCCATCCACTCCATCTTAAAACTAAGCCCCATTGATCACAGTAAGAGTGGGATGGAGAGGATGTGTTGATGGCTCTTTGTGCAGAACTCGTGGCTCTGCAGCTTCTGTACATGGCAGCTAAAAATGGCAACTTCATCTGAGTTTCTAATTTTGACTGAGGTCTCCTTAGGTGGGTGTTTCCACCATCTCTCCCTACCCCTGGCCCATTCGTCCCTTCATGGGCCTGGTCCAGGCTAGTCCTCCTCCCCCGGCTTTGCTGCCTTCCTTAGTGCCTCCCTCACC
Organism: Pseudorca crassidens; assembly: GCF_039906515.1. Classification (NCBI taxonomy): domain Eukaryota; kingdom Metazoa; phylum Chordata; class Mammalia; order Artiodactyla; family Delphinidae; genus Pseudorca; species Pseudorca crassidens. The sequence goes on along the minus strand of NC_090307.1, from coordinate 26,414,124 downwards.
CCTCTACGCTGGGAGCCAGCCTTCCCAGAGCCCAGCAAGCCTATTTTAGTTTTTAATCTTTCCTCGTAAATTAATCTCTCCTGCTACCTAATCATGCCTGGTGCCCTTCCCTGCACTCCCTCCACTTTGCCTACCTCTGTCGGTTAATGAGATGCCCACAGCTGGCTGCAGTCTCCCAGGCTCCATCTCACCACCAGAGACCATTTCCTCCTGGCTTTGTGTTATGGGCCCTGCACATGCCCACATGCCCAAATCATCTTGCCTTTTTTATTTATTTCTCTGCCACTTCCCATTGCAAGCTCATCTAATTTGTGCTCTGCTCTGGGGCTGCTTCTGTCTCAGCAGATCCGCACTTTTGAGGTCCCCCCCACTTATTGAATCCATCTCTGTCTTTATGATTAATTTTTCCTTCCTGTGTTAATGCTTAAGCCTTTCGAAGTCGAATCTCATTTAGGGGCACCTTAGCCAAACATTTTGCTTCTCCAGGTCACAGATAATTTTTTCCCACTCCTTCCCAGTTAGGGGCATCTGTCAGTTTCATAAGATGCCTTCCTATAAGTGCTAAGAAAAAGGTGGGCCTTTCCTGATCACACTCACTTTTATTAGAAAATGTCATCATACTTGTTTGCCTCAACTATCGGAGAAACTAAAGCTAAGTTTCTGATTGGTGGGAGCAGCTGTCTTTTTCCTGGGTCTCTGTGAAATTATCTTTTCCCCTTATTATGTGGCACTCTTATTAATTAGTATTATAAAGGGACTAATATATATGAGTTTTCTGCTAAGTTTACTTAAATTGTTTTCGGAAAGAAGTCGGATCTAAATAACATATTAAGTGCCTGGTGGGTTCATGTACTTTCTTTTCTTTTCTGTCTCTCTATCCCTAGCTCTTCTTCCTCAAACCTCTGAGCCATCATAGAAGTTGGTGTAGATGAGGTTTGGGGGCTCAATGGACAGAGTCTCTCACAGTCACCCTCAACTGCAGTCATTCAGATGTGGGCCTGATGAGGGCTCGGCAAGGCGATCCACACAGGTAGGCAGAGGGAGTGAGGTGGAAGGATGCTGGGGGAAGGTCTTGACTTTGGAAGACAGCAGGTAAGCAGGCTTGATTCTGTCCCTCCTGGTTGTGTAACCTCAGACAAGTTAACCTTTCTGAGTGTCATTTTCACCCTAAAAGGAGGATAACAACACCTCCAGGATTGTGAGGAATAAATGAGACAAAGTATGTCTTAGTACCTGGAGTGGGGGTGGGGAGGGGCGGGCACTCAGTTCAAGTTTCTATCCTTGATCTCAGGGCGGGATCCTCTGCCCATACATCTAGTATTACGGGGCCTGAAATCCCACCAGTAGAGTATCATAACTGACTCATTTTAAAAAGACAAACATCCCCATGGTGTTTCTAACTTAGCCTGGCTGAGACTTTCCAGGGGAACAAGCTGGCGCTAGGGGAGAGAGGCAATAGTTTGGTGTCGGAGAGCAGGAGGGTGAACTCTGGAGCAGCGTGTCTGGGGGGCATTGCTGAGGGGCGGGGTGAAGGTGAGGGAGACGGCACCTGATCAGAGGGTTGTGGTGCCCTCCAACCTGGCAGTGTTTAGAGCAGTGTTTCTGGAATGTCCGTGTGTATCTGACTTCCCTGGGATGCTTGTCGCCTGCAGATGCTCCTGCAGCCTGGCTGGGGTGGGGCCTGAGATTCTGCATTTCTGGCCAGCTCCAGCCTTGCCCCTGCTGCTCCTCCCAGGGCCACACTCTGGCTCGTGAGGATTTGTCAAACTTTGACTCGCCTCAGTTGACTTGCAGGCTCCGGGCAGTGCATGGGGGCCCCTGCCGTGCAGCCTCCTCCCAGCACCTGATCCCCAGCTCACTTTCCCATACCCTCTGAGGGCAGTGAGATTCCTTGCTTCCCAGCCTCAGGCCAGGACACCCTGCCAGGCCCATTTGAATTGTTATTATTAATTTTTCCCCCAGAACCTCACCCAAGTCACTATTCCTAAGCACTTTTGTAAAATTGAGAGCTACTATATTCACTGCTTTCCTTTTATCTCTTCATCTGGCATTTCTATAGATTACAAAAAGAGCAGTTAAATTTGCCTGGCATGAGTTGTACTCCATCAACCCCTGCTATTTACTGCTTGCGAATCCCTCCTTCTCCAACACTTACAAAGAGTTCCTCTTAGTGCTGGGCCCTTGGCTTACTTCAGAGGTGACTTTCATTTTAAGTTTCCCAAAAGGATGACGCGTAAGCCTCAACTTATTCAACTAAATACACCATTTTTTTTTTTTTTTTTTGCGGTACGCGGGCCTCTCACTGCTGTGGCCCCTCCCGCCGCGGAGCACAGGCTCCGGACGCGCAGGCCCAGCGGCCACGGCCCACGGGCCCAGCCGCTCCGCGGCATGTGGGATCCTCCCAGACCCGGGCACGATCCCGCGTCCCCTGCATCGGCAGGCGGACTCCCAACCACTGAGCCACCAGGGAAGCCCAATACACCATTATTTTTAAACATACACATACATGCTCATAAAATGACCAGGATCCAGGAATCCCAGACCTAACTCTTCCATTGACCAGACATGTGATGCCAAGATGGAAATCTCAGTCCTCGGAGCCTCATTTCCCTATCTGTGAAATGGGTAGAATAAGACATGTCAATATGTCTCACCGTGAAGGGGCTTCCTGGAGAACTCAGTGCATATTAGGTGCTCAAAGAATGCTTATGGGGAAAATAAGTATCTCTATGCTGTGAAAATTAATAAAGGGAAACCTCACTAACATGGAGTCAAGAGGTCAGAAGGGGGAGGTCTTATGCACATATCGCTTGACATCAATACAGATCCCAACAGGAAGAGACTACCTTGCATCTCCAGTAGGAAGTGACTATTTCACTATCCCCAGCAGGAGAAAGAAAGATTTCCCCCCAGCAACAGATCAGCCAATGAGAGACTGGCACAACTCAGTCAAAGAAAAGCCACTCTACTTTGAACTCCCAGTTTCCTTCAATGGACTTTTTGTTTATAACATGCCCTCCCAGCTTCCCCTTCTCCTCTGTAAAAGAGTTTCCTCTCCTTTGCTTTACCAGATTTGCACATGGTTCACCATAGTTGCATGTCCCGAATTGCAATCTTTGCTGCTCCTGAATAAACCTGTTTTGCTCGTAAAACAACCGGCTGTTTTGTTGTTTTAGGTGAACCATGCTATGACACTATCATTGCCTACCTGATAGCTATTCACCTCTTCTTCCTTACTAACAATGCCCAATTTTGTTCAGGGTGATGATCAGCTAAAACCGTACTCCCTCCCATACTCCCTTACAGCTAGAAGTGGCCATGTGACATCTTCAGGCCAGTTAGATTTAAGCTTTGGTGGGGGTGGGGTGAGGTAATTTCTGGGAATCTTATGTCTTCCTGATTATAGAGGTGACTCTGTCCTTCTTCAGATCTGAAACAGACACAATACACAGAAGAACAGCCATATTGCAACATGAGGCAACAAGCATGAGGATGAAAATTAAAAAAAAAAAGAGGGTAGAGTGAGAGAAGGGGAAAGAATGGCTCCCCGACGGTGGCATCACTCGGCTTCCACACAGCCCTGCCTGCCTTTGCCTGGAATGCTCGTCTCAGAAGAGTGTGACGATTAGGCAAATAAAGCCTCAGTCACCATGTGCCTAGTCCCTCACCACTCAAGATGCTGCTTGTGTACCAGGGAGCTTGTTAGAAATGAGGACTTTCAGGTTCACCCGAGAAGAACCTGCATTTTAACTGCAATCCCCAGGTGAGTTACACTCACGTTACAGTTTGGAAAGCACTCTCTAGTCAAGGTTCCTCTTGCTTACAGCTAACATATTTCTAACCTAAACCCGTATTCTATATTTTCATGAGGAAGAGATAGAAGCTGAGTTCTTGTTGTGTGTGTGGTATCGATTTATGTTTTATTTTTTCACTTGTTTTTAAAGATCTTTCCTTTTTTTCAGTGTTGACCTTTTATTAAAAAATTCTTTCCAAAATGATGATTCTATATACATCTAGAGTGAAATGACTTCTACAATCAAGCTAATTAATATGTAATCTCCTATAGCTTGATCTTCTTTTGTGTGGACATATCTTTTAAAAGGTGTATCCACATATATCTCTGTTAAAACCCTTCTCTCGACCTTGGAGAAATTTTTAAAAATCTGCCTCTTTTGTGGAAACTATCTGTCTACTATGTGAAAAAAAGCACAACAGACCTTAAATAAATATTTGTTGTTGCATAAATACTTATTTGACTACATGTTACATCTCCTCTATTAGGTTAAAAGCTTGAGGTGGAGAAGGATTGTGTCTTAGCTCTCTTAATTCCATCCAGAGCTTAGTAAAGTATCCATATAGCAATGAGTGCCCGATAAATATTATACGAATTACTTTACTATATATTCCACTTACTGAGGCAACCAAGGGGAGTTTCTTGAAATTCCTCCATCATACCCTCAAAATCCTGTCACAGTTTCTGAGCGTTTAGGAAGAGTGCGTCTATTCTAAATAGTTAATGTATTTACTTTTATTAGCTATACTATAGAATCACTTTCCCTCTTCTCTTTGGCTTCTAGGAAGCTCACAGCTAAATGTAGTTAACCTCGGTTTGGCTTTTCTTATTTCCCCTAATATCTATGTTTCCTGATTTGTTATTTTCTGTTTTAACGTTCTTATTTTAACCATGGCTTTTATTTTCAGCTCCTCAAATACTTTTTTTGGAAACAACAAGGTACAAATTAAAGATAAAACCAAAACATGGGGAGTCTATCTTGTCTAAGGGAGTGGAAGAGTTTTCCTTAATGGTAAGACCTAGGCTTGAGTTTCTTCCTTTGTAAAAGAGAATTCATGGAATTTACCACCCACAGCTGCTGTGGAGATAGTCACCACCACACCATGGATGGAGGAGAAAGGAGAAAACAGAGGAACAGAGAGCAAAAGCCTTACATATGTCTGAGAATTGAAAAATTTCCACCACCCACTCCATTCCCTTGTCCCAGTCTGTCACTGCCCATCATTCATCACTAGTTTTGCTCACTGTGCTTGTCACACGGCTGTGGCTTCCATAGGCTGAATCAAAGATTGAGAAACAGTGTCCCCACTTCTGCACCACTTAGAATGACCTCTTTTCTCTCTAGCGATTCCGCCTATGCTGCAGAACCCTGCTCATCTTTCTCCTCCTGACAGCTGCAGCTCACAGGGAGACCTGCCTCCCTCGGACCCACGGGCAGTCAATTTTGCTGTGTCTTTTTGTTCTTCTTTCTTCCTCTAAGGAGTATCTTCTTCCCAGGGCTGGGAAGGGGGCATTCCTTTGTTTCCGTAACGGTTCTTAGTCGGGTCTGGTATACAGTGGGCACTCAATCCATACCCCATTAGATACTACTTAGCATGTAAACGTAGTCTCAGACATGGTCATAATATGTATCGTGCTTTTTTTTTTTTTACATCTTTATTGCAGCATAATTGCTTTACAATGGGGTGTTAGTTTCTGCTTTATAACAAAGTGAATCAGTTACACATATACATTATGTTCCCATATCTCTTCCCTCTTGCATCTCCCTCCCTCTCACCCTCCCTATCCCACCCCTCTAGGTGGTCACAAAGCACTGAGCTGATCTCCCTGTGCTATGCGGCTGCTTCCCACTAGCTATCTATTTTACGTTTGGTAGTGTATATATGTCCATGCCACTCTCTCACTTTGTCACAGCCTACCCTTCCCCCTCCCCATATCCTCAAGTCCATACTCTAGTAGGTCTGTGTCTTTATTCCCGTCTTACCACTAGGTTCTTCATGACTTTTTTTTTTTCTTAGATTCCATATATATGTGTTAGCATACAGCCAGGATATGGAAGCAACCTAAGTGTCCATCATCGGATGAATGGATAAAGAAGATGTGGCACATATATACATATGGAATATTACTCAGCCATAAAAAGAAACAAAATTGAGTTATTTGTAGTGAGGTGGATGGACCTAGAGTCTGTCATATAGAGTGAAGTTAGTCAGAAAGAGAAAAACAAATACTGTATCATGCTTTTAAGCTCTATATTCTTACCTACAAGAGCACCCGTGGGTCAGTCTGTAGCCCAAGGCATTCATAAATACAGAGCCACACAGTCAGTGCTAAGAGAAACCATAAGGCCATTGGAATCTGATCCTCTTGCCTTCTAAAAGAAGCCCAGGGAGGAGAAGGGCCTGTGGAGGGTTCCACAGCTGGTTGGTGACACAGCAGAGAGAGACTAGAGCTCAAGTCATTTGACCCTGAGTCCAGCATGAACATGGCCTTCAGTTGTATCTACTCACTGAGGCCAACACTTCCTTCCTTCTTCAGAGTCCAAGTGTGAGTGCACCAGACTGAGGTTCGGATTAAAGCAAATCAATGCAGATTTCTTCAACACAAGGCTGACGATCACCCAGAAAAATGGGTTTTACAAAGTCAGATTCTATTTTAACTGCATTAAGGTGTCTGGCCAATTAAAGGACATTGGAGGTAACAGGTCTTGTAAAGTGGAGAATCATTTTATAAAGTGAATATCCACCTTTTTTGCCCATTGAGATTCCATCAGGGTTTGTTTCATAAATGGAGGATTTGCCTGTTATACATCTTGGTTATACTCAAAAGTGAATGGTTATGAATTCATTTATAAATTCTGCAATAGGTATGAATTATTTATACCATCATAATCTTAGACGTATGAAAGTGTAACTCTCTATTTTTCTTTATAACTGAACTCAACCTTAGTTCTCTACCTCTCATTTCTTCCAAAGGTGGAAAACAAACTTACCAATTCAGGACAATCTGTCACTTCTCATTTAAACATGGTCAGTTTGGGATTTAACCTCTGTTTTGCTCTCTTCTTCCTGTGGTAATCTACATTTCCGGGGGCCATGAGGAAGGATACCTTGTGGACTCTGTTGTGGGTTTTGGGGTATTGGCCGCTGCCCCTGATGCGCCTGTAGCACATGACCCCACTGTGGCTTCTAGGGCAACGCTGTTGTTTTCTCCTTGTCCCAACTGCAAAGCCTCTTTGCCTTTTTTCCAGCTGCTCTCTGGCCACGTCTACATCTCTTTGGGGGAAGCTTGGGAATGCTGGTGGCTTTCCCCACAGTACACTGGGATGAACAGGCTCCTAAGACTGATCTTAGACACTCACTCCCAGCCATTGCTGGGCTTCTGCTCAGGCACCATGCTGTATGAGGACACCTGGTCTCCTGGGCTACATTCTGGAAGGCAGACAACATTCTCTCTAGCTCTCAGATTTTCCTGTGTCCATCTGAGATGTGTAGTCAGGGTTTTGATCATGATGCAGTCCCTTTTTACCCTGCATCTCCAAGGGTCAGTGCTGCTGGGCTCCACATCAGGGACCCATTTAAACCCCAGTCCCATGTCCTTTGATTCTTCTCTGTCTCGCTGGCTGATCTTCCCCACCTCTGAACCTAGACTGGGGGGCAGTTGGGGAAGAGAATACCGTACTCACTTTGTATTCTTCTCTATCTTGTTTTTAAAACCTATGGTTTGAGACTTCCAAGCCCCCTTTGTAACTACCACAAATGCTCTCTCACAAAACCCTTTGCTTTCACACCTCCATTTCTGCTAAGGACATTCAAAAGCATGCCCTGAAATTCTAAGCTGGGCATTGGCACCATGTTCCTGACTGTCCCCATCCTCCCTGGAAGGCAGAGTATCTGGAAAGCTGCCCAAGTGGCAAAGAAAGGTGAGATGCAAAAAACACTGGGAGAAGAAACGTCAGTTATTACTTCAAATTATTACTCACCATATTCAACAATTATGGTAGGGAGTGTAACTTAGAGCAAAACTTCCCAAGTAGCCAGCCAAAAATGGTTTGTACATAGGTGGAGATATAGCGATACTTTCAGCCCTGGAGGCTACTGGGATCCTCAGAGACCCTGGAACTATCAGCATTGGCTACAAGCAGCCTGGTGGAGACTCCTCTGAGCACAGCCGAAGGGAACAGTTTCCCAAGGGTCCTCCTGTGGTCCTCATCACCTGTGGCAAGCACAACACCCATGCACCGTACATGCACTGGCCTCCAGGGTTGCTGAGTGCAGCCAAGAGTTGCTCGGCTTCCTACATGTCTCCTGCAAACATTTATTCACTGTGTGCAGGGGCATGGAAGCTGCTGGAGGATTTGTGTTCCAGGCACCCAAGGAGCATGGGACATAGCGCAAGTTGTGCGGGGCACGCTGGGTGGTGTTCTTGGAGGACACAGCGACAAGTAAGTCCTGAACCTCTACTTTACATTCACAGGATTCTCTCTTCCATTGCAGGGGATGAGCCCTTTCAGGAAAGCCCAAGCCAACTGCTGGGTGGCTGCATCTGCATCCCTTCAATCAGTTTTTATCATTCTATTGAAACATTTGATATGCAAAAGTTCATTCACTTAGAAACCCAAACGTAGTATCACAAGAAATTCCGACAATGTAATTGTCAATGAAAGAAAAGGAAAAGCTCTTACATTCTAAAAATATAATTTCAACTATGGTAAATTTCTTATCTGTAAAAAAATGATTTAAAATTTTTATTACCTAACTGTGTGAACAAAGTTTCTGGTGAGTTGCCGTTATTGAGAATTTGAAGAGACCATCATTAAGAAGTATTGATCAGGAACTGTGTGTAGCCATTTCAAACATGAAACTTGATATGAAAACATTATGTTCGCAGAAGCTAGCTTTCTCATTACAAATATGAAAATATATTATTTGAAACTTTTATGCATATTCAATCTTTAATATCTTCCCCAATACTTATTTTTCTTATTGTAATTATATAATATAAACAAAAGGTAATAAAAAATTTTCCACCAAGTTCCATAGAAAGACTCCCAAATCCCCTCCAGTTCATTCTGTTATGCAGCACAAATATTACTATTTTTTTTTTTTGCGGTACGTGGGCCTCTCACTGTTGTGGCCTCTCCCATTGCGGAGCACAGGCTCCGGAAGCTCAGGCTCAGTGGCCAGGGCTCACGGGCCCAGCTGCTCCGCGGCACGTGGGATCTTCCCGGACCGGGGCATGAACCCGTGTCCTCTGCATCGGCAGGCAGACTCTCAACCACTACGCCACCAGGGAAGCCCCAAATATTACTATTTTTGTGTATGTGTAAAAAAGTTTGGGAGGCTCCATTCTGCTGCAAAAAAATGTGAATTCTGGATGCAAACCAGCTACAGTTCCAATCCCACCTCTGCCACATGCTGGCGGTGTGACTTTATCCAAGCTACTTAATGGTCCTGAAACTCAATTTTCTCGTAGGCAAAATGGGGAAACAGCTGCTACTTCTGGGATGGATGAGACCCAAAAGATTTCACTGGTACTTCAAACTCATCTCTGCACCTGTGTGACCTTCAGCGGGACCCCTTGATTTCTGAACCCCATTTTCCCAGAACCAGGGATTCAAATACTGCCCCCGAGGGCCAGTATGATGGCATGTGGTCCCACTGCCGGTCCACGACCTCAGGAAGAGCAGAGCTGGGTCCCAGAATCCTTATAAAAGTGCTGCCCCCGGAAGAGTGGCGACTGTCTCCCAGCACCCAGCTGCCAGTCACTGATATAGTATTCAGAATTTGGAATTTATGGAGCCGTTTTCCTCTGTCACATCATCCATCAGAGAAAGACACAAGAGATGGAAGGGGAAAAAGTTAAAAACCTGTTTATTGCTAAACTTGCTCTAGGCATGTTTTAGCTTATTGTTCAGCTCTGTTCATTTCCATGCAATTTGAATGGCTTTCTTCGTTGCAGTGGCCAACATGTGTATACATGGTTGGATGCATGGACTCACGGAGATATCTTTATCTCTGCCAAAATGAAAAACCGCCAGAATTTACATTGTTTGTGGAGTTTTAAAGGCTTAGCGGCAGGCGGGGATGGCCAGCACGCTCCCGGCCCAGCTCTAGCTTCCTGGGCACCCTTGTGTGGGCCCAGGCCTCCCTTCATCGGCGGACGGTGCTGCACTGCAGTGTTTGTTGGGGATGCTGCATTCGTTCCTGTCAATGTCAAGGGGAGTTTGTGGGCAGGATGAGTATAGAATGCATAATGGCAACAGGCAGCGAAGGCAGGCAACTGGATGTGTAGGGATGGAGAGAGGTAAGAAGCTATCAAAGGCCATCTTTGCAGAACAACGACATCCAGCTTTTTAAGAACACTGAAATGTGTCTGGTGGCAGAAGAATATGATGAAAACTGTACTCCACAGGGATCTGGGAATCCTGGGTGAGATCTCCCGTTCCCACCGTGAGAGCTTAGTGGGGCCCTAGGTTAGGTTGCTTGGGTTTATTCCCTGCTCCACACTTCTAGCTGTTTGACCTTGAGCTAGTTACTTAAGCATTCTATACTGCAGTTTCCTACTTTCCTCAGCTGTGACATTGGAATAATAGTCCTGTAGTCGTGAGGATTAATGGAATGTCTGGCACCATGCTCGGCGCAGGGAGGGCACCTGATACACACACACACACACACACATAAAACTTATTCTTATAAATATATATATATATATATATATGTATACTACTTATTGTTATACATTTGCTGTGTTCACCTCCCAGGGCTGTTGTACTAATTGCTCAAGGTGTTGAGTGTGAGTTTTCAGAAGAGTATGAACTGTCAGCACACGGTGGGCATGGTTGACCCTGGAAGCCCGCCCACACCCGCCCCACCCATGCTGGGGTAGTCAGGAACTGGGCTCGGCTCTCAGGGGGACTGTAGTTGGGCTTCACCCGGAGAAAAGGTCTTCCCTGTGCCCTGGAAGTGCTGCTCCGTGGCTTAGCTTGGAGGTGTTTGCTGGGCCTGCTTGGTGAAAGTTCTGACCTGGGGCTCAAGTATATTATATCTTGCTTTCATTTTGCTTTTTAATTGGTATCCATTATATTAAAAGGTTTTGTTTTGTTTTTGACATCTCAGCTCCTTCTACTTACTTTGCATATAGAGAAAGCCTGAGAAAAATGTGGTGTTTTACAAACATTCACTTCTAGAGGGGGCGTGGGAGAGGGCAGACGTTGCCAGTCTGGACCAAGGAGTTAGGCATGGTCTGTGCCCTTGTGGAGGGACAGGGTGACACAGGCAGGGCCCTGATCTGGAGTGGGACTAGGCCATTTGCTGGAAGAGGTTGGTTTGAGCTGAACCATTGAACCCACTGGATTGTTTGGAATTTGGGCAGAAGGAGAGGAGATGATGGGGGTGTGGGCTCTGTGTGTGTGTGTGTGTGTGTGTGTACGCACGTGCGCGAGTGTGCTGGGAGTACCTAAGAATCTGACCACTCCCCGGAAATCCCTTTTGGAAGTAGGCATGGCTCTTGTGCACATACATAGATCCAGACACACATAGCCTGAGACTACTTCAGATTCTGAGATCTAAGAGCTCGATGTGATACAATCCATGGTTCACAAAAGACCTTTTCAAAAAAGAGGATGCTGGCAGAAGAAGCCACGTTATCTATGGCATGCAGGAAGATTGGCAAGGATGGCGAAGGGCCAGAAACCACACCCCATGAGGAACAGGGCAGGAACTGGGAGGAAGGTTGTGTCTGGGTCTCCTGTTAGGGCTGGTAATGAGTCACATGGCTGCAGAGGCCTGGCTTTCATGGTCCATCAAAGGCAGATGTGGCTTCTCAGGCTACTGACATTCTCCATCTGAGGCTGTGGGCTGCAGAAAAGGCAGAGGGAAATTCTGTGGGGTAAAGCCTGTGGCTGAACTTTGTCACATTTTTGGCTACAAGGGAGAATATAGCTTCTCAAAAAAAGGTGGGCTTTGGACTCAGACAGGTTCAAACCCCTGCTCCGCTGCTTTCTGTCTTCATGACCTTTGATAAGTTACATAATTTCTCTGATGCGTCGTTTTCTCATCTGTAAAATGGACATAAGGATATCTACTTTGCAGGGTTATCTTAAGAATTATAGACAATGCATTTAAAGTTCCTAGTTTATTATAGGGATTCAATAAATGGTAATAATAGCTAACATTTAGCAAATCTATCCATGTTTTGTTCTAAATGCTTTATACAATTTAACTCATTTGATTTTCACAGCAACCCTTTGGAAAAGACACAATTTTATCCCTTTTCTCAGATGGGGAAATTGAGGTGCAGAGAAATTAACTAACTTGCCCAAGGCCCACCCCATGTCAGTGGGCAGCTGGAAGGGAAACTGGGCAGCTCAGCTCTGAGAGGTTACTTAAGGCACTGCACTACCGCTACCAGTATTCCAGTGCTGAATTCCCATGAGAGAAGATGATTCACATGGTTGCCACTTACAACCTTGTTAATTAGCTGAAATATACTTTATATATCAATAAACATGTGTGTGTATATATATATATATATATATATATATATATATATATATATATATATATATATATATATATATATATATATATAGACTAGGATGGCTGCACCCTCCAGTCTGGCCAAGGTGGGGGTCTGATGGGTGCTTCTGGGAAAAGTCTTCCTCTCTGAAAAACAAGTAATTTTGTTCTCTGTTACCCCAAACACCTTCACTGATACAGTTAGTCTTCAAATAAAACCTGCAGAAGAGCAATGTCTGGATTTTTTTCTCTGCTTATTCTCGAGTTCTTGAGACTGAAAGCACATTCGAGTCAGAGAAAGGTTTGGACCTGGTCTCCCCTTACCTAGGCAGACAGGCCACAGGCTTTCAATGTGAAGTGAATATGGGACTGGAATGTGTTTATTTCATTTCCCTTAGGGGTCAAGGGCAAGTTTTGTAGTGGGGTAGGGAGTGGGGTAAGTAGCGGTTGTCAGTATCATTTCCTCCCCTTTGGCAATATGAAGGGTTCAATCCTTTCCCAACAAAACAAGAAACCATAAAAATCCTTCTTGGCCCTGTGGCCCTCCTCCAACCTTCAGTGAGTTCTCTCTTCCCGTTTACTCTCAAGTCACCTTCATGCCTCCCCTTCACCTCCCAAAGCCTAGGTCAAACTGATCAAACTGCATCCTGCTCTCAATGAAAAAATTAAAAATGAAAAAATAGTCAAAGGCTAGCGTTGGGCTTGCTAAGCCCAGTGGTGCTTCACAGTCTGGCACACCTGTGCACCAGACCGAGCTCAGCTCTCACGTCTACGTGCCACCTTCTCAGCCCTTCAGGGCACCCTGCAGTCCCCTGAGGGTTCAGCTCGTGATGGTCTCTGCCCACGATGGTGTCTCAGCCTGGATCATCCTGCTGCCCTTTCTTTCCCTAACTTTCTCTCACCTTGTACACCTCTCTTCTTTATGGCATCACCATTTGGGCATAAGGAATGTTAGCTGAATGAGACTATACCTTGCTCTCAAGGAACTTGAGGAACAGAACGTCAAAAAATATTAACAAATAAGAATACAAGTCAAGGGCAAGTGAATGGTCCAGGACTTGTGGAAAGAGGAGCTTGTTTGGAGGTTGCTGCAGTTGTCTGGGCAAAAAAAATGATGAAGGGCTGGATAGTGGGAATGCAAAGGACGATACTGGGGAGATTCCATTCACTCAGTCATTCAACAACCTTTTATTGAGCATCTACCAAGTACCAGGCTCTGAGGATTCAGCAGTGAGCAAAACAGCCCCAAATCTCAGCCCTGTGGAGCTTACATTTCTAGTTGGGGAGAAAAACAAGATGGATAAATAAAAAGGTTAGGAGGTCAGATGGTGCGAAGTGCCGTGGAAAAAATGAGGCAAGAGAGGGAAGGGGGATGGCACATGGCACAAGTCTTAAGTGTAGTGCTCATGACATTTTAAGCCTTGCAAGCCTCCCACCTGCCCAGCTTTCTCAGAATCTTTTCTGACTTCTTTTGCCTATAGTGATGGCCTCTCATTTGAAGAGACTCCAGGACACTGAAGGCCCTCACCTTCTGCTGGGCATCTGACACATTCTCCTTTGAGTCTTTGCGAAGCCCCTCTTGGGTATTGTAGAGGCCAAACTCCCTGCAGACTGGGGCCACATCCTAAACTTCTGTTTCCTGCTCTTCTGTAACATCGTACCCAGCTCTATTAGATATTCAATAAATACTTGTTAATTTGATTGATTGCACGATTCATAAAAAAAATTGCAAGTGAAACCTCCAGTTAAAGTCTCTTAAGGAGTTTTTCAAGACACTGATTACTAAACACTTTACAAAAGGGAAAACATCTTTAGAAGAGAAATTAGGATACTAACTCTTCTGGCTGTGATGATAAAAATCAGAAGTGTGAACATATCGTATTCCTCCTGAGAAAACTGTCATCCAGAGAGGAAAACAATTTCCCCAAGATCCTACAGTTGTGCTTTTCTCTGACTCAATTTTCTTATCTGTACAATGGGGTGAATTACCACCTAAATCACTTATTCAAAAAGAAGTTGTGAGGATCAGGTGAGCTACGGAGGAATTTTAAAAAGACAGACGTTCAGCCTCATATAATCATTCATTTCCCATTTATTACTCCTCCCTTTCTTGCCAGCGAAGGCAGAGGACTCCCCGACTTATGGCCCATTTACTAATGCTCAGCTGCCTATGTTCCTGGTGGAAGAAGAAGCCTTGCCTCACCTACAAAGCCAGGAAGTTCCTGCCTGTCAGGGTGGGGAAGGGAGGCTGGGGCAGCAGGCCGTGTGCCCTTGAACCAGCTCTGTGTACCTAACAGCTTGCCTATTTTTAATTTAATCTTTTGCTGCCCTCCTTAGCATCTGGTTATTATTAGACCATAACCACAACAATAAGTATTCCAATTCTATCTTCTATTTGCAGAGTGCTTTGCAATCATTTTCGTTAGTTAGTTGCAGCTCGGTCGTCCTGGAAACCAATATACACACGAACAGGAAGAAAAACGGGCCGGGTGCAGGGGTAAAATGTCTACCAGGCAGCTCAGTTTGTCTTTGACCAGCAGGACGCCAATGTCCCCTTGGGGGCAATTGGAGAAGTTAGGCTAAGGTAAACGTTCAGCAGAAAGAAACTGGAACTCAACCCTGGCACTTCTATTCAGTGGGAACCTCTGATGCATCTGTGGCTGACCTGGTCACTGCTGCCCAGCTAGTTAGTGGCAGAGCTAACCCTGCGGTTTGGGGCACAGAGAGAGCTCGCTCTTTGTCTTGCATCTGGGGTGACATCTGAAGAAATCGCCTTGTACATAAGCAAATGTACAACTCTCTCTCTGGGAGATCAGTCAATTACAGCAAATTGAGCTATTTCATTTCGGCTTGCAAATGGCTTTCAGTTACACAAGTAGACACATTAATCTAATAACTAATGATCATATATTTCACTAATCATACAGCCCTGCATGTGGTATAATATCTAATTATATTTAATATTAAGACATCTTCACATGTGCGTTTTTACCAACTGTCTAGCTCGGGGAGCATGCAAGAGCAGAGTGGCGAAGAGAAAAGAGCAGCTCCAGGTGGGGGGCCAGCTGGGAGGGGACAGGCGGGGTCCAGGAGGCCAAGGGGTGCCCCCTGGAGGAGGGGCCTTCTTCAGGGTGTGTGTGGGAGACCTGTGTCAAATCAGGGGCCAAAGCTAACTCATGGGGAGCTTTTGTGATAAAAGTACCCCCTGGGGCCACCCACTGGATAAGGGACCCCTTGCTTGGCACTGGTGTAGCCAGTCATCAGGGTGCTCAGTTGGACCTAAGCCGGCAGAACATGTGCTGATATCAGCTCCCATTTGCGCTCCCTCCTCCGGGTACCCTGGTGCTGGGCATCATCTACATGGCCCTAGGCACTGCCCTGGAAGAGCTTGGAGTCAGGGCAGGGAAACTGAACACACAGCTCCCTGCAGGGTGAACTCAGTCACCTCCTACTTTATCTCTTCTGAGAGCCAACCCTGCAAATAGCAAAGGACCTTGAATGGGGGGTGAGATTGCTGGGTGGGGTAGAGGAGGAGGTGAGACTGAGGAAGGCCCGAGGGCTCTGGGTTGAGTGTGTGTTTCTGAGCTTTTTGTCCTTTGGTATCAGCCTCCAGCTGTCACCTCCTCCACTTTTGGCTGCATCCCTGAAACACTGGTTGTTATGGGATGAATGTCTGTGTCCTCCCCCCAGATTCCTCTGTTGAAGATCTAACCTCCAATGTGATGGTATTTGGAGGTGGGGCCTTTGGGTTTAGATGAGGTCATGAGGGTGGGGTCCCCTTGATGGGATTAGTGCTCTTATAAGAAGAGGAAGAGAAGGAGGTGCCCCCTTCCTCTCTCCATGTGCATGCACTGAGGGAAGGCCAGATGAGCACACAGCAAGAAGGGGGCCAGGAGGAGGGTGTCACCAGGAACCGAATCTGCCAGCACCTTGATCTTGGACTTTTCAGCCTCCGGGATTGTGAGGAATAAATGTCTACTGTTTAAGCCACCCAGTCTATGGGATTTTGTTATAACAGTCTGAGCAGATGAAGTCATTGGACATCTGCCTGGTCATTGAAGTGGCTCTGGGGTTATCCTGAAGACAGCTCTGGTCACCTGTGTTACTATTTCTGCAGGGACTCATGAGGACGATTGAGATCCCCTTGCAGCCCAGCCATTCTGGTGTCTGGGACTGACAGTGGGCAGTTCTCTCCACGCTCAGAAGTGCGAGGGTGGCCAATCAACTAAGAGCCTTGAGGCCCATCTTAGGTAGGCACCCCCTGGCTCTATCAAATTAATTAAAAAAAAAAAAAGAGTCTGCAATCCCTCTTCAGTGTTTGAAGAGCCATGTGGACCAGGAACCTCCCCCCTCTGCACCTTCAGTTGTCACAAGCGGCAGCCACTGCCCATTGCTGGGGGTAGTGCAGACCTATTCCTGGACCCACACATTCCCCACGTTTCCTCTGCTGGGACCTCGGGGTTAGGAGATTTTCCCGGGGCAAATGCTTGTGTTTTGTGCCCAGTTTCCTTGAGCACTTTATTGTTTGCTACCATTCCCTGTCACAAGCTGGGCAGGAACTGGTGAGAAGGAAGAATCTAAGAACACAGGGGGAAGTGGAAAGATGAGGACCTGGGCACCTGCAGAGCCAAAGCCTCCAGTGTTCAGGGTCCTGCAGAGAAGGAAACGCCAGGCTTTGAAGGCACCAACCCAGAGGGTGGTAGGTGTCCTTGGCCACAGGAACAGGGCTCAATGGAATGTTAGCTGTTTTTCGAATCTTTAACAGGGACTTGGGCACCAGAGTTTGACTTTTGTTTTACACAGGGCCTTTCTGTTGACCTTGGACGCATCACATCATGCCTTTGAACCTCAGTTTTCTGGTTTAAAATGAGAGGGTTAGCAGGGCATAGGTAAAAGCAAATGGTTAGTGAGGGCCAGTCTGGGAGTCAGGAGTCTGAGGTTCTAGCCCTAACTCTAATCTTATTCTTGGCTGTGAGGCCTTGGACGGATCACTTTCCCACTCTGGGCATTAGCTGTCTGTAAATCGTAGAGTTGGATGGGGTCAGTGGTTTTCAAACTGCATTCACTGACAACCCCAGGGGACAATCTTGGGGGTATGAGAGAGAGAGAGAGCACCGCTGATGGGGTGCTGATCACAGAACGGCCCCCCTTGTCTCCCTGTTGAGCGCTGAGCGCCCCGTGAGATGTGATTTGTCAGAAGGGTTCCACTGTCCAGACAGGTTTTGACGCCCTTGGCTCCAACCTGCTTCAGCCTCTGGATTTTGGGAAGTCCCAACCGAGGAGCCCTCACAATCTGTCCCCCAAGGAAACTGAGCTCCAGGAGGTGAGAAGGTTGCTAGAAGAAGCTTAGAGTTTAGAGGAGGGGCGGGGAGAAGGTTGAGCACAGACAGGGCCAGCCCACACAGGCCGTGCTGTGGCGTTGAACTCCGCCCCTGCCCAGAAATCTTTGAAGTGTTCTCAGCAAAGAGGCAGAGTCAGATTTGGAATGAAGAGAGATTTGGGTTGAGGCAATGGTCACATGACCCAGGACACCCCTGAAACAGCATCTCCAGAAAGTGACTGGAGCAAACCTTTTCCCGGCCGTGGCCGGCTGCATCTCGTGCTCCTTTTGGGAGGGAGCAAGGTGGAGCCAGGTTCCAAGGAGGCAAAAGTGACAGGTAAACGATGAGGCCTGGGTCCCCTGCAGACTCTCGGCTCTTTGATGACACCCTCCCCACTTTCCCCTGAGCTTCCTGCAGTGAGGACAAGGAGACCACCCCTTGGGGTTTTCCCTCCTGCACCAATCAATTCTCCTCAATTACCAACAAATCTAAATGTGATTTATCTGTGCAAGAATCATTCCAATATCAGGCGAGAATCTATCAATAAAACCCCCAAGGCAATCTTGCTCAGAGTTGTCAATAGAGGCCCTAAAGCACAAAGGCATAGCAGCTAGCAATCAGAGTATTTTTGCCTCCCTCCCTCCTTTTTGGCGGGCACTTAATTAAGTTGACCAGAAGCTGTCAAAGATAATTTTCAAAGCGCATGACCTCAGCAGCTGACATTTGATAATATTACATTCCACGTTGATTGAAATTGATTTTCCCCTTTTTGGGGGGACGGGGAGAAAGTGGGAGGGTGAGACTGCAGAAGAGGGAGGTTTGGATCCCTTTGGCTGTGGTACTCTGCCCAGGGCCAGCAGCCTGTGGGTTTACCGCAAAGCAGACTGTTGGGTTCCCTAGCTTCAGTGGGACCAGGGCTGGGCAGCCAGCTTCCGGCAGAGCCATCATCCAGAGCTGGTAGAGGGAGAGCCACCTGGGGAGGAAAGATTCTGGTGTGCAGGAACTGGAAGCTTCCCGATGAAGTTGATGTGTCCAGTGGTCTGTGTTTGCTGGAAAGGTAGGCGCACTGAGTGGGGAAAGCAGATTGGGTGGTGTAGACGGGCTGGTCTTGTTCAGTCCATGCTCCACATTGGCCTCTTAGTCTTTAATGGATGAACAAGGAGGTTCACCGTGGAGGTCAGATGCCCTTGACTTTACTGTTATTAGGGAAGCGCCTTCCAGCGTCTGCCAACCCTCTGCCCTGCTACCGCTCCCAAGCCCCAGCGAGAGCACACCGCGGCCACAGTCCTCTCCTTACTCATTCAGCACTAGTCTCAAAAGCCCCCGTTGGGCGCATGCAGTCACACGTCCCCCATCCAGACAATTTTCACCTTGGGATTAGCCTCAGGATCAGGCTTGGTCCTGTGTCCTCTGGTGGGTGTGGGACGCACCCACGTGGCTCCCTGGTCTCTGGATCTCTGTCTGGCGTTGGTTCCTTACGTTGACCAGCTTGTGGCTTACCTGTGGTTCTAGGTAAAAAGGATTCTTGACCTCTGCTCCAAGTTCTTGGTTTCAGATGGTTTTCCATTTGAAAAATGGAAAGTTTGACCTTCAGGCAAAGTATTTCGATAAGCTCTTTTAGGAGTCCAGATTCATATTGAAAATCTATGTGTGATTTTTTTCAGGCCTGACCATACGCCCTCCTCTCTCCCTCTTCCTGAGTCCCAGGGTCCATAAGACTGCCAGAGCCTTCTATCTGGCTCTGCCTCAACAGTGAGATGACCCCCATGTCTGTGCTGGTCCACCTGAACCTCGACTGTTCCCCTGCTCCATAAGGGAAAACGGAGCAGGGGAGTTGGCATTTTTCTAGTTTTAGCTTCTTGCTTATATTATCTCAGTAATTGATTAAGGGCTTAACTCTTTCATTTCTGGTTTGTTGCTCTCTCAGCTCCTGGCAGCTTTAATAGATGAGGAGTACTGAATAGATAGAGGTGATGGAGAGAGATGGGTACACGGTGAGAGAGTTACAGAGGTGGAAACAAGTCAGGGGCTCTTCCTGGTGGTCTAGAGCTGGAGGAGCTAAGCATTGAGGGCTGTGCAAGCGATAAGAGGAGATTAGACTTGATGGGGTAAGAGACAGAGCTACAGAAGTCTCTGGTCATATTCATCGTGTTTTAAAGAGGAAAAACTAAGCCAGATTATAGTTAACAATAGAGTATTGGATATTTGAAAGTTGTTAAGAGAGCAGATCTTAAAAGTTCTCATCACAAGGATAAAAAAATTTTTATAACTGTGTAAGCTGATGGATACTAACTAAACTTATTGTGGCAATAATTTCACAATATATATCTGTATCAAATCATTATGCTGTACACCTGAGACAATGTTATATGTCAATTGTACATCAATACAACTGGAGCAAAAACAACTAAGCTATTAAAAGTTTGGAGCCTGGTGTTGCAAGGCATTGTGATATAGTGGACAACTAACTGTGTTACTGCGGGCAAGGCCTGTCACCTCTAAGCCTCCTTTTCCTTGTCTGTATGGTGGGGTTTCAGAGGCTGTTATGTGGACTAAAGGAGATATATATTAAAATATGCAATATGATGATAACAAAGCTTTCTTCCTTTCTTTCCTCCTCCTCAGGGGATTGGCATATAACTTTTTACATGTTCCATGTCCTTCCCATGGGCATTGCTTCCCTAGGGATAAGGATGAAGGTAGATACACTTATGGTAATGGAAGAAAATAGTGGCTTAAATGATTCAAAGCAGCAGATAACATAATTTAGTTAACTTTCAGCTGCATAATGTGATTTTAGTTTTATTGAAATTGGCTGACTTTTCTAAATGTACCTTTTTTCCCCTATTTTTTGGCCGTGCCTTGCAGCATGCAGGATCTTATTTCCCAGACTAGGGATCGAACCCGCGCCCCCTGCAGTGGAAGTGCAATCTTAACCACTGGACCACCAGAGAACTCCCTA
Organism: Pseudorca crassidens; assembly: GCF_039906515.1. Taxonomy (NCBI): domain Eukaryota; kingdom Metazoa; phylum Chordata; class Mammalia; order Artiodactyla; family Delphinidae; genus Pseudorca; species Pseudorca crassidens. The sequence continues at coordinate 26,393,529 of NC_090307.1, read as the reverse complement.
AATGTACTTTTTTTCCTGAATAATATCTATTCATCCACTTCATTTATAAGCATCTTAGCCCAAAATTATACAAGAGGCAAACTCCATCCATGTTGTTTCCAGGCAGGGATTACATTAGTTCGGATAGGTTTGGTGATACTACAGCCCTTCAAACACACAGTTTATTTCCTGATTGGCTATATGTCCATCAGGGGTCAACAAGAGGGTTCTGTGCTTCTTAGTTATGCAGGGTTCCAGATTTATGAAGTCTCTGTTTCAACATATGCGTGATTGCAGAGGCAGGGAAAAGAGAGCTAGTGAATCACGTACTGTCTTTTAAATCTGCTCTCCAGAAGTGACACACGTAACTTGCTGTTACATTTCATTGGCCAAAGTCATATGACCATGCTTAAGTCCAGGTGGCAAAGAAGTGCTATCCTACTGTGTACCAAAGACAGGAGGGACAAACATTTGATAAAAGACCAAATGACAACAACAGGAATCAAGGGTATATAATGGTTATACTTGATAGCTTATTTCAACCTTGTAGAGTTTCTGAAGTCTTGGCGGGAGCCTCTGAAGAAGTGTGAACTGTGATTAAGCAACTTCCTTTTGACTTTTAACAAACGGAGCTCTTACCATGTGCAGGATATGATTTTGGTGACACCTGTCAGGTCCTGTTCACTCATCAATATCGGCTGCAAATATGAGTGGTAGTTCCAGATGAGTTCAGACACATACTGGCCTAGTTCCATCCCAAGGGCACACTGATTTCCACCCCATGACCTTCTCCAGGAGGAACTTGCTCAAGCAATGAGCAAATGCATCCCAGAAATGCAGGGGCATTATTTTCCTTGGGAGTAATCCTTTTCCAGTGGGGGATGGGAACCAGTGGACAAATATTCCAACCTCCCATCCTTCAGATGGACAACTTCACATGGGATTCTCTCTAATTCTCAGAAGTCCTGTGGACCAGAGTGCTCACTGCCTATCACTGCAACCTTGACAATGTGTCTTTAAATTGTCTTTTTCTCCTTCCCTGTCCCATTCTTCCTAATCCTTCTCCCCTTTCTGGAATTACCTCCCAAATAAGTGACCTGAGACAATGTCTCTCTCTCAGCATCTGCTGCTGAGAGAATCCCAGCTAGGACACCAAGTCTTCGGAGGGGAAGGCATTACATATATATCTGCTCAAAAATTGGGAGGGATAAAGGACCACTGTAGGAAAATGGAAAAGAGACCAGAATTAACTTAGGTCTGTATTAAAATAAGTTTGTGATCTCTGATGCTGGGATCAAGGGAAAGATTGCAAAGGGGAAGCGGGAATGTCTAACTGAGATTAAGCTTGCCAAGGAAAGTTCACCATTATATACAAGCAGTAATTTGGGAGGTTGCTGAAAACAGCTTCCTGATTCACTTCAATGTTATGAGGAAAACTGGGAATCAACCAACCCCTTCTCATCCCCTGAAGACTATTGAAGAGGAAAGCTTTAGTCTAGGCACTCAACTGCCTTGGCCCTTATAGGTGATCCTTTCTGGGCTTCAAAGAAGCAAAGAAGGCCTGGGACAGAGTTTAGGTAACAAAAGAGAGCAGAACTACTCTGCATAACAAAACTGGAAAAACTAATTTTTTGTTGCATAGAGGAAAGGGCAAGATACCTCTGACAAGATGAGAGGAAGGAGAGAACAAGTTAGTATGGAGTCCAAAACATAGAATGGCTTAGGTTCTTTTATATTTATTATTATTTTCTTAATGAAGAATATTTTCTTACTTTCATTATTTTCTTAATGATATCAATTCTTGAGTATCTTGTTCTGATAGAAATATCTCCACCTCTTCAAACACTCAGTAAAGTCTACTGCACACCCAAGTGCCTTGTGCACATGGTGTGTCTGGAAATTAATGGAAATTTTAGTCTGAATCCTGAGCCAGATAAATGCTGTGTACGATGCAGAGATTGAGTTCAGGGAAGTAAGACATTCTCCAAACGCAACTAATTCAGGGATTTGGGGCTCAGGGATGGGGTTTGCAGAAATCTTGGGGAAGACTTTGGCCTTTCTCAAATCAATCTTGCCTAAATGCTAAGAGTTATATGGGGACACCAACTGATTTCTCAGTTACTGAACACATGAGGACAGAAATCATTAACCATTAATTAATTAATCATTAATTATTAATTTTGATGGAGGGAAATGAGACTCAGTGCAGTTGCATGAATTAAAAACTTACTCATTTCATGCTAAAGAATATTCTGTTGAGTGCCTGTTGGATGTGAGGTTAGAATGGTGGGTGATATTTTAGAAACATTTACGCCCTGATCCCTTCCCTCAATGAATTTCTAATGAGCTAGGGCAAAGCCAAAGACGGACTCTGTCATTTGGGGAGCTCTTCTCTTCACAGCCTTGCACTCTCCAAGAATCAGGCATCAAATCCCAAGGGGAGAGGGGTCCTCTGCTACACTGCATGAGCGAAGCTAGTGGTTTTTAATCACTGCACTGGATTCAGCTACTTGCTGATGTGGCCATTGTTAGATTAATGTGATCCATCAGTCTAGACGTAGATACAGATATCTGAGAAGTTGAGACTGATGGGGAAAGACTTCTGGGATGCTGATGACTGCTGTGAAAATACTTTAACTATTTCAACAGCAGTTTCCTTGTTTAGTCAACCTATCAATCAGCAACTATTTGCTGGGTTCCTACACCATGGGTAGGACTCTCTGTTGTCCTCCTTGATGAGGAGGTGAGACTGTGTTAACAGCCATGAGTCAAACAGGACATTAGAATGGAAGTAATGAAGAGGACAGAAAACTTCTCTTCAGGCAGAGTTGCTGTTTCAAGACTTTCTTACTCATGTTTAGGACAACTAACTTTGACTGATGCTGCTTCACCACATGGAGTGTCTTCCTACCTTCTTTCTTCCTATTAAAATCTTGCTCATTCCTCAAGTCCTAATGCACACCCCCCCTCCCTCAGGAAGTCTTCTCTGACCCTCTGGCCCTTATTATTTTCTGTGTGTGTAGGTTACTCAACTGTTACTACTGTCTATGTCAATGTTCTTCAGAACATTGATCCTCAGAGATGTTAATAGATGTTAATGTAAAAAAAATGATTCCATTCTCAGATGCATTTGGGAAACACCAGGCTTAACATAGTTAAATGGGTTTCTTTCAAGCAGGATGACTCAGCACCTTTAAAATGCTCATGTAATTGTAACCGGGGTGACCATGCAATTTATGATCTCTGAGAATTCTCAGAGAGTGAAAAGGGTGCCATTAGTAAGGATGCCAAGACGATTGGTGCAAACTGGAACTGTCCCAAGCAAACAAGGACGTATAATTAAAATCTCTCCAAGTGGTGTTCCCAAAACTTCTCAGACCAAGGAATCCTTTGGTTAGGGAGCATATCTCTGGGTCACTATTATGTGGATCACACTTTGGGAAATGCTGGTACCAGGTGACCCAACCAGTTCGTGAGCTCCCTAAGAGCAGGGTCTGCGTCATGTTCATATTTGTTTCCCCTCGGCCCCTAATGCAATTCCCTGCAATAGCTTAGGCTCCATAAAATACTGATTGAAAATCAAAGTAGGAAGAAAATTGCTTTATTTTCCTTGGGCATCTCAAGTAAGAGGTTATTTTATAGGGTCTTGATACATGTGTTAGTCAGGGTTTCCAGAGAAACAGAACCAACAGGGTATGTGCGTGCCTGTGTGTGTGTGTGTGTCGGTGTGTGTGTGTGTATGCTTAGAGATATAGATAGATAGATAGATAGATAGATAGATATGTAGATGGATAGATATTGATTTATTTTAAGGAGCTGGTTCATGCTATTGTGGAGACTTGGTAAGTCCAAAATCCACAGGGTGGGCCAGGAGGCTGGAGATCCAGAGAAGAGTCGCAGTCCAAGTCCAAAGGCAGTCTGCTGGCAGAATTCCTTCCTGCTTGGGGGAGGTCAGTCTTTGTTCCATTAAGGCCCTCAACTGATTAGAGGAGGTCCAACCTACATTATAGAGGGTAATCTGTTTTACTCAAAGTCCACCAATTTAAGTGTTAAATCACATCCAAGAAATGTTTCACAGAAACATCCAGAATAATATTTGACCAAATACTTGGGCACCATGGTCCAGCCAGATTGACACATAGGATTAACTATCATGATGCATATGGGAGGCTCACTCACTTTTAGTGGGGGATGTGTTTGCAGCAGGGGATCCAGCTTGAGCCTCCAAAGAGTCATAGGTGGCTGAGCGTATGGGATGGGTTGTGACAGGGCCAGCAGGACTTGAATTGAGTGAGGGCCTTTAGCCAGAGAAGAGCTGTGGGAAAGACTGGAATGGGGAGGCAAGGGCTGCCTCTCCCCACGGATTCATATCTGAGCTTTGTAAAGGGAAGAAAACAGAAGAGCTATCGGCAGGAGGCTCTTGATGAGACTTGGGGACCTCACGGTGCCTCTGTGTCCCAAGTTACAAAGTGAGTCACAGAAGTGGGGACAGCAGTGCTCTTCCACATCAGTGTGGAGCATGTATTGACCCTGAGAGGGCCAGGTCTCTGGGGGCTGTACCACTGTGCCCATGTCTTGTATAATTTTAATAGAATCCTACAAGGTAGCTGCTATCCTTATAAACAAACACACACACACCCCCACACTTGCACACACTCCCCCACACACTCAACTATCCAGGCTCTCTTGCAGAGAGGGGCAGCCATGCAATAAAGTTCTAACTGATGAGATCTGAGATGATACAAGAAGTTTCTGGTGGGGTTTTTAGGAGAGCTTGGAAAAGAGGGCAGACTTAGTGGGCATAGGCCCATTCACTTCATCTGCCCTGTTCCCTCTTCCTTTCTTCTGGCCTGGAACTCGGATGTGATGCCCATAGGTGGGGCAGCCAATTTGCCATCTCAAGAACCAAAGTCACAGGCTAAGGATGGTGAACGAGGAAGGGAGAAGGAGCCTTTTCCTTGAGCACTGCATCTGTGCTGCCTACTCTTAGACTCTGTCCTATGAAAAAAAGAACATCTTATTTGGTTAAGCCCTTGTTCAGGTTTTCTAATCTGTAATAAACCACCCTACAACTTTGTGGCTTAAAACAACAACAACAGCAGTCATTTTGCTCATGAACCTGTGGTCTAGACAGGTGAGGATAGCCTGTCTCCGCTCTACTTAGAGTCAGTTTAGACAATGGGAAGGATACAGGATTGGAGTTATCTGAAGCTTTGCTTACTCACAGGTCTGGTAGTTGAAGCTGACTAGTGACTGAGGCCGAAGCTGGGACTTCAGCTGAAATACCAGCATTTGGCTTGAGCTTCCTCACAGCACGGTACCCGGGCTCTAAGGTCAGGCGTCCCAAGAGAGGGAGATCCAGGCAGAGGCCAGGTTACCTTGAATCACCTAGCTTAGAGAATTATGCAGTGTTGATTCCACTGCATTCTATTCACTGAGTCAGTCAGAGGCCAGTTCAATCGCAAGGAGAGAGGAAAGAGGCTCCACTCCTTTATGAGATAGAAACACATGGGACTGGAAATGTAGCTGTGGCCATTTTTGTAAAATATACGCGGCTGCAGCATTCAGGTTTCTGTTACATGCAGCTGGTTCCCAGTCTAACTGATGGAGGATCACTGCCATGTGTTCCACGCGACCATTCCCTCCTTCTGTACCTGCCTCTGGGCCGTCTCATGAGGCCTTGTAATGCTATGAGATTGTCAGACCACCACTAGTGAATTACTGATCTTGGGGTGCAAGATGCTTCCCAAATCACATTCAGCCAATGGGCATCTTAACATTTCACCTGATCACCTATAGAAAATATTTTGTGACAGATATAAAAGAAATGTGACTCAAAAGTATTTGCAGTCTTATTAGAGTATCAATATTTAGAAACATGACCCAATGAGCAATCAATATGCAAGGGTGAGTAATATGGTTCTAGAAGGGGAGATGCAGACCAAGTGCAATAGGTGATGAAACAATGCGACCATCAGTGTGGCCTGAGGCTAAACAGGGACAGCTCCATGGAGGGTATGGGGTGGGGAAAGGAGTAGGAGGCTTTTCAGGTAAGAGGCTCAATAAGAACCTATTATAGAAATGGGAATGAACTTGGTGTGTTCATAAACATGGAGGCAACTGGGCTAATTAAACAATGGAATCTTAGAGGAGATTAGGGAGATGGGGCCGGAGGTGGAGTGAGAAGGAGAGCAAGGTTACAGATGAGGAATTTCTGTGTCATCATGATGGCCAAAGACCTCCTCTCTGGGTCCCTCTAACAGGATAAAGGAGGTTGGTTTGTTATCTCAAAACACAAGGAGTGAACAAAGAGTTCCTTTCCTCCTCGTGACAAGAGCAACCATGCCTTATTGATTTATTCAAATCACATTGGTAGGACACCTAGTATGTTTCAGGTACTTAGGACATTAAAATGAATGTAAAACATCCCTGATCTCAATTGGCTCCCAGTCTACTGGGGGCACACAACAGAAAATGTGCTCCTACCATGATGTAATAGTGTAGGAAATGTAGTGGTGAGGCAGGTACAAGGTGGAGATGGGAGAACATAAGACAAACACTTAATGCAGCCTGGGGTGCAGCGGGAGAGCCAAGGAAGGTGTTCCCAAAAAGAGGGTTTTGAAGTTAGTGCCTGAGGGACTAGGCCAGTCATGGATAATAATTTGGCCAAGGAGCAGGCAGGATGGTAGAGCAGAAAGATTCCTGCTAGCTTAAGGATTGGGAGGTCCAGGGCTTTAGTTGTACTTTCGTCTCTATTAGCTGTGCGACCTTACTAAATTACTTTCTCTCTCTGGGCCTTAAATGTCCTCATCCATACAATGATGAGAGTGGTCAATGACCCCTAAGATCTCTTCCAGCTCAAAAACACTTTGATTGTCAGAAGATCGTTCTTCGGAAAGGGATTTATGTGGAGGTGCTTAAGGAACACATATGTTTAGTTAATTTAGTAGCTCAGCTTCCTGTGTACAAATTACAGCTACCTCCAGAGAGACAGGATTCTATTAAAAGCCTGGCATTCTTTTTGATCATGCTTAGAAATACTGCAGGAAATCATCAACAATGCTCACGAAACCTCCTCTCACTTACACCCCAGACAGATGACAAAGTGATAAGCAGAGCTCATTCCCTGGGGCAATATTTCTTCCCAAAGCATAGATATGGGTGAATTATTGCCATTCTTAATTGCCTAATGATTTTTTTCCCTTTTCATGTAATCTTTTCCGGGGGTTGTATTTTTACCATCTTGCAAATTCATATTGGCAGAGTGATATACGTTGTCGAATAAAACACAGTGGCCAATTCATCAAAAATCAGGCGGCAGTTGCCTTGAGTTTTTTGGAGAGAGACTGTAAGAGGGGGAGGAGGAGAGGTGGGGAGGGAAGGTGCTGTGGTCATGGAGTCAGTGGCTTCCTCGCTGGTGGGTCAGCCATTCTCAAGGCCAACCCTGAGACAGCTGAGCATCCTGGGCTCTTTTCCTTCTGCGTCCAAGTTTTGGCTCTTTGGGGTGTTCGCCTTATTAGCCACAGCTGTCTGGGGAGCTCAGAAGGCAATTAGACCAGGGAGTGAGCCATTTAGGGGATTGATAATGGAATGTGGATTCTTTTCTCCCTAACTTAATTGTTTGCATCTGACCAGAAATCATTACCAGCTGATGGCTGGTTGGTGGCATCTGTGAACTAAAGCGGTGACCCAGTGGAGTTCTTAACACGTGATGGGAGAGGGTTCTTGGGAGAAACCTAATGGAGAGAAGGTTCTTTAGCTCCTTCGGTGGTGAGGGGGGTTTGCCCTTAGACTTGTGCGTCCTTTGAGAGGAAATTTTGCTACTGTGTTGCCTGCTTTTCTCTTTCAGGGATGTAGGGAACCTTGACAATGGCTGGAAGACATGATGATGTAGTGCCTGTAAATCCTCTAAGTGGGTCTGCACATTAGGGTTAGCTGGGGGTTTTTGTACCCTTCCTTCACTCAAGGCTCCATCCCAGACCAATTAAATATGAATCTATGGGGGTGGTACCTGGGCATTCTTTTTAAAGCTAGGTGTTTCCAGTGTGCGGCTAAAGTTGAGAGCCACCAAAAAGGAAAGAGTCTCATCATCCCTTACTCAGAAACAATTATCTTGAATATCTGTTTCTTTTGTTTTCTTTTTGGCCATGTAACATGTTACATCCCATGTAACATCCCTGACCAGGGATTGAACCTACGTCCCCTGCACTGGAAGCATGGAGTCTTAACCACTGGACCGCCAAGAAAGTCCCTTGAACATCTTGATTGAGGCAGGTGTAGGTAAAGGGAATAAGGAAGAAAAGTTAGGAGCGTGGGGAGCCCTGCAAGCAATTTCCTCAAAAAGTACTTATTGAGACCTACTACGTGCAGACCACACAATCAAAACTAACAACTGCTACTCAGGGCAGTTGGGACCTTATTCACTTTGGTCTTCCAACCATACTACCAGTACCTAGCGGGCCCCAAAGTGGCTGGTCCTCAGTAAAAGCAAACTGCAGAACCCAGATGTCAACAGCTTCTTAAAACCCAAACTGTTACTCCATGGATTGTGGAAAGTCTAAAAGAACAGGGAACAAACAAGAAACTTGCACAAAGCATTTGTATGAATCTTAGTAGCCGACTTGACTGACGGTTGAGGGAGATGGAAGGATGGACACTGCAGTACGTGACCAACTACTTGAAATAGGAAAGGCATCCTCCTCCTGTGAGGTCTTGACCAAGTCAGCTGTCAGGGCCCCTCCCACCATTCCTTTCCACATCTTCCCCTGTGCTTCTGGCTTTATAGTCTTTTCCTTCTTAGGAGCAAAAGGCAAATTCCTCACAATTTCTGCCAAATAATCTCCAGGCTTGCTTTGCCACAGACTTGTCTAGGATGACCAACTGTCCTGATATGCCCAGGACGGAGGGAGTTCCCAGAGTGTGGGACTTCAGTTTAAAAACTGGGACAATCCTGGGTAAACCAGACCACATGGGTCTCCATTCAGAAGCCTACATGACCTACATGAAGGCTAATTTCCTCCTTGGGTTCTGAATTCTTTTTTTTTTTCAGTTGCAAAGCAAAGAATGACACTTGATGAAGGGTGAAGACCTCCAGGTGGAGAGGGAAGTGGAGAGAAATAAATAGGTAGAGTCCTAAAGGCTACACAGTGTGTCTCCAACCAGAGGATTAAGGAAGACTGAAGCTTTGACACACCTAAGTTTCTTTTCAGGTTCACACTTTAATACTCCAAGTTCTTTAGATGTTTTTTCAATAACATTAAACTCTGGCTTACATTTCAGGAGACTGCATAGAAAAACAGACCGTGATTTCTCTCTTATGAATCAGTTGTTAGGGGAAACTACAATGAGAAAGGCATCATGCCATGCTCTGGGGGACACGACACTCCCTTAAAGAGTTTGTGATCTGGTTAAGAAGACACACTGAACACTGAACATGAGAAAAAAGAAAAATGAATAGAACAGAGGGTCATTTTATGTGCAAAAGTGTGGTGCTGGGTAGAAGTTCAGAGAAGATGTAGGTTAATATGGGTTGGGAATTCTTCATTCAGGTGATGCCCTGGAAGGAAGATGACTTGGGTAAGCAGAGAAGAGGACGGAGGACATTTCAGGCTGAAGGGGTCGGGGGACCTCTTGAAGAAAGATAGCACCAAGTGGGGTGGGCACTGGGAATCATGAGGAAAAATCCGCCCCTGTAACCCTTGGTTGTCCCTACTCAAGGAGCACATGCCCCAGCCACCACACGAGGCACGCTGTAGACGCTCTGTAATTCCGTAGGGGCTGAATGCCTTCTACACACCGTTGGCTCATGGTTTTCCTCCTCTCTGCTCCAGGCTCACCGATCCCCTCCTTAGAATCTCCTCTTTGCTACTGAGCCCTTTCACCATCACCGGGAAGGTGGTGGGGCTGGGGGTTGGTGTTTGAAAATGTAGGTTTTATTATCATTCAGGTATTATGAGGCCAGCAGATCAGGAGATGGCTGGCATTGGAAAGATGATCCATTACCGTCCCAGAAGGAGGGGGCACTTCAAGCCCTGGGGTCAGTCAGGAGGCCAAGAGAGGAAACATGAGCAAGGGCTCTTGTGGTTTCTGCCGAGAAGCAAGGCCAGGCAAGCAGGCTCAGGGTTGGCTAGTTTGAATAATTTCAGTGGGCTCTGGGGTAGAGGGGCTGCCCCTGGGTGTCTGACACCTGGCCCTGGGGTGACTGGGGCCGGGGGATAGTGGCCCCGAGTGTGAGAGCCAATGAAGGAAGTGGCTGGGGACGTGGGTTCCGGGTTGCATAGTTTGCAAACGCTAGGCATGCTCAGTTACTGTCTCTAGGAATTAGCTAACCCTGGGGTGGGGGGTGGAGGGCACCCCCTCCCCAGTCAGCAAGGGCCCAAAGGTCAGAGCACCAGAAGCACAGAAAATTACAAGGTGTGATTTACACAGTTGGGGTGTATTTAATGGCGGGATCCTCTATGAAGCCCTCGTTGAAGCATAATCGTCCATTTCTGAATGGCTGAACTCTATGTATGTTGGTCTGCACTCCTCATAAGCTCTTTCCATCTCATGCTTTGTGCTGAGGTTCTTGGTGGTGCACAAAAGAACTACCATAGCGGGCCTGAGACTGCTGCCTTTCGAAAGGCCTGCTTGCAAGGTTGGTCCTCAGCTGGTGTCTGGGAACTTGGATTATGGGAGGAACTTGGATCCCAAAACTGATAAGGGCGGGATACTGTGCTTAATATGGTCTGTCCTGAGCCCTGAGGTCCTTCTGGGACTCTGGAATTTGGTACCTGCCAGGTGGAGGGCGTTTGTGTCACCAGCCCCCAGTAAAAACCTTGGGCACTGAGTCTCTCATGTGCTTGCCTGCCTGATAGACAACACTTCACCCCTGTTGTCACAAGTCACACACATCCCGTGTGACTCTACTGGGAGAGGATCTTGGAAGCTGGTGCCTGCTTTCCCCCACACTTCACCCCATGCACATTTTCCCTTTGGTGATTTTGCTTTGGATACTTTCGCTGTAATAAGCCATGAGCATGACTATATCCTGAGTCCTGCGAGTTCTCCTAGGCTCATCACTGAAACTAATGGTGGTCCTGGGGACCCCTGACACATTGGTACACTGCCCTTGCTTATCTCAATTGGTTTGTGAGCTCCTAGGATTCAGGCATTGGTCATCTCAGTATCCTGGCAAGACTATCAGATTAAGAACATCTGCTTGTAAAGCTTTACTTCTCTCTTTCCTAGCTGTATGGCTTTGGGGGAATCAGTTTCCTCTGCAGAGCCTCAGTTTTCTCATCAGAAAGGGAGGTAGCGACCCCACCTTCTTCATGGTGTGTTATGAGGTCCAAATAAAACACTGGGTGTGAAAACATTCCCAACCATTAAGACATGATATCAATGAAAAATTATTATAAATCTATGCACTCCCACCGTATCTTGGATAAGGTAAACATTCAATTAGTTTCTGCTGAATAGATGAATCAATACAAGTTATCTCATTCTTTCCTCTCCAAGAGTCCATGGCACGCAGCAGAATTCTGGACATTGAAGGAACGAAAGAAACAGTTTTCAATCCTTGGGATGGAAAACTGGAAAAAAAACAAACCAAAACAGCCAACACTCGGTGCAGGGTTCTTAAGTTGTTCCCACCTCCACACCCATTCCCCAACACTCCGACCCCCCTAATTGCCAATCCTGGGCCTCGGGTGGTGCTTTCAGAGCCTCCTAGACTCCCTTAGACCACTTGCTTGTGAACCCCTCACTCCTCAGCCCCCTGTCAGCTGCCACCAGGAGGAACATGAGGCTTAACTGATCAGCAGGACCATAGCCTTGAGAACTTGATTCAGGTATTGACTTCTAAGGAGCCAGTTTCAGTCCGGCCTCCACAGCTAGGAGAGGCTGAACATCAAAACTATTAACCTCTGGCCCGAGCAGTTGGTGAGGCAGCCCAGCAGCAGTAATTAGGAAGTCAATCGGAATCGCCTGTCTCACTTACACTGCCATGTCAATCAATAGAGCGGTGACAGGTTCATTAGGCCCAGGCCATGCAAGCCCAGCCTGTAACAACCTCATAAAACACACCAACGACTCAGGGCAGAGAGAAATCTGCCCAAAGGACTGGAGTGGATGACAATATGTATTGATTAGGGATCCGGCAATTTACGAAGTGCTACTTGTTGGCCAACCTTTCTGACTCAGTGCTAAATTTTCCCAAGGAGTTGCAAGATGAAGCCAAATATTACCCTTTAAAAAAATGAAAGAAAGCCCAGCTGTAGTCTGACAGGGCATTTTTTATGTTAGTTACTTCTAGCAAATAATCTATTGGGGTAAAACTTCAATAGTTACTTAAGGCTGAAGCAGTACCTTTGTCTCTGTGACCATCAGACTTTGAAAGAAGACATCCATCTGGGGAAGAAATATGATTTGACGTGTGATTAGGTAAGACTCTACCTTCGGAGAGACAGGGTGATTTAGGCATTCATTTCTTCTTGGCGTTTTTGATGGCTTGTCTGGGTTGTTCCAGCGGGACAGCTGACACCTGGGTTTGCAGAGCTAATTTAAGAGCTCAGTAGAAGGGGGGTGGTGTGTGCAAAAGGGTACTTTCTGTCTCCTTCCGCATCATCATGGATGACACTCCTTGACCACGTTGCAGAGAACTTGCCTGCCTCGAAGCCCGCTGAATGACAGGGCAGTTATTCTGTGCACCATTCTGGGCTGTGGCCTTGAAAAGAGCACAAGGAGGGGCGACATTCACTGTGTAACCGGACTTACAAGGGACCTCACTGTTAACCCTGGGACACAGCCAGAGAGACCATGTGGAATGTCGAATGTCTATTTTCCCTCTGTCTTCAGTTATCAACACACATTATCTCAACCTATGAATTCATGACCAAGTGGTGGCTTGAGGCTGCTTTGTATATGATGAGACCCCCAAAACCCATAACATGGCCCAAAGTTAGTCCCCATTTGGAGTGTCCCCAAAGGCATGGCCCTGCCACATACAGGAGTAGGTACACTAAAACAGGGATACGGTGGTCAGAGGCAGGCCAGAGGGCTGAATTCCGTCCATGTTTCATCACAAATTAGACCCCCACCTCACTGAGTATAGTGTCTTCATCTGTAAAATGGGATAAAAAAATGCCACTGCTCCTACCCACAGCTGTGATTCTCAGATTAACTAATGGAAAAAACCATTTTTTGTCAAATACTGTAAAGGTATTGAATGGGTCTCTAGAAAAGACACCAACTGTGTTCATCCGGTCTCCCATGCAGAAGGGGAGGTTCTAAATGGCTATATGTAAGCTGAGATTTTCTCCCCAACATCTCACCGGCATGCCCCAGTCAATAAACCTGCAAATATTTGTTGAGCTTTGTAAGATACTAAGGTTGATCTTTACCTCCCCTCCTCTGATCTCAGTTACAGGAACTCAATAACAACAAGGAAAGGGAAAATATTGTTTTTTCCCAGCTAAGTTCCAAGGCACCTCTATGCAAAACCCATTCCTTAGGCTGGAATTTCTTTTGTCTCATAGGTTCCAGAAATCTGGCTTATTTGTCCCCAAACTCTACTCTGCTGTGGGCTTCACCTAACTTTCTCTCTGGGTTTCCTTTTCTTTCCAGAACTGGCTGCAATTCCTCAGTCACCATACTTGTATCCTCCTTAACAAGTACAGAAACGGGAATGTAATTGCCAGGCCTTGTGAAGACTAAACAACAAAAAAGAATTTAAAATAAAAACAAAATAAACAGAAAGCAGCAACATTCAGACAACATATCCTACATGAAGGTGTCCCTCATCTGTCTTGAGCTGCTCAGTGGGCCCGGGCCAGCCTTTCCCTTGGCCTCTTGTTTTGTTCTTTCCCCGGGCCGGTGAAGTCTCTGGTTTTTGCCTTGCAGTTCTGCCCTCCCACTTGTGAGTGGATGGGATGCTCAGACCAAGGTTAGTGGTGAATTGGGCTGGAATAGCTACTGGAGCTGGGAGATTCTCGGTGTCTTCTGGATGGACCCTGCTGTCTAATTTAGTATTTGGATATGAGTTCCCAGGCCCGCCCCCTGATAAGGAAGGATATCCAGTCCCCCAAGACTCTTCCCCTGGACTCAGAAATATGAGCCCTGAAAAAGACACACCACACCCCCAACCTTAGACAATTTAGGGGTGTGTGTGTGTGTGTGTGTGTGTGTGTGTGTGTGTGTGTGTGTGTGTAATTAACAAGCTTGCTGTCAGGATTAGTTCTACCTATAGGTGAGGCTTAGCTTCTTGGACTTGAGATCTTCAGTTGGTTTATGGACCTGGTCTCACTAAGGACTTTGTAGCCTTGACGGAGGTGTCATCTTCCCCAGGTCTGTCTGCATGACTGGGGCTCCTGACCACCTCTAACTGATCGCTGTCTCTTCCTCTTTCAAAATCTCTGCCAAGTTTCTCTTCCTGGTCTGAGAGGCCTCTTGTTTACAGCTCATTGGTCAAGCAGATAATTGACAGATTTGAGACTAAACGCTTTCTGTTGAGCGTATCCTGGCCACTCCCAAGTTTCACCCCTTTGCTCTATCACTTAGGAGTGTGCCTTGGCTTCCTTCCCCAAAGCACTCTTCCTAAACCCCTCCCCCAATGGAAACAAGACTTTACAACACAGCCAGGGGAAAAGCAGCCCCAATTGTGCTCTCTAATCTCACTTTTAAGCCCTTCCATGCCCTTGACCTCATTCCCTCCTTACAGTGGCCCTATGAGGTATGTGTGCCACACAATGTGAATCCAGGGAAAGAGACCAGTGGGAACTGATGCCCCTCGGTGAAACCACTATGAGAGTCACAGAGGAGCCCATCTCAGAGGAGCCTGCTCTGATCTCTACCTCCAACACTAACATCATCTCCAATGTGCCTCAGTTTCGACCTCTGTGAAATGGAGGGATGCCCTCATTTTAAGGTATCACAAAACCTCCAAAAATGGAAAACGGTGAAAAATATGGAAAGGTTAGACTGGGTTTTACCATTTAAATTACAGTATCTGCAGGGTGATGCAGGGGATTGGTTCCAGGACCCACCGCAGATACCAAAATCTGAGGATGTTCATGTCCTGAAGTTGTCCCTCCATATCTCCAGTTCTGCACCCATGGATTCAACCAACCCTGGAAGGTGTTTCACTGCATGTACTTGTTGAAAAAAATCTGCGTATAAGCAGACGTGGACATTTCAAACCCGTGTTGTTCAAGGGTCAATTGTACTTTGCTGTCTGTATTTGCATGTCATAATAGCAACATTTTAAGCAGAAAACTGTGTGATCTTATCCATCACTGTATCCTGGTGCCCAGCACAAAGACAGACACAAATGCAAAACTGTTATTATGAATTGATCTTTATTTGTAAGGGAAGAGGAGGAAAGTGGATGGGAGATTATAATTTTTTAAAAAGTCATGCTATGGAGAACGTCTCAGTCCTCCTAGCTATTGACAATGGCATTGTTTGTCCCATGGCGCAGGTTTAATCTGGAAGCTATGATGGGCCATGCCTTGGGGAATTCACCTTTTTCCCAGCTGGAGCCACAGCCCTCAGCCCTCTAGGCCATGTGTTACTGCCAGCCATCACATTGTAGAGACGGGCATCTGTGAGGTGCCAGAGGGGTGTGTGTGTGTGTGTGTGTGTGTGTGGAAGGGGAGGGGGCCAGGAGTGACCCTGTGAGCCTGGTACCTCCACTGGCAGCACTCTGCCTCAGGGAACAAGGCCTCCCTTCCTGCCTGCACCATGATTGTCTCTGCCCCACCATGAGCCCTATGTATCGGCTCCAGCAGGGCAACTGGATAGCCTACAAGGTGCTGGCTTTTTCTTCTCTCAGGCACAAACAAGCCGGCTGAGGTTTCCTAGTATGCTGGTTTCCAGCGAGGCCTGCAGGAGAAATCCTCAGCTCCAAGACAGAGCAACCATCCTATAACGACTTTCCTTGCACCTGTGCCTGTTGCAACCATTTTTATCATTTCACCACGCTTCATTGACCGATGGATTTTTTTTCCAGCTTTGCACATTTTTTTATTATTATTATTTTTATCATCATCATTACCTCTGTGCCTCAGATGGCATTTAGATATGAACTGCCCATGAACCTTCGAGCCTGATTGCGCCACGACAAAAATATTGTCGTTTACATTCTGTGCCAAAGTATTATATAAAAACACATCAACGAAAAGGAAATTCAGGAAGCTGGGACTAAAGATATATAGTCAGGAAAGTATATAACTTCTGGCATATTACTGCTTAATCCTAACATAATTATTCTCATCCTTTTATTTGATTAACTTCTAATGGTTCCTCTTGGTGTTAAAGGTCCCACTCTGATCATTTGATTTTAGTGTCTGCTATAATTACCGATAATGTTCTTTGCAAGACAATTTAATGATAACCGCATAATGGCCTGTATGAAGAAAGCTGCAGGGTTTCAAAGCTTTTGAGTAATATAAAATACATTAGACTAACACAAGCTATCAACATGACAGGGAATGTTTGATTTACACTCAGGACTAGGTTATAGAGTTGTGGAATTTTTTCTTTTCCTTTTCTTTTTCATTTTTTTTTCCTTCCCTTTGCAGCCGTTGACAATAAATGACAGAACAGTTGGACAATCTGCAACTTGCTGATTGCAAGAAAAAGTTGTATCGCAAAGTTTGGAGTGGCACAGAGGCAGCTAGGGGAGCTCTGCAGGAGAAGTGCACTTGGGGCAGAGCTGAGGCAAAAGAGCCAGGAGCCTGATTCCCTGAGGACGGTGACCAAATTCACCTTCTGCTGGGAAGGACAGCTGAAAGGGAATCTCTTTGCTCTTCTCCTGTTATACCAGGTCCCAGCAATCGTGGTTCTGTCTCCCAGTCATATTCACCAGCTAACTGTTAGCTGTCGGCTCCTCGTGGGTAGCCCAAGTCTCAATCAGTTAACTATTTTTTGGATCAATATAATAATAAATCCTGTTTTCAGTCACTTGATTTCTCCTTTTTCCAAAACAAGCAAATGAGCAAGCAAATGGGCAAA
The DNA here is from genome assembly GCF_039906515.1 of Pseudorca crassidens. Lineage (NCBI taxonomy): Eukaryota > Metazoa > Chordata > Mammalia > Artiodactyla > Delphinidae > Pseudorca > Pseudorca crassidens. The sequence continues at coordinate 26,376,558 of NC_090307.1, read as the reverse complement.
CCTTGCTTAAAACAAAAGAACCATTTTGTCCAAACCCTAATGGCCATCTTCCTCCCAGCCTACCACTCTGCAGTGTTTGGTGTTTGGGAGCCTGGCACGTGTGTCTCTTTCATTTGAAATCAAGCAATCACTCATCACTCTGGCCAAATGCAGCATAATTGATGGTGTGAGTGGATGGAGAAAATTTCCTGTCAGAAAAAAAAGGTTAACCGTGGACATATTACATCAGGGTCTCTGATTCCAGGATAATGGCATTTGGACAAAAGTAGGGCCCCATCCTTTTTTATAGCACTTTATGCACCATTAGTATTACTGCAAGTCCCAGGACCTGTCTGTTCAGGCACTTAATCAAAAGCAATGGGTTGAAAATCATGTTCCAGCTCTCCTCATATTTGATTCATTCCTTCTAGATAGGAAGAACTAAAAAACACATTACTAGCATCAAAACAGCCCATGCATTATGTGATAAGCAGTTGAGAAGGCTATCATTGGGTTTTATCCCTTTGGGTACTTGGATGGACAAGAACTTTCCTATTCATCCATTCAGTGGACTGAAGCAGCCATATTTCATTTTTTTTCTTCCCCTGACAGAAAATCCGTTAGTTTTCCACAGATCTCTCGTTTAAAGACACATTCGTGTCACTTATTTTAATTGTAGGCTTCAGGCAGCAAAGCCCAGAATGTGCGTTCGCATAAGGACACACACACGCACACATACAACTGGAAACCCACTACTTGGATGTAGCTCCTCTGAGAGCCAAATCTAATAATAGGAGAGGAACATTTCTTAGGGGAAGAATTAATTTATACACTTAATTACTCGGGATCCACTTCAAGCTCTCCGCCTTAATGCTCTTTCTTTTGGAGAGAGCTTTTAACTAAACGCCCAGTGTTCTGACAGACCCTGAGGAGAACCTGCCTCATTTAGAGGGAGGGACCTGGCCCCGTCCCACCCCTTGCCACCATGGCCCACTCCCCGCCCCCTTCCCGGCGGAGTGTGGGCATCAACCGTGGATCAGAGGCCCTGCGCCTGGTGATAATGATTGGGGTCTGAGTGAGGGGGGCTTTGGCTCCCACGCTCTCCGGGGCTTCGGAGTGGGTTTTCTGCTGAATGGCTCAGCCCCAGCCATTCGGTGAAAGATGAAACGATTTCTTCTATTTGTTCAAAATGAGGCAACAGCCAGGTCCCTCCTCATCCAGGTGACCTCTGTCTGAGGAATGGGCTCTTCCCATTTTAGAGAATTTGGTCCATTTACCAATATCTTGACAAAGAGTAGAGGAAGGACATAGTCACTTATGAAATTTTATGGTATTAGGAGAGGGTTACCTCTGCTGGATGAATGAGGGAGGAGTGTTATGTTCTTCTGACATCTTCAGAAACATGGATTGGGAAAAGGGGCACCGTGGAGTCATACAGGCCAGGGAGGCTGCCCCTGCCGGCTCTGTGAGTTGCTCTAACAGATGGGGAATCCTGGACACCAGGGTTCCAAAAGTGAGTTCCAGCTGGGTGAAGAGGGGGCAACTCCCTGCTCCCTGAGAAGAAGTTGATGCAGGCCTGAAATTGCCCAAATTAGGAGGTGGGTAGGATGGGGGTTGTGGTAATGTGGGCAAATGGAGCAGAGACCCAGGGAGGGGCGACGCAGCGTGCGACCCATCTCTGATTCTGAATGAGGACCTGTTTAGCCCCCTGGTGTATAAGCACCCCATCAGCTTGCCATGGGGCCTGCACAGCCCTCCATTGTGTCAACATTTGGGGTTTAGCCATTGTTTGCTGATTATTATATACACTTGATAACTAGGATGGGGAAAACAGAGCACAAAAGCAACATGTCATCACATTAAGATGAATTTAGGTTCAATCCTTTAGTGACTTCATAGACTATTTTACTTAAATTAAGATATCATGTTGAAAAACATCTTTTTTAGGGTTTTATATCCTATTATATGTCAATAAAAATTCTATATGCTACAGAGATAATTATTTTTAAAAGCTGGAGAAAATCTAGAAGAAAATTAAATTGACCATTTATCAAGCCTCAGGAGAGAAGGATGAAAATGATTTTTCTAAGCTTAGAAGCAATATAAAAACCCTCAGAGGAAAAGAGTGACAGATTTGACTACATAGAGGAACAAAACATTTCTGTATGTTGAAAAAAAGAGGCAAACAAGAGATTGGAAATATTTATAGCTACCATGACAAAGGGTTGATATCTTTATTATTTCAAATAATCCTAATAATTGATAAGAAAACAAGTCCCAGTAATAAGCTAAGGATATAAGCATAATCCACAGAGCAGAAAATACAACTAGAAACAAAAACATAGAGAAATGTTCAGCTTCACCAGCAGCCAATTGTAAATTTTTAAAAGAATCGTTTTGTCTATTACAATAAATAAATTTAAAAAAAATGAAAATATGTAATATTGACAACAGTGTTTGTCTTCTACTGGGACTCTGACCTGAAGGGTTAATCCAAAAATGAAAAAGCTAATGTGTAAAAGTCTTCATCAGAGCGTGGCTTATAACAACAAAAATTCAAAACAACCCAACGCCAACAAGAGGTGCGTTCAATGGAATATTAGTCAGTCTTAAAATGATGGACAAGTGGGCAAAGACTCTCTTTACTATTAGATGAAAAAGTAGTATACAAAATTGAATGTAAACTATGATTTCCAATATGTGGAGAACATGCACATATAAAAAAGGACAGAAGTACGTTAAAAAAAAATCACTATATACCTACTAGAATGGATAAGATTGAACAAAACAAAACAAACAAGCAAACAAAAACAACTGACTATACCAAGTAATAGCAAGTCTGTGAAGCGACTAGAACGCATATATTGCTGGTAGGTGGGTGGAACTAGGAAATGGTACAGCCTCTTTAGAAAACAGTGGGGCAGTTTCTTATCAAGTTAAACATGTACTTACCATAAGACCTAGGAATCTCACTCCTTACTATTTACCCGAGACAAATGAAAACATACACCTACCAAAAGCCTGTATCTGAATGCAAATAGCAGCTTTATTCATGAGTGCTAAAAAGTTAACTCAAATGTTAATAAAGTGGTACATGGATAAACAAAGAGTGGTACATCCATACAATGGACTACTACTCAGCAATAAAAAGGAGCAAACTACTGATAGACTCAATATAGATGGATCACAAAAGCATTACACTAAATGAAAAAAAATCCATAAAAGGCTATATATCATATGAGTCTATTTCTATGATATTCTGGAAAATGCAGAATTATAGGGACAGAAAACAGTTCAGTGGTTGCCAGAGGCTTCATGTAGAGCAAGGGGACGGATTACAGTGTTAGTTACATGACTGTATGCATTTGTCAAAATTCATGGAACTAATTCCCCAAAGGTGATTTTTTTTCTGTATGTATATGATACCTCAACTAGCCTGGCCTCTACCTCCAAAAAACTATCCATAGTTCTGATAAAATAATAAGATTATGGGTGATTCTTCTCTTTTCTCCATTTCTCAAAATTTCTGACATAACTTAAAAAAAGAAAACATATATCTATATTCATTATTGGTGTCGACTAGGGAGAGAATAATCCATGAGCAAGGGTGCCTTTGTCTAAATAAATATAATACATCTATGCCAAATAGCCATAGACAAGAAGCAAATAATATGAAAATTCTTTGCAAATTCTGAAATTCCGCAACCCAGGAGGCTGCTCTCCCACTGGCTTTATCTGTCTTTGGATTTTTGTTTGTTTGTTTGTTTTGTTTTGTTTTGTTTTGTGGTACATGGGCCTCTCACTGCTGTGGCCTCTCCTGTTGTGGAGCACAGGCTCCAGACGCGTAGGCTCAGCGGCCATGGCTCACGGGCCCAGCCGCTCCATGGCATGTGGGATCTTCCAGGACCGCGGCACGAACCCATGTCCCCTGCATCAGCAGGCGGACTCTCAACCACTGTGCCACCAGGGAAGCCCTGTCTTTGGGTTTTTAATGGATCTCTGCTTTTCACCTGGCCTGATTCCAGCAATCACATAAGGTGACAAATGGTAAAGGAACCATATGTGTTTAACTTAGAAAATAAAAGACTTAGAAGTGGAATTTATCCCAGGAATGCAAGGTCGGTATGACATACAGAAATCAATCAGTGTAATATACCATATTGATGGAATAAAGGAGAAAAACACATGATTATCTCAATAGAGATATTCAGAAGATACATTTGACAAAATCTAACACCTTTCATGATTAAAAAAACCAAAAAACAAAAAGACCTCAACAAACTAGGACTAGAAGGGTAGAAGGGAACTTCCTCAACCTGATAAAGGGCATCTACAAAAAGCCCACAGCTAAGATCACACTTAATGGTGAGAGACTGAAAGCTTTCCCTCCAAGATAAGGAAGAAGATGAAAATGTCCATTCTTACCATTTCTGTTTGACACTGTACTGGAGATTCTAGCTAGCTGAATTAGGCAAGAAAAACAAATGCAAGTCATCAGATTGGAAAGGAAGAATGAAAACTATGTCATTTGCAGATGACATTATCTTATATATAGACTATCCTAAAGAATCTACAAAAAAAATTATGAGAACAACATATAAGTGATGAAAATGTTCTGGTGTGAGACAGTGGTGATAGTTGCACAACTTTGTGAATATGCTAAAAACCAATGAATTCTACACTTTAAAATGGTGAATTTTGTGATATGTGAATTATTATCTCAATTAAAACCAAAAAAATTAAAAAATAAAAGACTTGGGAAAGAAACTAAAGGAGATCAGGGGGCAAAGTGCATGTAAATACCAGACAGCCCGTAAGACTGAAGAAGAGCCAGCATCAGTTCCAGAGTTTTCCAGCCATGAGACGCCCTGGGAAGAGCAGGGAGGTAATGGGGTGGGTGTCATCCAGGCTGCCATTAGTCACCTATCCTGGATTTGGGGGTTTAGACTAGCTTTGGCTTACCCCCTAATCTCCAGCCTAAAGCAAACTTCCCCTTGTATTTGTGCCCTTCACAGACACACTTCACTAATCGTGCCTCTATTACAAATATTTGGATGTACATTTTCTTTCCTTGATTATAAAGTTTTTAAGTGAAAAGATTATTCCCCAAAGTGTCAATACAGTGACCTAGACTTGGCGGATATGTCTGTTAAATGCTGAAAATCATAAAGTAGGTCAATTTAACTCTGGTGCATCCTTCTCCCCTAACCAATCCTAAGGGGCTGCATGATGCTCCTTGATCTGCCTTTTGGGCATGTCTCCAGTGATCGGAGGTCCTGGATGTAGCTGACACTGTTGGGGGGTTCAGCTGAAGCTGCTGTGCTCTCCTCCATGGCACAGGGTCATTCTTAGTGCTTTCTTACTTGAGATGACTTTATCTCACATCATAGCTAACATCACAAATGTACTCATTTATACATGAATACAAGAAATCTCATTTATTTTTAACTATCTGAGTTGAGTTGTGGTTACATGGTTGACAAAATTATACACTTTGAAAATTTTCAATTAAAATTTAATTAATTTTGATTTTCCAGTTTTTGTTTTTGTTTTTTTAATTTTAGAGCCAATATTTTTTCCAGGTGCAAAAATAATTTTACAGACTCTTGAAAAGCACTCAGGTCCAAAGCATTGTGTCACCCAAGGTAGCACATTGAATGAGAGGCCCTGCTTTGTAGAATTTATCAGGGAACAGATGGGGAGGCATTTGGGGGAGCAGGGAGTCCCCTCCCAACCCCTAAAATCTCTCCTCTAAGGCGGTTTGCTTACTGTACCTGTGGTTTGACTGGGCCTCTCTCTTTAATTGGGAAACAGCCCCCTGGCCAGACACCTCAGACATCCCCAATGCCCACTTGCTGCCATTCCCAGGGCTCCATGCTGTCCAGCAGGGGCATAGGAGTGGGGCACACAGGCATTTAAAAAGATTAGGAGAGATTGATGAACATGGACGTGGATTCATTCTCTACCACTGGACTAATCAGTTGGCTTTCACAAGCACTTTGTTCCCCCGTCATATCAGCCACAAATACCTGCTTTAACACTCTGGATCAGCCCAGCACCAGCCAAACTGATTATATTATTTAGTTTTCTCTAGGAGGAGAAATGGAAAAGATCTTTGCCCTCCCCTCTAAAGAAAGTTGAAACAAAGACAAGTAAAAGAACACTGCAGGTTCTGACAGAGTAGGAGAGCCTGCCTACTGGGTTCATAGAATATGTTTGAGAAATTAAATAACTGTATCAACCTGAGTCTCAGTCTCCAAACCATTGGCCCGCGATGTCAAGAGGTCTGGAGAGAAGGCAAGGGTCTTTTTGGTAACCAGGGAACATAAGTAATAGGAAGCAAACCCCTGGGCCAGGTAGTAACTTCGATTAGAAAGATAGGGAAGCCTGGAAAAAGATAAACAGGCTCCCAAGGGATAAGATGAGAACCTAAATATCCTGGGAGAACCAACCAGGAGTGCAATGGGAGGATTTCCTGTGGGCAGTCAGCTCCACATGGAGGAGCTGGTCCATTTGGAGACACAGGCTCATGTCACCTGGGTTTGAGGGCTGTGCTGGGGGCATTCCTTCCTTAGGAACTTGCAGGAGGATGCACATCCATTCTAAAACCACCCCACCAGTAGGGATCTGGGGAAACAACTGGTCTGGTCTCCACTATTTACACAAAAGGGAAACTGAGGCTGGGGTGAGGGGGTAGTGACTGACCTTAGGCCATGCGGTGAAGTACCAACAAAGCCAGAACTAGAATGCAGATCTCCTCAGCACCATCCAGGGCTCTGGCCATATGGTCATTCATGGTTCAGGGCCAGTGGACTCCACACGCCATGTCAGCACATACAGGCCAGGTAAGATGGAGGGGAGTGAGAGCCACTGGAGTCAGTTGGAGTCAGTCTATCTGGTCCTAGATTGTCAGTCATTGATTGTAGCCCCCTGGAGGGCCCCCAGGAAGGAAGGTGCAAGCATGTGGGCTAGAACACCAAAGTGTTAACACCAGGAGCCTACCCTCTCAGGCCCTTTCAGGAATCCATCAAAGGCCCTTGAGAAAGGGGCAGGGGTACCAAGAGCAGGAAGGCGGGACCGGGGCACCAATTCAGAATAGGGAGCAGGCTGCCCTGCTGGCTCATCTGAGACTCTCATGAGCCTGTCCTACCCTCTACAAGGTCTATTTCAGGTCTTATCCTGGCTGCAGGCCAGTCTGTGCCCTTGAGTAGTGACTGTGCATCTCTGGACCTCAATTTCCCACTCTTGAAATGAGTGGGTCAAACAGACAATATCTCACAGCTCTACGGTTACAGCGGTTTCCAATTTGAGGGCTTGTCTTTGCTTCTTTTCTTGAAGTGAAGGACCCCAAACTCTCTCTTGACCCCATTTTGCTATAGGTACTACACTGCCTTCTGCTTCTTCATTGGAGAACTTCATATTTCCTCCTCAGCCTCGGCTGGGCTCCCATCCCCACCACACCACGAAGACTAATCTTGCCAGAGTCACAAATTATTGTTACTTTGCTGTTGCCAAACCCCAAAGCCATGCCTCTGTTCTCACAGTCCCTGACTTCTCAGTGGCATGTGATATAGTTGATCACTTCTTCCTTCTTGAAGCACATTTACCCCCTGGCTTCTCAAATATCACACTCTCCAGGTTTTCCTGCTGTCTCACTGGACAGTCTATTTATGCTGATTCCTCCTCCTCTTTGCATTGACTCCAAAGGTGGAGGTGCCTCAGGACCCAGTCCTTGGCTTTCTTCTTCATATACACTTTCTCAGAGTCTCACCCAGTCCCATAGCTTTCCATTCCATTGACTTCATATCAATGGCTGCTGAAGCTGTATCTCCAGCTAGAGAAATCACTCTGGACTCTTGCATCTGGGTGTTCACTCCTTCCCTCCAGATGAATACCTAATAGTCATCATGAACATCACACGGCCGAAGGAGAGCCCTTGACCTCCTCCACCAGTTCTCCTTATTTCAATAAACAACATTACTGGCCACTCCATGGTTCATGCCAAAGACTTAGAAGTCGCCCTTGATTCCCCTCTCTCCCTCACTCCACATCCAAACAATCAGCAAGGTGTCTCAGCTTTGAGATGACTCAGAGCTCATCTGGTATCAGTCTACTTCACTCCACCTCTGCCTCTGCCCCCCAAGTCCACTTGACTATCACTTCTCCTGTGGACCTTTGTGATACTCTCCCTACTAGGCTTCCTGCTTCCTCTTGTGGCCCCTCCAATCCACTCTCCCCACAACTACAAATCAAATCAAGTCACTTTTCTGCTAAACAACACCCCAACATGGTATTCCTTAGCTCTTAGGATAAAATCCACACTCCTTAGCCTGGGATTCAATGGGCCACCTGATCTGGCCCCTGTCTCCATCTTTGACCTTGTCTTTAACTTGGGCTGAGCCATTTCTGACTTTTGAGCCTTTGTACTGGCCATTCCCCTGCTTGTGACATTCTTCTCCTAGACCTTCACATAGTGGGCTTTTGCTTTAGTGTCACGTTCTGAGATGCCTTCCTGGCCATCAAAATGAAATTATCTTTTGTATCATCCTAAATCTCTGCATATTACCTATCATTCTTTGACGTTTTTGTGCTCATTATCTGTTCACTTATTGTCTGTATCTTCATTACTAGAATATAAATGGAAAATGGGTGCTTATTGAATGAATGAATGCATGAATGATGATGATGATGTCTGGGAGTATAGTTTGGAAATCTCTACTTAAAAAACATTTAGTAACTCGGGTTGAGAACTACTCTACAAGAGATCTAATGTATTTCCTGGGTAGATTGAAGCAAGAATTTTGATTTCTAAAGATTGTGAAGGGCAATGCTTACCCTCTAATAAATCTCTAGTGGTGGAATTGCAAGGCCTGTGACAAATATTTGAAAGACAGAGATCAGTAGGGCTCTCTGTGCTTGTATTCCAATGGCATAGAAGACTGTTGTCTTTGTTTCTCCATGTTGCTGGCCTGGCCCTCAGCTCAACAGCTGGGAAATAAAGTGCTTTCTGTCTTCCTTGAAAGGAATCAATAGTAAGAATGAGTACTTGGCTCTCTCCAAAAGGTCAGCTTGACACCTGATTTCTCAGGCTGTTCTCTTGATCCCTCCTCCCCATTAATGGGGTAGCCTTCTCCCGCCTGGCAGACAACGTTCAAAGAACAAATTTGTAATCCGATTCTGAGAAATATTATGGGAATTAAGATGGTATCTATGGGTTTATTTGGTTTGGCCCTTTGAAGGATGGAACATAGGTCCAATGCAAAGGTCAATGCCTGCCTGGGACGGGCATCTGTGTGTGCACATGTGGACATGGGTGCAAGAAGCGGGACGTAGGTAGAGGTATGTGAGAGCAGTAAGATGCTCACAAATGGGAAGGGTGCTCTCGGCCTGCTCACACGTGGCTGTATATATAGCCCAGTGCCTAGCAGTACGCATGCAGAGGCATGAGTAAGTGTTGGCACGTGTGTTCGTGTGTGTGATACAAACCTGAGTGCATTTTCACGTGTGCTAGACAGTGCTTTACCAGGAGTCTGTAATCTAGTAACATATGACTCAAAAAGTCAAATTTCATCTGTAAACTGGGACTGCTGGCCAAGCCTTATGCAACTTACATGTTTGCTGCTGGGATTAAATGAGGACACGGAGGGAACAGGAACGTTCTCTGTAACTGGAAAGCTCTGGACATCTAATTTACCTTGCATGTGGGCTCTTGCACGTGGGCACAGGCAGGGAGGAATTCCTATCAGGCATCCTCCATTTTTGATTTAATACTGACCATGCACTTCCCCAGGAAGGAGACTTTGGCAGGAAATAATTTCAGGCACGCAGGGGACAAACTCGACTCCCCATGCCTTCATCTCTCCGGGCAACCGCGGGGCAGACATCGTAGCAGCTGGGTAGCCTTCCTGCATTGCAACGCCACTCCTCCCTTTCCGGTGCCTCAGTCTTTCTGTACAGAAACGCCCCGCTCTAGGAAAGCCTGATGTACAGAACGTAAGTCCCAAGCACGAGCGAGACAATTAACCTGGGGGACGAGGGTTAGCAAGCTGGCCGGCTGGGATCCTGTGGTTTGGAAAACATCTGGCCCCGCGCCCCACCCCCATCCCATCCCATCCCTCCCACCTCTGGCAAAGCCGCGGGGAGGAGGTGGATTATTTTATTTTATTTCTTTTTTAATGAATAGGGCGAGTTGTGGGAGCCTGGCAGGCCCCATCTGTCCGCTGCCCCAACTCAATTTGATTCCCATTCACCCGCCTTTGTTTGCCTCCCTTTTTTGATCAGCAATATCGTGGGTGGGGGGGGGGCGGAGGGATGGAAGTGCAAAGGCTTAATGTTCTCGACGGCTTCGCGGAGCTGCGACGCCTCCAGGGCGCCCACCCCCACCACAGCCCCGGCCCAGAAATCCTGGAGGTGAGCGTCCTCAGCGTGGCCGACTTCCCGCAGCGCAGAGCCCCGTCTAGCCTGTCCTGTCGGGTGGAGAGCAGGGTGGGAAGAGGTTGTTTGCAATGTCATAGACCTGGGATCGCTGCTGCTCCCAGGTCAGATTAAAATTCACCTTGCCAAGACTGAATCAGGAAGAAATAGAAAATATGAACAGACCAATCACAAGCACTGAAATTGAAACTGTGATTAAAAATCGTCCAACAAACAAAAGCCCAGGACCAGATGGCTTCACAGGCGAATTCTATCAAACATTTAGAGAAGAGCTAACACCTACCCTTCTCAAACTTTTCCAAAATACAGCAGAGGGAGGAAACTCATTCTACGAGGCCCCCATCACCCTGATACCAAAACCAGACAAGGATGTCACAAAGAAAGAAAACTACAGGCCAATATCACTGATGAACATAGATGCAAAAATCCTCAACAAAATACTAGCAAACAGAATCCAACAGCACATTAAAAGGATCATACACCATGATCAAGTGGGGTTTATTCCAGGAATGCAAGGATTCTTCAATATACGCAAATCAATCAACGTGATACACCATATTAACAAATTGAAGGAGAAAAACCATATGATCATCTCAATAGATGCAGAGAAAGCTTTTGACAAAATTCAACACCCATTTATGATAAAAACCCTCCAGAAAGCAGACGTAGAGGGAACTTTCCTCAACATAATAAAGGCCATATATGGCAAACCCACAGCCAACATCGTCCTCAATGGTGAAAAACTGAAAGCATTTTCACTAAGATCAGGAACAAGACAAGGTTGCCCACTCTCACCACTCTTATTCAACATAGTTTTGGAAGTTTTAGCCACAGCAATCAGAGAAGAAAAGGAAATAAAAGGAATCCAAATCAGAAAAAAAGTAAATCTATCACTGTTTGCAGATGACATGATATTATACATAGAGAATCCTAAAGATGCTACCAGAAAACTACTAGAGCTAATCAATGAATTTGGTAAAGTAGCAGGATACAAAGTTAATGCACAGAAATCTCTGGCATTCCTATAGACTAATGATGAAAAATCTGAAAGTGAAATCAAGAAAATACTCCCATTTACCATTGCAACAAAAAGAATAAAATATCTTGGAATAAATCTACCTAAGGAGACAAAAGACCTGTATGCAGAAAATTATAAGACACTGATGAAAGAAATTAAAGATGATACAAATAGATGGAGAGACATACCATGTTCTTGGATTGGAAGAATCAACATTGTGAAAATGACTGTACTACCCAAAGCAATCTACAGATTCAATGCAATCCCTATCAAACTACCACTGGCATTTTTCAGAGAACTAGGATAAAAAATTTCACAATTTGTATGGAAACACAAAAGACCCCGAATAGCCAAATAATCTTGAGAATGCAAAACGGAGCTGGAGGAATGAGGCTCCCTGACTTCAGAATATACTATAAAGCTACAGTAATCAAGACAGTATGGTACTGGCACAAAAACAGAAATATAGATCAATGGAACAGGATAAAAAGCCCAGAGATAAACCCACGCACATATGGTCACCTTATCTTTGATAAAGGAGGCAGGAATGTACAGTGGAGAAAGGCCAGCCTCTTCAATAATTGGTGCTGGGAAAACTGGACAGCTACATGTAAAAGAATGAGATTAGAACACTCCCTAACACCACACACAAAAATAAGCTCAAAATGGATTAAAGACCTAAATGTAAGGCCAGAAACTATCAAACTCTTAGAGGTAAACATAGGCAGAGCTCTCTATGACATAAATCACAGCAAGATCCTTTTTGACTCACCTCCTAGACAAATGGAAATAAAAACAAAAATAAACAAATGGGACCTAATGAAACTTCAAAGCTTTTGCACAGCAAAGGAAACCATAAACAAGACCAAAAGACAACCATCAGAATGGGAGAAAATATTTGCAAATGAAGCAACTGACAAAGGATTAATCTCTAAAATTTACAAACAGCTCATGCAGCTCAATAACAAAAAAATAAACAACCCAATCCCAAAATGGGCAGAAGACCTAAATAGACATTTCTCCAAAAAAGATATACAGATTGCCAACAAACACATGAAAGAATGCTCAACATCATTAATCATTAGAGAAATGCAAATCAAAACTACAATGAGATATCATCTCACACCAGTCAGAATGGCCATCATCAAAAAATCTAGAAACAATAAATGCTGGAGAGGGTGTGGAGAAAAGGGAACACTCTTTCACTGCTGGTGGGAATGTGAATTGGTACAGCCACTATGGAGAACAGTATGGAGGTCCCTTAAAAAACTACAAATAGAACTACCATATGACCCAGCAATCCCACTACTGGGCATATACCCTGAGAAAACCATAATTCAAAAAGAGTCATGTACCAAAATATTCATTGCAGCTCTATTTACAATAGCCAGGAGATGGAAACAACCTAAGTGTCCATCATCAGATTAATGGATAAAGAAGATGTGGCACATATATACAATGGAATATTACTCAACCATAAAAAGAAATGAAATTGAGTTATTTGTAGTGAGGTGGATGGACCTAGAGGCTATCATACAGAGTGAAGTAAGTCAGAAAGAGAAAGACAAATACCGTATGCTAACACATATATATGGAATCTAAGAAAAAAAAAAAAGGTCATGAAGAACCTAGGGGTAAGACAGGAATAAAGACACAGACCTACTAGAGAATGGACTTGAGGATGGGGGAGGGGGAAGGGTAAGCTGTGACAAAGCGAGAGAGTGGCACGGGCATATATACACTACCAAATGTAAGGTAGATAGCTAGTGGGAAGCAGCCGCATAGCACAGGGAGATCAGCTCGGTGGTTTGTGACCACCTAGAAGGGTGGAATAGGGAGGGTGGGAGGGAGGGAGACACAAGAGGAAAGAGATATGGGAACATATGTATATGTATAACTGCTTCACTTTGTTATAAAGCAGAAACTAACACACCATTGTAAAGCAATTATACTCCAATAAAGATGTAAAAAATAAATAAATAAATAAATAAAATTCACCTTCCAGGATCAGGTGCCTCTCTAATGGGGAGGGAGTGGCGCGGCGCAGGAAAGGAGGGCGGGGATGAGGCCCTGGAGGTAACGTGGGGACCCCAGGGGCTTCAGCGTGGGTGAGAACAACAAATCTGGAGGTGGCACCGCCGCAGGCCACTTCACCCCCTTTTAAATAGAGAAGATAATACAGTGCCCCAATTTTAAAAATTGCCTATAGCCCTGCAGCAGTTGCCCTAAAACCATTTTGGAATTTGTAGACCAAAAGGTCAGCATCAGTGAGCAGGTTGTTATCTGTTTGTTTTGTCAATCGCCATCCAGAGTGAAAAGGGGCCTCTGGAACTTCAGAGCTGAAGGGGCTTGGGGAAGTACCACCAGCCCATTTTGCTGATGGCTTTGACCAAAGAGGAAAGAGCCCAGGCCTCTGGACTTCTGGCTCACTGCTGGCCACTGCAGCTGAGGTCAAGTTTATGGGAGAAGGAGAGGGTCAACCAACCACTGTCTAAGGACCCTAGTCATCTGTGAAAGTTTGGAGGAACAGGTATGAGGTCAGCAGGAAAGAAATAGCTCCCAGCCTCCTCGGAAGAGGGTGTGGGTGGGCCGGTGGGGCTCGGGTGTATAATCAGATACAGCAGGGAAATTTAGTCCAAAGCCCTTCGCTGTGGGTCGGGCCACTTAGAGGTGGGAAGGCCCAGATTAAGATTCTCTCCGTGTGATAAAGGGCTGGACAGCTTGGCATTTCTGCCCTGCAGCAGTCCTAAGAATGTGGCTCTGCCTTCTCCCCGGCGTGCAGATTTACATGGGCCACAGTTGGCATGGGCTATAGCCAAACACCTGAGGCTGTCTGCTTATGCAGCAACTCCCTCCCAGCAACTTTGTCTTCACAGAGTTCACTCCTCAAAGGATAACTGTAGGGTGAAGTAGATGGTTTTTGGTGGCCATAATAGCTGTGTAGGTAGCAAGCCATGGAAGGGGGAGAGATTACTTCCAGCTGATGGCAGCAGGGAAGGTTTGGGGGAGAAGGCAGCCTCTGAGCTGGGTTTAGAGGGTGGAGATGCGGCCTTGGGGAAGGGAGGGCGGTGGTGCACATTTGCAGAGAAGCAAGTCAGAGCAGAAAGTGGGCCTAAATCAAGTTTGCGCTGTGTCATTGGGAAAGTCTGTGACACTGAACCACAGCAGGTACGAAGGGGATGGGGCAGGGTGGCCCGGGGCAAGATGGAGCACCAACTGGAGCTGTGGTGCTCAACTGGGGGCCATGGAACACCCAGCAAAGGGATATGAGGATTGGCTGCAAGAGAGGTGGGGATCCACTGGGTTACCCAGCATTATCAGGATTCGAAAAGGAAAATTGCTTGTACATGAAAACAGCATTTTTCACAAGGTGATGGATTTTTGTGATTGATAAATAAACCAGTGCATTGAAATGCATTATCACATTCTTAGTTGATTTGATCGTTCTGAATTTTCTCAGCTGATGGATGCTATTCTCAAGTGGAGTCCTTGAGATTGAAAGTCCTTGCATTGAAAGGTGGCCTTCTACTTGAGAAAGTCCTGAGAGGGGTCTCTGAGCCCTGTCTGTGCTCAGAGAAGGCATGAAAAGGGGCCCTCGTGGGTCCTGCCTTTCAGATGTTTATACCTCCAGGAGACAAGACCCACAGATTCTAATGACGGAAAATGTCATGAGACAAATACAGCCAGGTGCCAAGCCCAATATAATCTGGGGACCACATGCATGCTGCATACAGTGCTAGGGAAATTCAGAGGAGAAATCTCTGTGGGTCGGTGAGCAGAATGGGGTTTATGGGCAATACAGGATTTGATTAATCCTTAAAGGATGTGTGGTAATTGGATAGGTAGGAGTGAACAGCATATGTGCTTCTAGTTAATTATTCATCTGTGTTCATCTGCTTATTTTTTTTTATTTTCAGAAAATTTTTTAAAATTACAGAAAAGTACAGAGAATAATATTACAGAGACTGGCGTACCCACCATCAGAATTGACGGTTATTAATATTGTGTCAGACTTGTTTCATTTTTTTTAAGAAAAAGAAATACAATAGTTGGAGTAGAATGGACAGTGTCTTTTGTTTCTCCCCAGTTCTTCTCCTGCCATTCCCCTCTCTGCATCCCACAACCAAGCCATCATGAATTTTGTGTGTGTCTTTCCAGTCTATTTTAAACACCTTTACAAACATCAGTGTATCTGTGAACAAATGATAGTACTGAACAAATTGTTCTGCAAGTTCGTTTTTCTTTGTCCATTTGTTTACTGAGTTATGTGTTGGTGGAACAGTGTTATTTTTACCTGCAGTAGCACAGTTTTTTCCTGCAATAATAGTGTCACAGTGGACACTCTTATATGACTCCTTGCACACGTGTATGAGAGTATAAGCGGAATTACTGGGCTCTAGGGGACGCATAGTTTTAGACTCATGGTGATACTAATTTATACTACTCATCACAGTTGTTTTTAATCAGAGTTAATTTTTTTTAATCTGATGCATATGAAGTGGATTATATTTGTGCTTCTATATATACCTCTGTTTTCAAAGCATGTGACATAAACCATCAGAGGTGCAAACACATTGTGGCTTTTTGCTGAGCTGACACTAGTATCAGAAATACAAACACTTTTTAATTTACTAATGTTTATAAGAAGAATTTTTAATTATTGGCTTTGGAGAAGGAGGATAAATGAAAAGATGATTCTTGAATAGGAAACTTGTCCTTCTGAGCTATGGATAGAAATTGTCAATTGGACTCTGGTTATTATAAACATATGCATACTGCAGACCAACTTACTCTGTGACTCTGGGCCTTGGCATATGTAGATATAGATTTTATACATATGGATTATATACATGTATGTATATATTTATATACACACACACACACACACACACACAAAGGATTGTCAGTATCCAACACACAAACACATGCACGCACACGTGTGCACACACACACACATACACACACACGCTATATAAATGTGAAGTTAGGGGTGTGGCTGGAGCACGTCAGTAGAACAAGCCAAAGCTCAGTTCTTCTGGGCACAGTACATGCAGATAGTTACGGGTCCAGCTTTAGGCTTTCCTGAGTTTGGTGATTTGTGGGTACTAGTCTCTCATTTACCACTCATCATATCAGAATTCCACTATTGAAATTCCTTCTTTCTGTGTTAGAACTTTCATAACCACAGAAAGGGTAAGATATTAAACTGTTACCTCCTTTCTGTCGAAGTATAAATTTTTGCCATTTCCCTATGAAGAAGACAGTTTCCATTAAATTGGACATGGGTAATTTTTTGAGCAGTGACAGTGGGCAGAAGAGGGAAGGCAAGAGGTAGTTGCAGAGCTGGGAGGCCAGGAGTAGGACAGGCATGGATATTTCAGGAGATGCAGAGGTGGGAAAGCCCAGCCTGAGGATGAGGTGTCGCCTGGTGGCTTGGAGCAGAGGGGCATGTAGAGGAGTGGCACATAAGGGTGTGTCAGTACTCAGAGGCAAAGGAGATGCTGAACACACACACACACACACACACACACACACACACACACACACACACACGAGTCCAAACCTAAAGGGCATTTCCCTAAAGGGTCAAGTGTAGACCACTGCTCCATGGTCGACTGTTTATCCTAAGTAAAAGAAAACAACATCCAGGCACAGTCTGTACCACTACTACCCACAGTTCTCTGTGGTGCATGTATAATTTTATTATTTTTTAATTTTTTTCAATTAATTTTTATTGAAGTATAGTTGCTTTACAATGTTGTGGTAGTTTCTAATGTACAGCAAAATGAATCAGCGTACATATACATACATCCCCTCATTTTTGGATCTCCGTCCCATTTAGGTTGTGATGCATGTATAATTTTAAAATAATTAAAACAGGTGGGTGGAAGCTTGAATAGCCATTGAGGTCATATAAGCGTTGAGACTGTTAGTTAAGTTTGTGAGCCATCCATCCTGTCCGAGGGAAGCTCTGCCCGAACTCATGCTTCCTGACATCTATAGCACGTTCCTTTCTTTCAAAGTATTTCCACCTCCATTATCTCGTTTGATCCTCACGATAGCCGATAGCCGGGTGAGGTGAGTAGGAAAGATACTGAGGCCTCATTTGACAGAGGTTAAGTGCCTCTGCTGAGGTCAT
This sequence comes from Pseudorca crassidens, assembly GCF_039906515.1. Classification (NCBI taxonomy): domain Eukaryota; kingdom Metazoa; phylum Chordata; class Mammalia; order Artiodactyla; family Delphinidae; genus Pseudorca; species Pseudorca crassidens. Next base: position 26,358,988 of record NC_090307.1, on the reverse strand, counting down.
GTATTTTAGCAGCAGGGCCAGCCTAGAGCCTGGGCCTCTGGACTAGGACATCTGGGACATCACCACCATCCACGTACACACACATGTACACGTTGTGGATACACACACAATTTGGAGTTTGTAGCATTTTTTTCACAGGAGGGCAAACACTGTGTTTTATACCTCTGGGAATCCTCCTTGAAAGAAATAAATTTTAGTTTCCAAGCCGAGCCCTTTTCTTCCCTTCCAGGTGGCCAGAGTTCCAAACCTCTTCTGTTTGGGGTGAAGGACATTTTAGAGTCAAAGAATTTTAGATGCAAAACCTCCTAATTGCCACCCGTCGGCCCACTTCAGACCTCTGAAATTGGCCTGAACGCTGTGTGCCCGTACAAACACGGATGCTGCAGCTGCCATTCTTCAGACGCCTATCATGGGCCAGACATTGTGCTGGATGAGCTGCCCGCGAAGGTCATTAGCCTGCACAACAGTCCCTCATGGAAGCGTTGCTATCCCAGCGCCACGGACAGTCTTCAAGAATTTGCTGACAGCTCTCCTGGCTTCCCTCTTCCTTTCTTCAGCATCAGGTCCTCACGCCATCCTGCTTCCTTAGCCCTCATGCCGTCTTCACTTCTGCTGCACATATCTGGTTTGCCAGGGTCTACTTTTGGTCCCTGGAAATGAACATGAACTCAGAAAGCAGTAAGATAGAATACAGTCGGCTAAAGTGAATCAGGGGCTAAAACAAACCGCTGGAGAAACACACTAACCTCAAGAACCATTGGAAACAGTGCACAATGTCCTGTTTGAACAATACGGGCTCTGAATGACCAGAGGCAAGGTCAGGGCGACTTCAAGGGGGCGGAGGTCTGAGGATGGGAGGATTCTAATGGAAGGAAGCAGGAGGTGGGGAGGCCACCAGACACGACACTGGCCTCTCCCGGTTTTTCCTCTCGTTGCTCCCAACCCTGAAACTCTCAAAACCAGCGGTCGCATCTTTGCCTGGGGGCAAGAGGCAGACCTCTAGCCTCCTCCGCAGGCTTCGGTCCTGGGGTCTTTTAGATGGGTTGCCTCCTCCCTCACCCTGCAGATGAGATATTCTGCAGCAGGCCACTCTTGCTGCTTCCCTGACAGAAAGAGAAGGGAGATGCGGGTGGGAAGGCGGGCGGGGACAGCAGAGGGGCTTCCTGCAAAGCCCAGGCTGACTGGCTCCGAGAAGGATAAATGACTCCGGTCGCCCCGCCGCCGGTGTTACACAACTTGTCTGTGTTGGCTTGAGACCTCAGTGATCCCCCTCTGATTGAAATCACTTTCCCCTGACCTCCTCCGTAAGCCGGGAGCTTGTTGCTCTCTCCGCCAACAGAGGAGCCGCAGAGGTCGGAAGAAATCCTGGCTGGGCAGCCGGACGCGCGCCACCCCAATCATCTTCCCGGCCGCCGGGTCCTCGCCGGCTGGGACGCCGGGTCGGAGCTGGCGTCGAGGCCCTGCTCCCCGGAAGGCCCCCGTTGGGTTCTGAGATGGTGGGGGAAGCTGGCAGTGGCGCTGGGACTGCTCCCTAGAGGGTCTGTTGATTGGCGCCACAGTTGGGGACGCCCCTGTGTGTTTGGGGGGGGATAAGGCTAGGATGCTGGAAATCCGGCCATGTGCGAGGCAAGCCCACATTTGCCTGGAGAAACCTGCCAGTCTGTACAGATGAACAGCCTGCTGTGATTGGAGCCTAAACTCTGTTCCACACATAAGTCAAAGTATTTTTGATTAAAATATACTCTGGTGTTCCCAAGAAAGCAGCTACCACGTAAATCAAAGGAAACGGGAGTGTTTTTTCCAGTTCATCTTAAGAGTTGTTTACCATTTAGACACATGACAATATTTGAACTATGGCAATATAACATATCTGTAACAAAATTATCTATCTGTGTGTATATATGTATGTGTATAGACATAGAGACATATATAGATATATACACACATATGCACGCACACGCATGCACACATGCACACACACACACACACACCCCAAACATACTTTTTAGCAATTTTTCTCAAAATGTCAAATAGAAAGAAGTTCCAGTAGCCTTCAGTCAAATATCATCTAATCTTAAATACAAACTTATTTACTATGAGTGGATGCAAGACTCACTGTCTTCTGGTGTAGATATGCCTGAGTTTACATACAGAAATACACATTATTTGATTATAAACTACTTTGGTTTTATTTTTTTATAATTATATTTAAAAATTGTCTTGACTTTTTGAGAGGGGTTGAGGGTCTTTTAAAGTTGAGAACCACTGTAGTTACTAGGGTCTTAGTTTCCTCCACAAAAGAAAAACAATGGAGACCAAAATAAGATGTCAAAAACAGCAAACATGTCACACAAAGTAATATGCATAGAACACTGAGCCCAGGATACTGCTGTTGAGAGAAATGTTATGATTAAGATCCCTGAGAGGCCCAGATTCCAAATGCAGAGGGAAAGAGCTTGGGAGGGAGGAGATGGGGCGGGGGGTGGGGGGAGGGGGGGCGTAGCACAACTGTTGTGGGTGGTCAGAAGACCAAAGGCCACTGTAGTTTTCCAAGTGAGTTATATGCAATGCATGGATATTTTTTTTTTCTCTTTCAAATTATCAAACAGTTAAGAAAAAGAAAGACAAAACCTTCCCTAAGCACTTACTAACCACCTACTCTATGCCAACTCTCTGCCATAGGATCTTCTTTAATTCTTACCTTAATCCAGTGAGGTAGGTATTATTACACCGACTTCACAGGTGAAGAAACTGGGGCTCACTTAGTAAGCAACAGTTGAACCAAATCTACCTGACTTCACAGTCAGTATGACATACTGTCCCTATGAACTGGCCAGTGGGCTTGCTTTTATTTTTACAGATCGGTGGTTTGATTAAGGTCTTCTGTCTTAGTCCCGCAAGTTCAGTCTATGATACTTGGCTCAGCCTAACTCCTTGATGTTAAAGGCATCACAAATGTAAAATTCAAGCATAGGATAGAACTGATATGAAAAGGTTTATATACTTTTGAAAGAAATAAAATGATATTTATACAAATGGAAAACATGCCACCTTCTTGAACGGAAAGACTTAATATCTTTGAGATATTATATTTGAGAATTAAAAATTTCAGTTCTCCCCCAAATTACTGCATAAATGTAATGAAATTCCAATCGGATTTCAGATGGATTTTTTTTTTACTGTATTAAATTGTCTAAAAATGCATACAAAAAGTAAATGTCTGAAAAAGGCCAGGAAGAACTTTTAAGAATAGTTGGGGAAGGATAACTTGATTTCTTATCAGATATGACAACATGTAAAGAATGGGATTGACATAGATATAGAGTGGAAAACCCAGAAATAGATCCCAGTGAAAAGGGGTATGTATAAACAACAAGGTCCTACTATATAGCACAGGGAATTATATTCAATATCCTGTGATAAACCATAATGGAAAAGAATATGAAAATGAATGTATATATATATATATATATATATATATATATATACGACTGAATCGCTTTGCTGTACAACAGAAATTAACACATTATGAATCAACTATACTTCAATAAAATTTAAAAAATTAAAAATATGGAAAAGGGCAGTCTGTCTGTTCAATGGTGCAGATAATCTGCTTAGGAGAAAAATAGAGTTAGATCCCCTGCCTCACATCATATTTTAAAAATTCTGCCTAGACAAAGGGCTTAAAAATAATAATAAAACCATAAACTTTTTACAAGAAAATTCAAGGGATATAGATATAGATATATAGATATATCTCTCCCAAGGATCATGGTTGAGGAAGAGGATAGCAGGGAACAGGAAAAAGATTTCAATGAAGATGATTGATAAAATGTTACTGTCTAGGGACTTCCCTGGTGGTCCAGCGGTTAGGATGTAGTGCTTTCACTGCCAAGGGCCCAGGTTCAATCCCTGGCTGGGTAACTGGGATCCTGCAAGCCCCATGGCACGGCCAAAAACATAAATAAAATAAAATCCACAAGTGCGTATTAAAAAAAATAGTTACTGTCTGAACTGTACCAAAAGTTTCTAACAAATGAATAAGACATCCAATAAACAGGAAAATGGGTAAAGGCTATGAAGAGCCATTTCAGAGAAGATCAAAGTCAAATATCAATAAATGTGAGAAGATATTTAACTTCTCTATTAGTCAGATAAATACAAATGAAAGCAACAATGAGATATCATTTCTATTATAAAACTAGTAAAAACTTAAAATAGTGATAAGTCCCACCACTGATAGAAATGTTAGGGGAAAATATCCTCCTTATATATGTATAATTAGAGGAAATATGAAATATGTTTTTAGAAAGAAACTGAGCAATGATTTTTCTTAATGTAAGATAAACATACCCTTCAGCCTAGTAACCCACTCCTGCGAATCAGTCCTTTAAAAAGAAAATTACAGTAAGAAAAGATACTTGTTCAAGGTCAAAGATGTTCACATCACATCATTCTTTACAATTACACAGATTCAGAAACAAGATTAATATCCATCAGTAGAGGAACACTTGACTAAAGTGTAGGCATTTATTCCATAGTATATTGTTCAGCTCTTAAAAAAGATTATCTTGGATACCATTTCTTGTTGACTTGGAGGGATTATCAGGATACGATTTCAGTGAGGAAAGCAAATGTATAACATGACCCATTGTGTAATTATGACCCCCATAAAGGACACACATATATTTATGTATGTAAATGACCATATGAGCATAAAGAATATTATGGGACTATTCAAAACAGTTTGATATGGCAAACATAGTAGAGGTATAGGATAGGGAGAATGTGATCTGTGTGTGCAGGGAGTCAGAGAGGTTTAAAAAAAGATACAAAATATAAAATAATGTTGACCTTAATAAAATTAACATGAATGATATGACCCAATTTATGTAAAATTGTGTGTGTGTATAAAACTATACATGGAGAGAGAAGTAGGAAATAATATTCACTAAATATTAATGACGTATTCAAGGATTGGATATTATAGAGATGCCAAGTATCCCCAAATTAACATGTAGATTCAATCCAATTCCAGTAAAATTCTCAGCAGGTTTGTGTGTGTGTGTGTCCATGTGCTCATATACGTATATGTGTTGCGTGTAAATTGACAAGCTAATTCTGAAATTTATATAAAAATGCAAGGGGCAAAGAACAGCCAAGATATTCTTGACAACAACAACAAAAAAAAGATGTAGGAGAGAGGGGAGGTGGAGGTATCTTGCCCTATCAAACATCAAGACTTAGGACTTATGAAGCTATGGAAACTGAGAAATACGGTACCTGTTCAACTTGGTGGAGTTGAACTATGTCCAGAAACAAGCCCACATACATGTGGAAACTTTCTGGCAAAGGTGAACTGCAGAGAAGCGGGAAGAGGAAGTCTTTTCAATAAATCATATTAAATATATTGGATATCTAACCGAACAACAACAAAAAACTTGACTTCTACTTCCCACCATACACAAGAGTGAATTCCAAGTGTATCGCAGGCGTCAATGTAAAGGGTAAATCAATAAAGTTTCTAGAGATAATATAAGAGAATATTTTTCTCAACCTTGGGGTAGGGAAAGACTTCTTAAATCTGAGGGAAATCCCACTAACCAAAAAGGAAAAGATTTCTACATTGGACTACATTAAAATTAAGAACATCAAAGAAACCATTGAGTAAAAACAAGTCACAAAGTGGGAGAAGAGATTTGCAACATGTAAACATTAACAAAGAACTCCTACAAATCAGTAAGCAAAGGCCAACAACCCAATAGAAAAATGGTAGGAGACTTGAGTGGACATTTTACAAAAGAGAATATAGAAATGGCCAATAACATGTGAAAAGGGGCTCAATCTTATCAGTAGTCAAAAAAAGTTAGAATGAGATATATATACCCTTTGAATGCCTAGAATAAGAGTTGGTAAGGATGTAGAGCAAAGGGAGTGCTCACACACTGTTGGTGAATGTATAAATTGATACAACAACTTTGGAAAACTATCTGATAACGTTGAACGTACATGTGCATGGTGATGGAGTAATTCTATTCCCTGATGCTCACTTAACAGAGATGTGCGCTCAAGTGCAATAAAAGTCATGTGCAAGAATGTTTGTGGCAGCAATTTGTAAGAGTCTAAAACCAAAAACACAAGATGCCCATCAACAGTAGATGGATAAATAAATTATAGAATATTCTTATCAAGGAATATTTATAGGGGTGCAAAAGCCAGCAAATCACATCCATACACCAGAACATGGGTGAGTCTCCAGCTATAACATTGAACCAAAGAAAGCTAAAAACACAAAGAAATACATTGATATTTTCATTTATACAAAGGTCAGCAAGCACTAATTTATGGCGTAAGAAGTCAGGACAGTAATGATTATTGAGGAGTGGGGTAGGGAGAGTGACCGTGAGATGGAATTGTGACTTCCGGGGAGCTGGTCACACTCTCATGTTTTCAGTAGTGGATTCATGAATTTTCATTTTTTTAAAAATTCATTGAGCTTCACATTTATGATTTGTATACTTTTCTGTATTTGTATTATACTTCAATCAATGATCAAAATAATTGTAATGGCAATTACCTCAAGGTGATGGAATTTCAGATAATTTTACTTTCTTAGAATTTTCTCTATTCTCTGAATTATTTGCAGTACAGTGTATTGCTTATATGATCTAGAAAACCATAAAGTTATTTTAATTGTGAAAACAGGTAGTCTGACAAGTTTCTGAAATACAAATATGTTCATTTAACTAGCTGAACTAGCTAGGCACTTTCCCACAAAGTTGATCTTAAGAAGTATCTTGAATTGCCATGTGCACACTTTTCTTCCCTGCTTTTTTATTGAATCCACTGTGGTCCTGAGAAATCACAATTCCTGTCCCTGACTTGGGTGGATTACACAGCACTCAGGCTCTGCCACACAAGTACAGGGCCAGGTGTTATGGAAAGAGCCTGGACAGAGAACCAAGGGCCAGCTCTTCCAGAAATTTCCAGCAGTGTGACCTCAGCCTAGTTACTTCATCTTTGGGGCAACTAGACTCATTATTTCTAAGGGCCCTTCCAAGTCTGAAATTCTATGTCTCTACGTCTCAGTGACATGGAGTAGATTGGAGAATGTTAGAGTCAAGTGCATTGGGTGACGCCAACATCTGTTCAACGTCTGCCATATGACAGGTGCCAGAGTAGGCACCAGGGTTATACCCAGAAATTGGATACACAAGGTCTCCATCTGCAGGAAGTTGCATTTTAGAGTAGGAGACAGGCAACAGATAAATGAATGAATAAATAACAGGTTGAGAACCTCCTTCTGTGCTAAATGATTGCTGAGAGGACAAGATTATAACCAAAAATTTCCCACTGGATTTAGCAGCAGGGAGGTAAAACTGAGGACCTAGACAAGAGCAGTTGCAGGAGGTGTGCAGACAAAAGCCAAGTGAGTGCCTCTTAGAAAGAATGGGAGGTGAGGAAGTGGAGATGGTCCCCACAGACAAGTCAGAAGTTTTGATGGAAAGGGAGGCAGAGAGATCAGGTGGCAGCTGAAGAGGGAAGCAAGATTAAGAGAGTAGATCTTTTTTTAGGGACAAAGAGTACATTGGTGTGTTGATGTGTTTATAAGAATGATGTAGGAGAGAGGAGATACGGATGATGTCTTTGCAAGGGCAATGTCCTAAGCAAAAGAGAGGGCATTGGATCTAGCATGCAAGTGAAAGGTCATCTTTAATAGGGAAGGACAGCTCTTCGTGAAGACAGGTTGGAAGAGAGAGATGGTACAAGTACAGATCAGACTGAGGATTTCGTGGAGGGAAGATGGAGTTCCCATCAACCACTTCTCTTTTCTCATTGAAGTTTGAGGTGAGTTCATCTACTGAGAAGTGACATAGGATATTTGAGGAGGGAGGAGAGTCATCTAGAAGAGTGTCAGGATATTTAAAGAGAAATATTGAGAAATATTGACAGAATTCCTAGAGAAGCTTATAATCATAAAATCTCAGGAAACACTATAATAAACTTGGAAGCCACCTATTTTTCCTCTGAGAAATGGAGATAGTAACAACCAGGCCCTTCCAGTACCCTATGACTCTGTAAGTAGCCCCAGGGTCCTTTCTGGAAAATGCTTTGAGACCGATGACCTTAGTCTGTCTGGTGCAAATAGGCCTTGTTGCTAAGAAAAAGCTTGGGGGATGGTCAGGTCTAATCCAATTGGACAAAATGCCAGAGAAACTTCAGATGAGTTGTGTGGAGTCTGTGATCCATTCATCTATCTGTCAATCCATCCACCCAACCGTCCACCCACCCATCCATCCCATTCCATTCAATGGGCCTCTTCTCTGTATCATGCATTGGGTGCTAGAATAACATCATTCTCATTATTTGGTGATTAGTTATTTGGCAATTCTGTGAGTAAATTTGTTCAAGTGTTTACTGAGCACCAACTATTTTGATCTGAGCCTTTTGCTGAGCATTGCAGAGAACACAGGAGTGAAAAAGCAATTCTCTCCACTCTCACGCAGTTTATGATCTAGATAGGGAGACTTTTCAGTCTCCCACAGTAAGAATTCAATGTAGAAAACAAGCGTCAAATTGTGGTGCAGAGGGTGGGTACACAAAGACAACTGTGGCAGGGAGACAGAGTTGGAGCTAGGCCTGATCATCTCAGCTCTCATCTTTGGAGAGGGGAAAAAAAGACCCCAAACTTGAAGAAATAGTGCAGTATTAGAGTGCAGTCATAAACATAAAACATTAACATGTAATTCCCTTATGCTTTTGAAAAATTACTTCATAAACGAAAGTAAAATATGTTTCCCTTTTTATTACCTGACAATTACATATTAAGAATTTCTTTTTATGTTTAAAAACATATGCAAGCCGGGGAAGGCAGACGCCAAAATGTAATTGCTTTCCTTCTATAAGAATCAGATGTCATTTTCTTCCAACCCAACTCTGAAAAGAGATAGGAAAAAGCAAATTGTTGTATACATTAAATTTAGAAACATCTGATAGCTTTCCTCAATTAAACTATTTAAATGGAAAAAGATTGCTGTACAGCTCTATCATATCCCACTGAATAAAACCTCAGCTGAGGCAAATTGGCAGTGGCAGGTACCAAATGCATCGGCAATAATGAGATTGGACAACCCAGTGCAGGTCATTGGTAATTGTTATTATATGCAATATTGCACTGTCAGTAAAAGAAAAAAACTCAGTAGCAAGCAGAGCTCATGCTGGGGATCTTATAGGAATATCTGTAGCCACCTAGCCGGGGTGACTTGAGGGGTGACAGGAGAGCCCAAACCCCCAGAGTCGTGAACCTGCTCTTCATGGCCTGCTGTGCACTCTCAGCATGTGGGGGGTTAATCACCACACATATTACCAGCCAGCTGACAAGGTCTCGGGGTGGGGGGGGGTTGCACTGGGACACAGTGCGAGGGCGGGGAGAAGGGTGAACCTGAGAAGGGAAGTGGGACAGAAGTAAACACAAGTTTCATGTATTTGTTGTTTTGCTGACCCTGATTCAAGGCACTGAAAGTTTGTTATTTTCCCTTCAACTTTCCAGAAGTGGAGAAAGAGAAAGAAGCATATTCTCTTGTTCTCCAGGATTTCAGGCCTCTCGAAGTCCCAAATTTAAGGAAGAAGGGGTGGGAGGAGAATTCGGCTGCCTGGGACCTAAGGCTGTATCACAGCCTCTACTGAGCCTGGCTCTGGGCACAATCTAGATTAAGATGACCAAAATCAGTGCTCAGTCCTGTGCAGGTGACAGACATATGTCACCTGGTCTGATGCAGTGACGCATACAAGGAAATATATTTGACTACTGTTAACCCCTCCCAAGGCTGGCTCACGTCTAACATCCTGCAGTTGGGAACACTTCTACATAAAATGCAGCACCTCATCTTCTAGATTCAATCACGAGGTTACTTTGAAAGAGGACATGATCATTCTCATGGGCCAAGAACCTCAAAATGACTATGCTGCTGCCCGAGGGCTCCCTCTCTATCACTCAAGGTTTCTAACGAGCTCAGGAGCTGTAGTTTCATGTTAAAGAGGGAGGAAGGGAGGACCGTGTATGGTCCAGGCCTATGACATCATGAAGCCTAGTGAACACAGAGTCAGTCCATCAGAATTGGGCCTCTTGCTCTCAAAGACATCTTAGAGAGGGTTCCTTTGCGCTGAGTAGGCTTCTTGAATTTGTCCAAAGAAAGAAACAGGTAGGACCACCAATAACCATATTGGGGGATAAAAAAGCTGGAGGGAAGGTCAGATAGCAGCCTCGTGTCCTAATCCAACCTGGAAGAAGACACACAATTTTTGAGCTGAGGGGTTCTCAGATGTTGCTTGATCCAGCAGCCCGCTCCGGGTGGAGACCCCAATGAGACATAGCTTCCCAGACCCGGCCGTGCTGGGAAATTTCCTGAAGAGCTTTGTACAAAATATGGCAATTTCCAGGCTCCATGCCTTGTCTGTTAAGTCAGAATTTCTAGGGGTGGAGTCCAGAAATCTGTAATTTTAACAAGTTATCTGAAGATTTCTGGAACAGCTGCTCCAAAGATGAGACCTGCATATGGGAAACACTGGATTCCTGACTGTCTTTGCAGGAAGAATTCTCAAAACAGGGAGCTCATGCCTTACAAAGCAGCATGTTCTATTGTAAGTTATGCTTAATTGACAAGAAATTCTTTATATTTAACTATTATCTAATTCTGCATCAATTCTACCCAAAGTTTAGCTCTTACCCACCTGATCAGAAGGGGTATGTATATTTAATAACTCGATCATCTAACTCTTCAAATGACTACTCAGCAATGTGTCTCAACAGAAAGAAATGTATTTCCACTGGGCCTAAGGCCCTGTCTAAGAATCTGGGTGGGCTCTGAGGCCAGCACTTCATTTGTGGACATTCATTTGGATGAAAAGATTTCACACATTCATTCCCTTTGAGCATGTCTTCCCTGCACTGAGAACTGGTGATACACAGAGGAATCCAACCACACATTCCACCCTCACCGAACAAACAGCCCAGGAGAGAAGCCATATCTATCTATCTGTCTATCTATCTATCTATCTATCATCTATCTATATCCATTGAATATATATCTATATCTTACCATCTATATATATCTTGTTGATTTGGGTAAAGGACTAGGGAGAAATGTTCAGAGGGAGTGGAGCTAATCTGTGGGGGCTTCCTGGAAGAGGTAGTATTTGCGCTGGACTTGATGGCAAATTGCAAGTTGGAAGTGAAAATGTGGTATTATGGGGGGAAGGGAGCAAGGTGAAGCAGGGGCACGTATGGGAAGGGCACGGAGAACAGCAGATCACGTGGGATGGCAAAGAGAGGAGCATCGTGACAGCTCAGTTTCATCCTCTTGGTGAGGAAATAAACCCCCTCCTCTGTCCTTAACATTGAGTCCTAGTTATTAGGCCTGGGGAACTGCAGCAGGTGCAACCTTTCACCCTTAAACAGGCACCAGTACCTCAGCTTTAGAGTCAGCTGAAGGCTGTTTAAGCCCAAAGAGATTTCCTTAGCAATGGGCCTGCCTGGTCCTCCTCAATACTCATGCAGTGTGAACCCCAGGGCCCTCCTCTGTGCCACGCCTGCACACAGGGGTGAGTGTGAGAGCCTGTGCCAGGCGGGTCTCCTCGCGTTGGGTCACACAGCCATGCAGCCAGTTGCCAGCTGTTTACTTGACATCTGTCACGTGGCCATGAAAAGGTCCTGGTTCTTACCTGCCCCAAGTCTGACGGAAGGAGAAAGGGAATTTTCTGGGAATATAATCGGTAGCTCGTAGGGCTTAAGCACAGAGAGTCAGGTAAGGAACAAGAAGCACAACACAGCCGAGATCAAGCCAGCAGAAAAGTCTGCTTTAGGACTGTCAGAGAAAGAATTATTCACGACACAACCTTTATTGAGGACCATCGTGATGATAGGTATAAAGACCACGGTGATGGGCTTTGCAGTAGGGTGCAGAAATTGGGCCCAATTCCAAAAACAACAAAACGAACGAAGATTTACAGTCAAGGAACAGAGGCAGCAGATATAAAGTGACTAAGAAGAAACCTCCAAGCTGGGAGGATTCTTATAGATCAACACAGCAGGATTCTTGCTGAAGGCGGGCCAAGGTGTGAGATATTGGGCGCGGGGCTGAGGACTTTGATCAAATATCGTGGGTGATCAACCCCCAAGGGTGGGGGATTTTCTTTTTACTAAGCAGGTCAAGGACAGAGGTCAAGGTCAGGGCCTAATCAGAAAGGGAACTGGGAGGAGCCTGACTCACGTGGAGTTAAAGGAGAGTCTTTGTCAGGACCCCGGGGTCAGTATTGCCATCACTGCCCGCTGCTGTCCCCGTAGCTGCGCCACAACTGCTGAGAACAACCTGTGACTGTCCTGACACCTTTGGGTCACTCCCTCAAGATCCCAAGTCCTGGATGGTGGAGGCATTGTCTGGACCAGGCCTGGGACACCCATCCTCGCCAGAGGAGCACACAGTCAGAGGAGTCAGCTAACAGCACAGGTGAGCCCGCATTGAGGGCCAGGACGAGGGTCCAGGTGGGCGCATGAGTGATGGAAGCAGGAAGGGCAGAAAGAGGTCAGCAGGCGGAGAGAGCTTCTGCCAACCCGAGGTGAGGCTGGGCGTCAGAGGGGGCCAGGGTGGAGAGGGGCCTTCCCGCTGAGTCAGGAGAAATCGACAGTTACTCATGAAAGGGGTCTTTCTTGAGAAAGGGACTGCTGGAGAGTCCAAGGAAGGAAGCCACCTCAAGCAGCCTGAGGATTCAGCTTAAAGGGTGAAAAGACTAGGTTGACTAAAGCAGGACAATATTGCTACTCACGGTCACCTATTGTCACCGAAGGAGTGGATCCTGCTTAATGGTAGAGACTTTTGTTTTGCTAAGAATATTAGTGCATTTGTGTGCGCAAACTAAGTTTGGGACTAGGGCCTAGAGAAAAACAAAAGCCCAAAGGAGAAGAATTTAAGGGCCATCAGCGGGGAGGAGTGAGGAGGACATGGGGGAATAGGAGAGGTGGGAGGAACCAGAGGTGAGACTTGAAGTGGCCACGAACCCCTCCAGTGGCTGGTGAAGATGGGAATCTGCCTGTGATCGGAAGTCAGATGGGAGATTGATTGCCTTGCATAGCTCGCCTCTGCCTCTCCAAGAATACCTCCAGTGTGGTGCCTCGTCAGGTGGGTTATGATTCAGGGTGTGTCTTGTGTGCAGGCATCTGCAGCTGACAGCAGAGCTTCATCTTCCATCTGGTTACGTGCACAGTGTCATGTGAATGCATCCAGGGAAGGCGAGATCATCTAGGCACTGGACCAATTCAAGGGTGTGGCCCCAGACCACCCCCGTGGTGTCAGCACTTCCACAGGACATGGATGGGGCTCAGCTGCTCCAGGATTTCCAGCCCTGGGAGACGCCCGCTGCTGCTTGCTTATAGATATGTAAGCTAGAGAGGGGAGACAGCGTGAGCAGGGGAGGCGGTGCACCTGTGAATGGGGGGGGGGCAGTGCGTGGGCGGACCCACCTGACTGTAACCAGGTTCCGTGCCTGGAAGTGGTGACAGAAAATAGTGAATGTGAGACTGGGACTCCAAAGGCTGGGCTGGGGAGTCTCAATACTCTTTGAGGTCACCTGCTTCTTATTCCCCACTTAACCACAAACCCACAGGACCTCTTAACTTAGCTGGAATAGTAATGGAAGCAAATATTTCTACAGCACTTTCTATGTGCCAGACAGTATTCTGAGCACTTTACATGCATTAGTTCATTAATTCTTCACTATCACACTTTGAGGAAAGTTCTATTATTATCTCCATTTTGCAGATATAGAAACTGAGGCACAGTGAGGGTTAGCGTTCTGATCTTCCCTGGCAAGCGTGTAACCTCTGTTACAGTACTTTGCTACTTTTTTATGTATACAGGCACTATGGTGCATTAAAGTATATGCTCGGATGATAGCAGCACAGTATACAAACATGTTATTTCTGTTCATGCCTCATCTCCCCTCTTCGACTAGAGTTTCAGAAGGGAAAACACTGCCTTTTCATCTTTGCATCCCCAAAGCTCCTTGCACAGTGCTTGGTGTGTATAATAGGTGTCCGGTCACTTTTTGTAGAATGGCCGAACTAAAGGTTTCTAAGCAGGGACTGATATGGAGAACAGTATTTTGGAGGGTCTGCCCACTAGCAGGATGGACTGAAGGAAGAGAGGTTGGGATTGGGATCCCAATTCAATGGTTTTGAACTGTGATCCGTGGCCAGGCCAGGGACCTGCTCAGAGACCCAGGGCTACGTGGGCTCACCTCTGTATTCTGGCTGCACCTCTCTTTGAGCTCTTGGTCCCAAGTTTTCCTGTCTTGTCCTGTTTCCCAGCTTTGCATAACCACGTTTCCTGCCTGAAAGAGGCCTTCTGGGGAATTCATGAAACGGCCAGAGACACTCTGCTCTCTGTAGACTGTAAGGTTGCTGAGAACATCTTATCCTCAATCCTAACATTTGGTTCATTTAATTAAGGGCTGCAATAAAGAGGAACGAAACTGAGTTATTTGTAGTGAGGTGCATGGACCTAGAGACTGTCATACAGAGTGAAGTAAGTCAGAAAGAGAAAAACAAATACCGTATGCTAGCACATATATATGGAATCTAAAAAAAAAAGAAAGAAGAAAAAAATGGTCAGAAGAACCTAGGGGCAAGACGGGAATAAAGATGCAGACCTAGTAGAGAATGGACTTGAGGACACGGGGAGGGGGAAGGGTAAGCTGTGACAAAGTGAGAGAGTGGCATGGACATATATACACTACCAAACATGAAATAGATAGCTAGTGGGAAGCAGCTGCATAGCACAGGGAGATCAGCTCGGTGCTTTGTGACCAACTAGAGGGGTGGGATAGGGAGGGGGGGAGGGAGGGAGATGCAAGAGGGAAGAGATATGGGAACATATGTATATGTATAACTGATTCACTTTGTTATAAAGCAGAAACTAACACACCATTGTAAAGCAATTATACTCCAATAAAGACGTTAAAAAAAAAAATTAAGGGCTGCAGACATTAGGAACACCTCTCAACTATCAAAGGGCATTTGAAACAACTCACAAACACAATTAAACTTAGTCCCAAAGATAAAAAGAAAGCAGGCACAATACGCTATTTCACTGCTTATAATCATCAGTTAACAAAGTAGGCAATTAAGGCAAACACTGAAGCAGCAACACACACCCAGCGCTGGGGTTTACTGCCCTTGTCTGGTCTCTGCATGTGACCACACAGGGCTTCAGACCAGAGGTTCTCCAGCAGGAGGGCTGCCTTAGAACATCTAGGGGGTGTGTGGTTTGCAAGTGAAGACTTGCTATTACAATTTTATTTGGAGGATATTCTTAAAACCTAATTTTTAAGAATGTAGACTACAGAAATTAAAGCTTGAGAAAAATCTTTCTGGTTGGTGGAAAATTGTTGAAGGTAAAGATTCTCAAGATAGAGAAGGTCCTTAAAAGGGACCTTAAAATAATCTCTGGATGAAATGAGAGAATGTTAAACTATCAAGAAGGGCACGGATTAAGAAAAAGTTGAAAACCATTGTTATACCCATATCTTAATCTCACACTGCCCTTGGAGATGGGGCCTCACCCATGGAGGTTGCCATGGAAACACTTTATAGAAGAAAATATTTTAATAGATGTATTTTATATGGCCTTCCTTCCTTCCTTCCTTCCTTCCTCCCTTCTCACACATTTATACAACCTCTTCATTCGAAAAAAGATGTGAGATGAATAAGTCCCTTTGGATAATGTCTAAGAGGCTCTAGGATACACTGACACCCAATTAACAAATTCCCTTTTATTATGTGCCAGTCAGTGAACTGGCTTTTAAAAGTACAGGATGAATAGGACGAAAGGGAAGAAAATTAGCCCAGACAGGACAGAAGCAGGAAGAGAGTTTCCATACGACTGACTATAACATAGTGTGTGCTAAGTGATGTGGATCTTATCAATCAGGATACTTTTGGGGGCAAGTAACAGAAAATTCAGCTCAAAGCGGAGATTCATATCTCCCATAACAGGAAGTCCTGAGAGAGTGAGGACTTGCTTCTGTGCTCTCCTCTCCCCACTCCCATCTGCAGGGGCTTTATCCTCAGGCTGACAGCAGCCTAGCTATAGCAGTTCAGGGCATCACTTCGTGGCAATGTCCTGGGAAGACACAAGGACATCTCTGTCAGCTATTCATCAGCGAGGAAAACTTCCTCAAAGTCCCTAAGTAGAGGTCATGGCCCAATGGGAGGATGTAGGGCCCTACATTCGTCCCTAAACCAACTTCCCACCAAGGGTGATGTAATAAAACTAGCTTAAACCAATCAAGGTTTGCCCCTAGTTACATGGGGGAGGAGTGGTCACCTGCCCAGAAAAGGCAGGGGGTGGAAGAAATGCTAGAAGGTTACGAGCATCAGCTTCCCCATGAACCCACAGAGCAGGAGCATGGAGCTCTTCCTGGCAGGCACAACAGAGGGAAGTTACCTGACGACTTTGTCCATGATGGCCTGTCCAAGATGGCCTTCTTTTTAAAAATAGAGGACAGTAAGGACCTTTAAAGTGGAGAAAATCGCACAAATTAGCCCATTCGAGGCTGCTCTACACAGATACTGTGGCTGGGAGCGCCGGTGTGTGACTGGTGGGGTGGGATGAGAAAGCAGAATAATGGATCAGGGCACTGGTGAAAGGGTTGGACACCAGGCAATGAGCAGCCTCTGTTCTAACCCATAGGTTCCGACAAAGCGAGGTGTTACTGGAATGGCTTCTCACTGTTAATGGAGGCCTCACTGTACCAAGATCAGATACAGAAAATGTTTCAGAATGCTGGGGGCAAGAATCCATGCTCGGGGGGCCTGCTGGAGGGAGGCAGCCAGCCTCAGAGGCCATCATGTCTCTGGCAGAGATAGTGAATCTGATGGTTATTAAAATAATTAAGAGCACAGACTCTGGGGTCAGACTGGACACACAGGACTATCTTTGCTTTCTGCCACGCACCAGCTGTGAGCAGCCTTGTCTCAGCCGCCTCGTCTGTGAAATGGGACAATAATATTCCATATTGCATATTCCATAGAGTTAAGTAAGTTATTTATGTAAAGCACTTAGCCTGGCACATGGTGAGCCTTCCATAGTTGTTAGCTGTTATCATTTTTAAGGGCTGAGAAGGGAGTAGGGCTGCAGTATCATGACAAATCTAATGGGGGAGCAAGCGGCAGGTTTCACTGTGTGTGTTTTTCTCCCACAAACGGTAGCTGACAGTTGCCTCTAAAAAGAAGGCAGGGAGTTGGGGCGAGGTGTCCACAGCCTCCAACGATCTGAAAATTAGCCTGCGTGTCATCTTTGGTTTGATGGCCAAATGAAATTCACATACCTTCTTTTTACCTATAGAGTTGACTTCACACTCTACAGACCTAATCTATTAATATTAATTGGCAATGCTCATTAAGCTTGAGCGATTGGAGCTATGACACCCACATTAAATACTTACTGTGAGAGAATAAAGACATGTTAACAAAGATGAAGGTATGAGAGTTGCAAATTTTCACCCCACCCAAGAAAGTCTTCCGCTCTCCTTCTCTCCCACCCTTCCTCTCCCTTCTCCAGTCACCGTGAGAACCCCTAATGCTTGCTTGCAAAGTTGGATTTGTGTAAGGATTAGCAAAATTTGAAGTCCTTATGCAACCAGCATATGCAGATAAAAGGATGGGATAGTAAGAGCGTATTTTAAAGAAACTGCCAACTGGATGCAATGTGGAAACCTTCTCACTAATCTTTATTCCCTTAATTTTTAATTGGGAAAAATTACAACTATACAGAATATTAAATGAATAGTACAATGAATACCTCTCTGCAATACACCCAGATTGAATGATTGTTAACAAGTTGCTATCTTTCCTTTTTCTCTCTCTCTCTCTGACTCTGTCACTCTCTCTCTCTCTCTCTCTCTCTCTCTCTCTCAGAATCACTGGAAAGTAAGTCCCAGTCATGTTGACACTTTATCTCTAAATATACTTCAAGCTGTATCTCCGAAGAATGAGGACATTTTTCTATTTAAACATGATACCATCATCATGCCTAAGAAAATTAACAAAAATTTCCTAGAGCATCTAAACCAGGCCTTACCCAAATGTCTGTATTTGGGGAACTATAATCCCATTCAAGGTCTGCTAGTATTTTTTTTTAAACACATGTAAGTGTGTTTATGTGTGACTAAGCTTATGAAGTGTGTGTGTGTGTGTGTGTGTGTGTGTGTGTGTGTGTGGGGTATATGGGAACATGAATGGATCAGCATATATGTGTGTGTGCACACATGTTATATATTCATGTTTGTGGTGTGTGTGTGTGTGTGTGTGAGCACACACGTGTTAAGGAAGGGATACTGGAGATCACCTTTGAACAAAATCAACCAAGATGTGCTAGAAAGAATATGCTTCATTTTTTTCCTCCAGTGCATTTGAAGAAATAAGAGTTAAGCTCCAGACACTGTGGGGTGGAACCGATCTTGGCTAAGGAGGCTGAAGGTACTAATGGTTTTGTTCCCCTTGATAGATTAATTCAGATGTCCCTCTCTCCTGTCATCTTGGAAGATCTCTCTCTGAAAAGGAACAGGCACAAAAGTCCTTTCTCTCCTCAAAAGGGTTAGCATTAGCTTCTAATTTCCTCGCCAGGCCTGCAGCTGACGCACAAAGAAAGGTGTAATTACAATGTGACGTGCGCTGATCGCAAGGGCCTGGAAATTCTGAACTGCTAACTCTGCTCAGAATACATTTCAATCTGGTGCTGTGAATTTTACATTGAAATGGGTTTTTTCTTTAAAGCCCTAGAGAAAACAACCCCTGCACAGAAGCATTAACAAATTGCTTTGCAAATCTAGGCTAAAGTGAACATTCCATTTGAGGAGGTCAAATCAAGCTTGGGTCCCGAAGCCCAAGCCTGGGCCCCAGCAGCCCGAGTCAGCTCTGGGTAGATGTGGCCATGGATTTGATCTTGCTTTAGCCGGTGCCACCGCTCCTGGCCTCTCTCTGTCTGAGTCCCTCGGGGCCTTTCCAGATGCCCATGTGTCTCTGCCCAAGGTTCGGGAGGTTTAGGGCCTGGGAACTGCTGAGACTGCAGGCCCTCTTATGAACAGCGCTTGCTCAGCTCTGCGGTCACTTAGTTGAGAAGGACCCACAGAAGCAAAGTCTAGGCAAGTCCAGGCTGGTGTGGACCAGACCGCAGAAAGAATTTGCTTCTACCCATTCACTTTACAGAGCAGGATGCTGAGACCAGCAGGAGGGTTCAATGCTGTCCAAGTTCCCCCAACTGGTCCCTGTCATGATCAAAACAGTTAAATTGTTTGTCAGTAGTCTTCCAAGCATCATGCCGAGTGGTTTACATTTTCTCATGTACGGCTGCTAGCCATCTTCTGATTAAACTATGTTTTTTTTTTAACCAATTCCTCAGTTTTCTAAATAAGGAAACTGAAGCCCAGAGAGGTTAAGCTGCCTAAGGTCATGCAGCTGGGATTTGCACCTGGACCTGCTATTCAAAATTCTTCATTGGAAACAGCGGCGCTGCTTCCCCTTCCCAGTGTCCCACTCTGAGTGGTCCTCGCCACACCTACCAAACCTTGTCTTTCTTCTCCTGTCATAGACAGCTTCACCCTAACCTGCCAGCCTGCAGGTTCTCCTGACCTTGCATCCACACCCTGGGCAGAGGGAAGCCCCCAGAACAACACCCTAGTAGGGGAAACGCTGAATCTTAGCCGCGGTTGAGGTGTGTTCCTGCCCCTGACCGGACATGTTTTTGACCTGGTCTCTTTGAGGTGAGGCCAAGGAAGTTTATACGGCACTGACTGTCCTGTGTGTGCCTCGGTTCTCAGCATTTAGCTGCTCTGTGCGCACGCCGTCCACACTGACTCTCACACCCTCCTCAAGCACTGAGGAAAGGTTGGGGGACCCAGAGCCGAGGCTGTGGACTCTGTCTTCTATTTTATCTCACATACATCTACAGGAGGAAAAGATACTAAGGCCCAGTGAGGTCCAAAGAGCTGCATGAGGTTCCTGCCCGCCTCGCATCTGCCTCTTAGTCACTTCTCAGGCAGCCAGACAGGACCGTGCCAGTGCCCCCAGGGGTGTCCTAGCCAGAGAGGCCTTGGCCCCGAGGAGGGGGTGGCAGAGGGCATCATAAGGCCTCGCTGGCTGCCCTGAACACTGCTTCTCTAGAGCAACAGAGATCAATTGGCCCCAAATAAACATCCTGAGCTGCCGTGAACCTGGTCCCCAGGGCCCTGGCCACGGAGCCTGGGGCAGCTTGGGGACCTGGATTAAAACGATACGTTTTCAATTTGGCCTTAAACGAATTCACCAAATCGGCATCTTTGATGTCAAGTGGAAGTGAATTCCACAAATCTCAATTTATTTTATGGGGAAGAGTTATTGATTTTTTTTTTTATCGTCTGCTTTTCCTTCTCCCCTCCTAGCTGCCAAGCCTCTTCCACCTGGATTGAATTGTTTGATTTAAGAGTGGCAGTTCACCAAGAGGAAGAAACACCTCTCCCCTCCATTCAACACCTCCCCCATCCCGCTATGCCCGGCCTGCATCCCGTCAGCTGCAGAGGCCAGCCCTGCCCTGAACAGCTGGGGCAGCAGGGACAGGGGCAGGCCCCGGCCAGGGTTTCCCTAGCTGGGCTGGAGCCAGCACGTGTGCCCTCGCTCACCCCTTGCCCATAGTTTCTCTGCTGGCGCCCACACCCAGCCAGTTTGGTGCCTGTTTATAGACTGTTATATGTCAAGTTTTCTCATGTCCTTTTTATGTATTGCGTCATTCACCTACTTGAGGCACTGCAGTGGCTGCCTGTTTTCCCGCCACACGCCCACATCCATGGCCTAGCACGCAAGGCCTTGTACCTCAGACCCCAACCTGTCCAGCCATTCCTCTAACTGGCCTTCCATTCCTTTCTGGAGCATCTTTTATTTATGGAGGGTTTTGTAGGGAGCATCTTTTATTTACGGAGGTTTCTGTATCTCCAGTGCCTGGTGACTATTAGGGGCTCAGGACTTGTTTACTGCATGAGGAGGTGAGCGCTGTGACACACAAGTGCCACCCTCAGCCCTGGTTTTGCTTATGTTGTCCTCTTCCCCTGGGCACCAGCACGCGGCTCTCCCAATCCCTCTGGCCTGCGCCAAGCCCAGTCGCTCCTGTTGGACTCCCGACGAGGTGCGTCTCAGATAGAACTGTTGATTCTCCCCACCTGGCCCGGTCCTTGCTGTCTCGACCCATGGCTCCACCAGGCACGCGGCAGCTCCTGTGAGAAATCCAGCAGCCATCCCTAGTTCATTTCTTTTCCTCATACCCGCATCTGGTCCACCAGTAAATTCTATTGGTTCTACCTCATGGCAGACAGAATAATGGCACCCAGAGATGCCCAAGCTCTAATCCCCAGGAACCTGGGAACATGCTACCTTACATGGCACAAGGTTCTTTGCAGGTGTGACGTTAAGGATCTCGAGATGGAGAGATTATCCTGGATTATCCTGATGGGCCCAGTGTCACCACTGAGTCCTTAAAAGGAAAGACATTTCCAGCTGTGGTCAGAAGGAGAGAGAACGGTGAGAGATGGATTCCACACCCCGTGGCTGGCTCTGTAATGTAGGGGACTACTTGCAAGTCTTGGAGAGTGGCCTCTGGAAGTTGGAGAAGGCGAGGAAATGGATTCTTTCCTAGAGCCTCTGGAAAGGAACGCAGCCCTGCCAACACCTTGATTTTAGCCTCGTGAGACCTGTGTTGAATTTTTAACCCATAGAACTGTAAGTTGATGAATCTACGTTGCTTACAACCACTAAGTTTGTGGTGATTTGTTCTGCCAGGGACACAAACGGATACAGGCCTCCATGAAGCCATCCTGAAAATGGCCTCTCCTCCCCTCCTGCCCTGGTCCAGGTCACCCAGACTCCTGCTGGGGCCTCCTCACCGGTCCCCTCCTGCACTTGAGGCACCAGCTTTTCTCCTGAAGTCAGTTGTCCACCAGGAGCCAGAGCTGTCTTTCCATGTCTTCACTTTCTATTCTGAAATAATTTCAAACATCTAGAAAAGTTGCAGGAAGAATACAAAGGTCGCTTATGCCCTCATCACTCATACTCATCAGTGGTTAACGATTTGCCTTATTTGCTTGGCGGTTCCCTCTCTCTCACATCGTATCATGGCCCCACTCCGAACCTCCAGTGGATTCCCAGCGCAGCTGGGGTGAAGTCCACACTCTCCTTCTCATGTCCAGCCCTCCTCGGGCCCCAGCCACCTCTCCAGCATCCTTTGCTTCTGCTCATCCCTTTCACGACGCTCACGGTACTTTAGCCCTCCCGGTCCCCCAAGGCTCTCCTGGCTATTTCGCCTGTGTGGTACTCTCTTCCTCCTCAACATCACTCAGGCCTTGGCTCCAGCACCATCACCTTCCACACTCTTTACACCATCATTCTACTAAGGTAGCCCCCTGCCCCAAATAGCTACTCTCCATCACTCTACCCTATTCTGCTTTCTTTATAGCATTTATCGGGGTCTGAAATTGTCCTATTTCTTCATTCACTGCTGTTTATTCATTTCTTCACTTGCGGGTAGCTGTTTAGGCAAGACTCTGTCTACCTCTTTTTTTTTTTTTTTTTTTTTTTGCGGTACGCGGGCCTCTCACCGCTGTGGCCGCTCCAACGCGCAGGCCCAGCGGCCATGGCTTACCGGCCCAGCCGCTCCGCGGCATGTGGGATCGTCCCGGACTGGGGCGCGAACCCGCGTCCCCTGCATCGGCAGGCGGACTCTCAACCACTGCGCCACCAGGGAAGCCCCTCTGTCTACCTCTTATTCTCAAATTCTAGAACAGTGCTTGGCACACAGTAGGTGCTCAACAGGTATAAGTTGACTGATTTTTGTGACATAACACTGAGCCCTTTCTAAGTAGCTCACTGCTCTAGAGGTGTGTGTCTTTACTCAAGGGCAAGAGTATCGTTCCTTTCCCTTTTAAATCTTTGCCTCTCAAGCCTGGGCACATGGCAGGACCTTGGGATTGTGGGGAATTTTCTTGGCAGGTGTGAGCGTCTCCATGTGGTGGACCTGCATGCCTTTGCCCCACACCACCCCGACAGCTGGCCCTGAGCTCTGCAGTCAAATTGGTGCCCCTGATGGAGGCCCACCGTCACCATAGCCTCTTCCTCCACAACGTGCTTTTCTTTTAAGTTTTTCTAAGTGCTGTGAACTTTCTAATACTGTCTACTCCCTGTGCCCCTCCTGTGGAATGATAAATGGGGCAGAGAGCCTCAGTCCCTTTTGATGGACGATGAAATTGAAGCAGAGGCAGGTTAAGTGGCTTGGCCAAGGTCACACAGGTAATTCATGGCAGGACAGATCCCGAGCCCCGTGCCTTTTCTGCAGACCACAGAGCAGCTGGCTCTCGCCTCTCATAGAGACTGAGGGGCCCAAACCCGATATCCTGGGCACAAAGCCTTTAGCAGAGGAGGGGAGGGCAGGAAGCGCTATGGTTAGGTGAGCTCTGGGTATGTGTGGGTCTAACAGCTCTTCATTTCCTTTCCTTCCATTCATATAGTCGTTCATTCACTCAGGCACCTCCATTCAGACACAGCCCTTGAGCATCCTGGCTTCCTGCTGGGCACAGAGGAGGGCACTGGCGGGGGGAAGGGGCCTGCTCACCAGAGCGGTTCTCACGGGCAGGACACTCAACTACCGTCCATCCATCCGTCCATCCGTCTCTGGGGCAGTGATGTTGGATTGGAGACAGCATCCCGGCAGGTAAGAGATCGATTCCCTCGATGGAACTCAGCACCAACTTGTGCACAGCCACAAATGATCAACAAATCCTTGCAGAACACTCAAATGAGGATTGACTCCCTCCATAAAACAATTACACAGTGTGATCTGTTCCTGGCTTCTCTGGTAAGAGAGTCCTCTGCCTTCCGGGATGGGCCTATGGTCCAGGCTGAGCTAATCACAGCACCTCCTTTCCCCCACAATGACTAGTCCAGGGGAGGGCTGGTGACCCAAACCTGGACAGTCAGGGCCCTTTCTCGGGATTTAAATCTATATGTGAGACAAAGAAGCTCTCTGCTGTGTGTGGGGTGGCTGAGCCCCTGTCACTGTGTACAGCCGAGAGGCAGAGCCAGGAAATGGAGGGACAGTCACAGTGGTGACCAAGTCCCCAGATCAGGTATCCCTGAGGGTTTCTGTCGTCACCAACACAACAGTCCCTAACTCATGCTCCGTGGAACTCCGTCGATGGGTCAGTGATGAGCAATGGCTCGCTTTGTCCTCCTGGCCGTCTTGTAGGTCACCAAGTAGGGAAGGCTTCTTCCTTCTGCAGGAGGGCAGGAGGAAGGGATGGGGCCCAATAGCCCAAAATTAGGGGCCATTTTGCAAGAAGTTGTCTTTCCAGTTCTGTTTCACCCAAAGCAAGGTTCTCAGCAGGGTGGTAGGGTTGTACCTGTAATGTATCTGTTCATTGTATTCTACCAGCCAGATTATGTGGGAATTTCAACTCAGACATCAATATGTAATGCGTTAATTTTCTAACCATTGCTTACAGCCTCCTATGCTTAATCTCCCATTTCCATTCCTCAACAACAACTTAGATTCCATAACCTTCTGATCATTTTCAATTATTGAAACTCTGTCTAGTTTAAAGTGTAACTTCAAGCTCAGATTGGATCGAGTGTCTTTGCCTCTTCCTGGGGCAGCCTGAGAGGGACCCCCAACTCCCTAAGGGATAAAGGGTATGTGGGGATGGTGAGGAGGGGGCTGTGAGACAGGTCCCTTCCGTCTTCAGGGATTCTTCAGGCACCAGCTTCTCCAGGAGGGGCCACTGGGAGGGGTCACAGGGGAGGAACGAGAATCCCTTCACCCAACAGGTGCTGGGTGCCTATTCTGTTTACCCCTGACAGGCGAGCAATGACTAGGTGGCAGGCATCCGGACGCTGCTGTCTCCTGGACCCTCTTGTAAGCTCTCTGGGGGCTCCCAAGGGGTCTGTCAACACACATTTCCCTGACTCGGGAGTTTGGGTCCAGCTCTGGGCTTCATATCTTCTAGCCCCTCCAGCTCTTTACTCTGGGAGGGGGTGGGGGGAGTCCAGCTCACACCCTCCCACTGCTGGGGCCCCTCACAGATGGAGAGTCAGGATATGCTCATGTGAAATGAAACGATTCTCATTCTCTCCCTCATCCCCACCTTTCCTCTATGAAGCTGCATTGGTCAAGAGTTGCCGCCAAACTGGTTCCCAAACACTTTCCTGGTCTGTTCTCTATGACCGCGTGGTCCTTCACCTTCATTTTTCTATTCAAATATTCAAGAAGCAAAGGGGGTTCTACCCTTGAGGGGCTTGGAGTTTTACTGGGAAGGTAAGAATAACACAGATGCAACCATCAGGGACCCAACAGAGGGTTCCACATCAAGTGCTTCGTTGCACGTGGACAGATACAGACACACACGCTGTGTTCGAAGCAGACTAAAATAGGGGCTCTCGAGCCAGACAGCCGGGGTTCAAATCTAGGCTTGCCACTTGTGAGCTGTGCAACTTGGGCAAGCTTACTTCACCTCTCTGGGTCTCAGCCTCCTTCCCAATAACACGGGGAGGGTGACAGTATCACTCCCGTGTAGTTTTCACGAGGATTAAATTAGGTCTATATGAAACACTTAGAATGGAGCCTGGCATGTAGTAAGTACTCAATAAAAAGATAACGGTGCTGTGCAGTGAAGGCCAGAATGGTTAGGTCTGTAAGCAGCTGATTCTCTGCAGCGGGAACTTGGCAAGACTGTCTGTGGGGAGGGGCACTGCCCCCAGAGGGGAGGAGACACAGCCCCTGGGTGCTTGTGGCAGCTGTGCCACCCCGTCCCGGGGAAGTAAAAGTGCCCAGAGCACCTTTCCCTGCAAAAGGGCCCACCTGCCTCAGTGGTCCAGTTGGGAAAAGTGCTAAGGGGGCTGCCTGCAGCAGAATGGTGTGAGGGCAGTGGCAGTGTGGCAGCCAAAGGATGTGGCAGCTGGGGTGTCACAGCCCTGGCTCCGCCTCTAGATTTGGAGGTGTGGAGGGGCCTCCAACAGGGCTCAGGGTGGTGGCTCGTGGGACAGGATGACAGGGCGGCGGCAGAGCTCTGGGCAGGACCCTGGGCCGAGGTTGCTGGAGGTGTGGTCCCAACCGGAGGAGCCTGTCTCGGGGGAGGAGTTCCACAGGATTGTCACCTACATTAGACAAGCTTTTTAGATCATCACCGGAGTCTAAGAAGAGACACCGTGCCTCACCTGAGATTGCATGGGGAGGGTGAGGCAAGCCAGGCCTGGAAGCTAAATCTTCAAAGCAAAGTGAAATCTGAGCCCTGCCCCTCCCCCTCCAGCCCCCCTCCCCACCCCCCCGCCCCCCGCAGGAGGTAAAGTTGTCTTGGATGACGATAGAACGGGAGCCAGAGGTGGCTCAGGCCCTCTTGCTGGAGCTGGGATTCCAGGACTGGGGTGTTCACGGAGGTCCCAGCGCGCCCTGGGCGTAGCTCTGCAGAAAGCCGGCCCGCAAATCTTCCCACAGCGGCTGCCGAGAATACAGCCGACATAATAATTTCTTTGACCTCCACCACAGGAGTTTCTGAAAAGAACAAAACAGCATCATTCCCTGGCATTTACAGTTTAAACCTTTCCTATTCAAGTTTCTAACAAAAAAAGCCACCAACCCATTCTGGTCGTGATTAAAATTCATAGGCTTGCTGCAGAGAACAGATGCAGAAGCAATTTTAGGCCAGTCATATCCCAGGTCTGCAAAATTAATTTGACAGGTTTGCATTAAGGCACTGATCAATACCCACTTTAGAGCGGCAGAGGCTAACTGAGAAAAAATAAGTGACCGGAGTGCTACCAGACGAGAAAAAATGAATCTTCGAGACTTTTTTCTCTCTAAGCTTGCACCTACATCAGAAGTCCTGACCTCAATCCATTGATCGGCTGCAGTTAACATGACAAAAGGCCCAGCAGATAGACCGTTGCGGCCTACCGGGGAACAATCACCCGGATACACTAAATGTTTGACAGAGTGACTGGACTGCGGAATTAGTCTTGGCTTTCCGAGGGCAGTCCCCAGCCCGGCCTTCCTGAATCCTCCCCTCCCTTCCCGAGAACCATTTGCAGAGACCCAACTTTTACTAAACTTCCTTCCACGGATGGCGTGGGGATGTGGTCCCCGGGAAGCTGGGGTCTGGCTTGATTCAGCCACTGAGATGAGGAGGCAGTTAAGATCGAACCTTTCTTGAGACTCTCAAATAGAGGCCTTGAAGCTAACGTCAGTGGGGACCTCCAAAGGGCTTGATTCAAGGGGGCTGACTCAGAAATGGAGAGCCCAAGTGGACGGTCATTGCCTGCACTTGGAGAGAGATGGGCTTTACCAGTTTCGGTTTGATTTTATCGTCTTGAGGTGTGTAAGAAATGCACTTTAAATTCAGAGCATCCTCTGAAACCTGGCAGTTCTGTTCCTAAGCCTTGTTGCCTTTCTGCCCTCTCTTTCACCACGTGGCCAACTCACACTTTGCCAGTAATTCAACAAATCTAAAATGAGCACCCACTAAGGATGGCACATGATACAGGCACTGGATACACAGGAAAGAGCGTCCCCCTGAGGCTCAGATTGACCCTCGCCTCGTGAAGGTTGTCCTAGAAGAAGTCTCACCTTCCCTTTCCAGCTCACTCATCTGCTGGGAGCCATCCCTTTAGCGCTTGGCTCTACGGAGCAGCGACATCCTAGAGAAATGTAACGTGAGCCGCAAATACAGCTACGCATGCGATTTAAAATTTTCTAATAGCCACATTCAAAAAAGCGAAACAGAAACAAGTAAACTTAATTTTAACAGCATATTTAATCCAGTATGTTTAAAATACTATCATTTTAACATGGAATGAATATAAAAAAGCATCCATGTGCAATTTTACCTGCTTTTGTTCTGGTTCTAAGTCTTCCAGCACATTTCAATGTGGACGTTGGGACTAGTCACGTTTCCGGCGCTCAGTAGCCACAGTGCCTGGTGGCTGCCGCAGTGGAGAAGGCAGAGATGGCCACGGTGGGTCTGGGGTTCCTTTCTGAACACCCACAAGCAGGAACACTCTCCTGCCCTTCCTCGCTCCCATCCTCCACTACATCTAGCCCTTGACTAAAGTTATGTGGCTGCCATTCACACCACCAGTTGTTAAACATCACCGTTGATAAAGTAATTGCAATGCAGGGCATGGCCATGCTGCTCAGATAGGTGAAGCAGTGGGCTCCCTGAGGGCGCGGTGTGTCCTACTCCTCCGTTTAACGATGGTGCCAGCACAGTGTCTGGCCCTTAGAGGCTCTGTCATTACTTAACAAACATTTATAACCAGGCACCGCCCTAAGAATTTGGCAAATATTAACTCATTTAATCCTTATAATACCGTCAGCGGTGGATGCTGTTATGACCTCCCCAACAGATGAGTTGACCTGTCCAAGGTCTCAGAGCTAGCAGGTGGCAGAGTAGGACTCAAATGCAGCAGTCTGGCTCAGAGCCCATCTTCTTATCACCACTCCACACTGCCTCTTGTTAATGTTCTTGAACATTCAGGATACATGAAGGCACAGGACTGCCTTTTCAGAGCAACCCCAGCAGAGTTCCCTAAAGTTCCCCTCTGATCCCCATGTTGGCTTCCAGCCTTTGGCGTTTCAGCAGGTACATTCCCAATCAGATCAGCCCTACAGAATGAACAGTCAGCTGACCTGCTGCCTGGATAGCTGATCCAGAGGCGTGAAGCTGGGTGGCCCGAGGAAGGGATTACCTGCAGCTGTTTTGTTCTCCTATCTTAACTCAGATCCCAATCGTGTCTCTGTCATGTCCGGCATTTTCACCTTGTGTCAGTCACTTAACCTGCCCGTGGATGGTCACCAGCTGTAAACCCAGGAAATAGCATTTGTTTCATTTGGGACATTCAGGGTTCTGAATGTATGATGTAATGATGTAACGTCTGTGGAAGAGTTTTAAAAATTATAAAGTGATATGCAAATGTGAAGTCACTGTACTATTATTTGTATTAAATATTAAAGTATTTGTACCATTGTTGATGGTAAAAAACAAGGGCTGTTCATTATGATCTCCAGGTCATGGTATTCTCGCCTGTGCAAATAACCCTCTCTTATCCTCCACCCCTACCCAAGGGAGCGGAATTCCTGTCTTTAGAGTTTTGGGGGGTTTTTTTTTGGCTGTGTTTGGTCTTCGTTGCTGTGCACAGGCTTTCTCTAGTTACGGTGAGCAAGGGTTACTCTTCGTTGCAGTGCGTGGGCTGTTCATTGTGGTGGCTTCTCTTGTTGTGGAGCACGGCCTCTAGGCACGTGGGCTGCAGTAATTGCAGCGTGTGGGCTCAGTAGCTGTGGCGCACAGGCTCTAGAGTACACGGGCTTCAGTAGCTGTGGCTCGCAGGCTCTAGAGCACAGGCTCAGTAGTTGTGGTGCACGGGCTTAGTTGCTCTGCAGCATGTGGGATCTTCCCGGACCAGGGATCAAACCCGTGTCCCCTGCATTGGCAGGTGGATTAACCACTGTGCCACCAGGGAAGTCCCAGAGTTTTTGGCTGTAGACAGCTTTGCAGAAATCTTGGATGGTAATTCACAAATTATGAGGAATCACTTCATCTGATTGGTCCAATAAGTAAGGAGTGAGCTAGCGATTACGTGGGTAGATACAGTATAAATAAGCTTTATGACATGGCTGAGGGATCCCTTTGTGGACCTTCCCTAGGTTGCCTACAATTAGGTAACAGTGACTCCACTCCCATTTTGGATTTTAATCTGGACGCCATTGAGCATTCATATTAACTCTCACTCTTGCCATGAATCTCCAGCAAGGTTACGCTGGAAGATCTGTCCAACTGCATGGACAGACCAAGTAGTCTGTCATGAGCTGTGTGATAGAGGCTCATGACTTCCTTTTCTCTAGCCTCGGTTTCCTTCTGTGTAAAATAGAGGCTTTGGGAGCTGGTGCTCACTGAGGTATCCTCCCAAGAGCCCAGAGAAGGGGCTACATGCATCATCAAATTGAAAGTACTTGGAAAACGGAAATGCCTGTAGCTAAGGTGTCAAGTTGTCAGCTTCACAGGGGTGGGGACCCCTGCCTCTCTGTCCCCCAAATGCCTCTATCATAGCCTGTACCTTATTGTCTGGTAATTGAAGGAAAATTTCATTTTGGTATCTGTCCCCAGCCTCCAAACTAGGACCTGCCCTGTAGGAAGCACTTCCTAACCATTTGTTGAATGAATGAAAGAATACATGGGTGAAGGCAATCCTGAGGTGGAAAGAGCCTGGCAGACAAGAGGAGTTGTCACTGCAGTGAAGCAGTAGGGGCTCTGCCTGGACCCTTCACCTACCACCTGAGCCCACAGCCCAAAGGAGCAGAGTCTGTGGTCCAGATGACACAGGCTGTTGTCCCTCGTCCCCCCACATAGATGTCCTTTGCCCTCAGCTCTTGGGAATAAGGCTACCTGGCCCAGGCTTCTCTCCCGCATAAAATCCAGACATCTTGAGGCCTTCCAGCCCGCACCGTCACTCTCCTCACCATGTTCCCACCTCGTACACACCACGTCGGTGCTCTTCTCTTCTTTTGCCATCAAGAGCCCTCCTGTTGTCCTTTTTGCTGCCTGGGATCTTATAAAATCCGGTACTTGAGGCAGATCTTCCTGCCCCACAGCGTACATGCCACCTTCTTTATCTGCAAAGATTCAGCTTGCCTTATTTCTTCAGGGCCCAGTTTCTGTTTTCTGGGATCTGAGTTCAGCCATGCCAGGGTGCTGTGTGCCAGCTTATCCCACCCATGTATTGGGAGGCATGTCATATAGTTCCAGAACATGAGCTCTGCAGTCAGATCACCTGGGTTCGAATCCCACTTTTGCCCTTTACTAGCTAGGTGACCTTGGGCAAGTTAAATTAACTTCTATCCTAGATATTATTGATGCACAACAAATTATCCCCAAACTGAGCAACTTAAAACAACTACTGTATTATTCACATGAATTCTGTGGGTCAAGAATTTAGACAGGGTTAGTAGGGATGACTTGTCTCTACTTCACAATGTCTGGGGCCTCCCTGGGAAAACTTGAAAGCTGAGGATATCTCCAAGGCTGAGGCTGGAATCATCCTAAAGTCTCTTGCACTCACATGTGTGGCACCTGGGCTGGGATGATTCAAAGACTAGGATTGGTGACTAGAGCACTTGCCTGTGGCCTCTCCATATGGCTTGGGCTTCCTCATAACATGGCAGCCTCAGAAGAGTGGAACTTCTTACACAGAGGCTCAGTTCTCCAACTGCACTGGTTCCAGCAAAAAAAGTAGAAGCTGCCTGCCCTTTTATGAGCCAGACTCAGAGGTCACAAGCATCACTTCTGCCACATTCTATTGGTGGATGCAGTCAGATGCCCTCCTAGATTCAAGAAGAGGGGGACATAGAGTCCCATCTGCCAATAAGAGGAGCATCAAGGAATTTCGGGTCCATATTTTGAAAGCACCACAACTTCTCTCAAACTCAGTTTCCTTATCCGTAAAATGGAGATAATAATGCTTATCTTGTAAGACTATTGTGAGGCTTAAATTAGATTACGTACAGTGAAGTGCCTGACACCCTCAGTTAAGTGTCAACTTTGATGATTGTTATAACATTAGCTGACTGAGCACCAAGCACTTTTTGACAGCCTTTGCACTATAGGCACGTGTGCCCAACCTCATGCTGGGTCCTGTGAGGGAAGCGTAGAACCCATTCTCTGCTATCAGGCTGAGGAAATAAGATGCAGATGTGTAGCAACCAAAAGTTCAAGGAAGTGGGAAACAGTATTGACAAGTTCAGGAAAGGGAGAGAGAAGTGTGAACACATCTGGTCAGAGAAGACTGCAGAGGAAATGAAACGAGTTGGATCTGGAAGGATTTAGGATAGATTGGAGGGAAGGAGATGGGAATTCTGGGCAACATAGATGGATTTGCAAGAAGACAGAGACTTCTGGGAGAATGAAGACATCAGCCCTTTGCAAGCATGTTTACCCTCCTTTAGTTTCTCTAATTGTAAAATAGGGATGCAAAAGAATGTCCTGATAGTGGAAATCTACCTATTTGTTCATCTGTCCATCCACCCAACTTTTTACCTATCTTCTCATCCATCCATCCATCCATCCACCCAACACACTGTGCCAAGAGCAGCTCTAGATGCTAGGAATACAAAGATGAATAATATTGCTTCAGTCACTCAGTAGTCATCTCCACAATCTACTGGGGGCTGAGGGAGGATATTTTGGTGCAAGGGTATTCTTTCAGCTCTCCTCTATAATACCACACATGTGGTATTATAGACCACATGTGTGGGTAGAGCAGCCTTGACCTCTTATTATCTGTTTATAGTTGAGCTGATTAGCTGTACAGTTTGTATTTAGTAACTAATTCTGGTCCAGCGAATGAAGGAAAAGGAGGTACACAGATTGATTGAGTACCACCTAAAAGTCAGTTACTTTACTAGAGGTTTGATGTTCAGCTTCCGTATTGAATCTGTGAAGAAGGCATCATTAGCCTCATTTAATGGAGGAGAGAACAGAAACTTCAAGAGAGTAAGCAATCTGAATGCTAGTAGTAAGTGGTAAGACTGGTATTTGAAACCAAGTGTGTCTGGTTGCCGAGTCCAGGCTCTTTCCTGTGAACGCTGTGGTCCCACGAGCCCCATGGTGCTAAGTTCATGCACACACGGACACTTTCATTCTTAAGATAGTGACTAGAGGATTTAGGTCCTGTCTTTCCTATATAGTTCTGATGTCTCTGACCCATCTTCAGAAGAAAATGTCTCACGTTTGATTGCATTTCCCAGGAATGTGACCCTCCCAGAGACTAGTGCCTAGTTCTGTACCTCCATGAATCCACCCCCCTCACACACAATCAGTGGGAATTTGCTGGCAGGGGGACATTCTCAGAATGTCATTTCATGAAACTGTCCTCACTCCCAACCCATCTCCACTGTGATCAGTGACTTCTGTTTATGTGATATATTAGCATGGGTTGTCGAGCAGTGACGAATCCTAGACCATGGACAGAGCAGAACTTGTGAGTTCCTGGGGAATGAACCTCTGGCTTCACTTGGTGGCCCTAATGGTCCACAGATGTCACCTGTGGCCAGGAACACAAAGAATGTCAGCCCAGAGCACTTTCTGCATTTTCCTGGTACATCTTCTCCCTTGCCAGAACCCTGGGACCCAGTGGACCCCTGTGTCTCACAACCTCACGGGTGGACAGGAGACTTCCTCAGCCCTGGGAGAACACCGAATATGTTTCCTAGTTCGTCGCAGGATCCAGACGGCTGCCTTTGGTGACGCATATTGTTACAATCATTGTTTAATATTCTGATGGAGACACAGGTTCAATTATGGTTGTATTTTTCTAAGTGTGGTCACTTATGTCTCAGACATTCAGCAGAAGTGTTCATCTCATGGGGCTTAAAGAGATTCAGAAGGTGGGGTAGGGTCAGTAATAAGGTCAGACTGGGGAGCTGTCTACCTATTAACCCTCCATTTTGGTAACCAGACAGCCATACCAGCACACAAGGTGGACCCTGGAACTTGTCACTATTAATATTGTCACTGAGGCAAGGTGGCTGGGGTTTGTCTAAGCTATTCCAAGGGCAATATCACAATTGCTTACATCACAGAAGTGGCCTAGTAAGATGTGGAGAGTGGGGACCTGTTAAAAGCGGAGTGGGATGGGAGAGGGGATGGGAGAGAGGTTGGAGTGAAATATATATGCAGGAGAAAGAGTTCTGGACTAAGTAGAATGAGGTAAGGGACCCCGGGAAAAGCTTCCTGCATTTGTATCACGCATTCACTCAGACACACATCATTCATTCATTCAGCAAGCATCTGTTTGGCTCTCTTAAGATGTTCTACTCCAATTCTAGGGATTCTGTGGGAATAGAAAATAAATCCTCTAACTCCATCTGCAAGTCTAGTTGAACCAGAGCACAAAATTGCCATAACACTAGAGGGATCATGTTAAGTGTCATAAAAGCAGGATCCACAGAAGGTAGGGAGCATCCAGAGAAGAGGAAAATTGCTTCAGCAAGAGCAAATCATGGAGGACTTTCTGGAGTAAGAATCTTGTGCATGAAAGAGTAAATAAAAGTGCTCTACACGGGGAGGGGGAGGGTTAGCTGTGACAAAGTGAGAGAGTGGTATGGACATATATACACTACCAAATGTAAAATAGATAGCTAGTGAGAAGCAGCCGCATAGCACAGGGAGCTCAGCTCCACGCTTTGTGATGACCTAGAGGGGGGGATAGAGAGGGAGACGCAAGAGGGAGGGGATATGGAGATATATGTATACATATAGTTGATTCACTTTGTGACACAGTAGAAACTAACACAACAATGTAAAGCAATTTTACTCCAATAAAGATGTTAAAGAAAAAAGTGCTCTACAAATAGAGAGTAGCATACTTTACCTTCCCTGCCGACAAAAATGCCCATATACCGCCTTCCCTGGCTGGAGACTGGAATTGATCCTGGCCCTTATGCAGAAGTTCTGGCCTTGGTTCCCTTGGAAAATCTACACACACACACACACACACACACACACACACACACACACACACACACACACACTGGCAGGGAAGCCCCTCTGGGTGGGGCAAGGGCTCTGCATGTGAGGATGGACCCTTGAGAACGTGTGACCTCTGGGATCAGGCCTGGCGGCTTATAGTCCAAGGCTCTGAAGCCATGGCACCTCTGTTTCCCAGGCATGTTCAGGCCCCAGTAGTAGCCAGCTGGGTCCCAGAGCCCTGCTTTGGCCACCAGAGAGAGTGGGACAGCAGGTGACCAGTTGTGTGTCTCCCTTTTTCAGATGAGAAAACTTAATACAAAGAAGTTCAGAAGTTTTCCTGAGATGCTGAGATTTGACCAGCTTTGGTTTGTTTTTTGACAGCAAAGTCCACGGAAAGGTTGTCTGGGCCAGACATTGGATTTCAGAATGCCTCTCCCGAGGGGCCTAGTCCTCCTTAGCCTTCACCACATCTGTCCCAGCCTCACCAGCACCTGCCCTCAGGAAAAGCTCCACCCAGGGCCACTGGCTGGCAGCACAGGAGGGAAGGAAACGGGAGGGAAGTCGCATGTTTTCTCCTCCCGTTCCAGGTGGCCGTTGAACCCATTCCACAATGTGCTCACCCCTCGGGCTCTTGTCATGGCTTGTGCCCAAGTGAGGCATATGCATGATCGTTGACATCCGTCTCCCCCACTAGACAGGAAGTCCCCTGAGGGGTAGCAGAGGTGCCCCAGCACAAATGAATGAAAAAGTGTGTCTCCTGGTCAATGACTTTTAGGCATCTCCCAGGGGGCCAGGAAGATGAGGGACATTTCCACACAGAAATCCTGCCCCAGAGGACAGGTCTTTGCTCGTGTCAGAGGAATTTAGGGTCAAGTCTTTGCCTGCCTAAGAAGGGGGTGATTTAGGGTCAGTCTTCCTCACTGCAGGAGAGGTTGGCCCTAGCATGTGCCCTTTTGGTTCAGAAGGACCCACCTGAATGGTCAGAAGCTCCTCAGAGGCTCCTATTCTGCTCGACTAGGCTCGCTAGATGCTATCTATTTCTCCATCTATCACTTCCAGAATGAAGTGGTTGCTCCTTCCCCCAGGGGGGCTGGGGTGGAGGAGGGTGGCCCACAATGAGAGCAAGGGTGAAGGCTGGGGGTAGGGGAGGCGAGGTTCTTGCCAAAATAAGGGCTGCTTAGGCTGATGGCACTTGTGGGATAATCTTTGAAAAGAAGCTTCCAGCTCATGGAATCATGAGTATTACAACTGGCCGGGACCTCAGTCCCCTGTCCTGGCATGAGTAAGGGACCATCATTCCATTTTACAGATGAGCCAACTGAGGTAGGGAGGCCAAAATATTCTGACTTCAAAGAACTGAGGAAAATGTGCAGCTTCGAGGACCACTTCTGGGCTAGCAGCAAGAGCACTGGACAGGACCATCCAGAACAAGCCCTGTTTATTCATTAAATTGCCTGTATTTATGTCCTGATAGGATTTGGAGGCATATTCACTGTAAAATATGTGAGTCCAATGCGTTATTCTCACTCTTTCTGTAAATAAAAAAATAAAGCCAAAAACCACGTCAGTCCCCGTTGTTTGATAGCCTCTCTTGGTACTTAATTTTATTTCACAACGTAAAGTAAGGGTAGCTGAGGGGGGGTGGGGGGGAGAAGCCGACTTCTGTCAAAGTCTAGTCTCATTGGTTAACACCTGAGGGGAAAATGAAACGAACTTAATTCAAAAAATCCTCTAGGCACACAGGAGCTTCTTCCAACCAGTAAGAGTCAGACAGCTATGGAGACAGAGACATCAATAAATAATCAGCCAGCTTAGACTTTTAAATGGGAATCCCAGCACCACCACCCAAAGGTAAATTGCATTTTTTCCACTAGCCTCAGAGCAGAGCTTCTTGCTTGTGTGGACTGCCGGACTTTGCTCGTTGCAACTGCAACCTGACCCTTCTTTCTAATAAAATGTACATCTCCTATTCTTGTGCATTTCATATATATTTCATAGATAATAGGACACACAGGAGATCTATAGCTATACATCTCCAACTGTCTTATTATCTATCTATCTATATCTCCCCCACATGCCCTATTTCACACACACACACACACATATATATATATATATATATATATATATATATATATAAAGGTGTCTGTCCTCAGAAGCATCTTTGTTACTCGGTTTCACTATTTTTTTGGTTTAAGCCACAAGTCCCCTTAAACATCACCCCTCGTGAACAGCTGGGTTGGGGCCAGGGCTCTGGAGCAGAGAGGAGCGGTGCTCAGGTCCTGTTCCCTGAGCCCAGAGAATTAACCACTCAGGAGTCCCAAACCTCCCCCAGAATGATGCCATGTTTCAAATCCGATTGGTGATATTTTTGTGCCCGTGCCCAGAATACCCCAGCCTCGTGCAGACTTGATGTCGCAGCCAGCGATGTGGATTCCTCCACGTGACAAGGGAGCAGGCCCCTTCCCATGCAGGTTTGAGCCCCATGCGGCCGAGCGGTCATGGGTGTTGTGGTCTGGGGCCGCCCTAGGGCATCCATCACCTTCCCGCAGTGTTTGGCTGGGGACCAAGAGCCAGCACGCGCTGCAAACACTGCTTCTTATTGCTTGTAATTTTCTCCCAGACCGTCTACACCTTCACCCCTTTGAAAGCAAGCTGACCTGTGAGTCTTCCTCAGTGTACAGGCCAGAGAAGCCGCAAGGGCTGCTTCTCTGCCTGCAGAACCGCCCGCTGCCTGGGGGAAAATGGCAGCCACTCGTCCTCTTTCCTTGGCCCTCTGGTGGTGGGGTGGGTGGCTGCGCTTCCTGTGAGGGAGGGTCCCCATCCCAGAACAGAAAGGAGAGGCCAGATGGGGGTATGCGAGGTTCTTCTGGGGCCATCTTACATGGCTGGTACAGAGAGAGAGCCCAGGGGGCCCCAGACTCCAGGGGTTTGACTGCCTGGTTCCCTGGCCAGCGGCAACTGAGAAGTAAGTGTAAAACACACACTGATTTCCAAAATTCAGCGGCCCCCTTCAACAGAAAAGAGTGTAAAATGTTAAGATTTTTAATGTTGATTACATGTTGAAATAACAGTAAGTTGGATATATCGAGTTAAATAAAATATAGTATTAAAATACATTTCACCTGTTTTGTTTTACTTTTTAAAATGTGACTACTAGAAAATTTAAAATCACACATGTGGCTTGCCCTATATTTCTACTGGACAACACAGTATCATATAGGCCTTTTATTATTCACGGAGAGATAACTTCAAACTTCAAAGCTAAATGTCAATGTTTCTATATGGAGTCATTCCAAAATAATTTTTATAATGAAATATTCCATATACACACAAAGCATATGTAATGTACAGTGCAATTTAGAGAACAGGAAATGAACACCTGTGCCCCAAGTGCCCTGTCTGACCACATCTCTCTCTGTCCCTGATCAGAGCCAGTAGACTGATCAGGCAATCGCTCTTATTAACTTTATACTGCCCTTTAATTAAATTATAATTTTTATTTTGAAAAATTATTAAAAATTCAGAAAGTACCAATAAAGATCTAACAAACAAACAAACACCTGGGCACAATCACCCCAAATTGATTACTGTTAATATATTGTCCTAAACATTTCTCACTAAATAAAATGAAGAAGGCATTACAGGTCAAGCCAGAGCTATCTTTTCATTGCTGGCCAACTCTCTCTACTCCCAGGAGCCCTGGTTATATTTCTGCAACAAGGTATTAGTGTACCATCAAATGACAACAGCAAGGTCAGACATTGAGTTGGCACCTGGCCCCAGTGAATACAAAGGAGATTCTAGAAGGTCATATACATCCAGGGCAGGAATCAGCAGATTTTTATATTTTATTTATTTAACAATTGTATATATTTAAGGAGTACAACATGATGTTTTGATATTTATATATAACACCCTCAAGCTAAGTAACATATCCACCTCCTCACAGAGTTACCATTTTTATGTTAATATTTTGGAGTGAGAGCACCTGATGTCTACACTCTTAGCAAATTCTCAGTATAAAATACAGTATTATTAATGACAGTCACCTTGCTGTACATTAGCTCTCTAGACTTATTCATCCTATACAACTGCAACTTCGTACCCTTTGACCAACATCTCCCATTTCCCCCATCTCTCTGCCCCTGGTAACGACCCTTCTACTCTCTTCTTTTATTCAACTTTCTAAGCTTCTGCATATAAGTGAGATCGTGCAGTATTTTTCTTTCTGCTTGTGGCTTATTTCACTCAGCATAATGTCTTTTATGACATTCATGTTGTCACAAATGGCAGGATCTCCTTTTAAAAAGGCTGAATAATAATCCAATGCGTATGTGTGTGTGTGTGTGTGTGTGTGTGTGTACTATTTCCTTACCCATTCATCTATTGACAGACCCTTGGGTTCTTTCCATATCTTGGTTATTGTGAATAATGCTGCAATGAACATGGGAGTGTAGATATTTCTTTGTGGTACTAAAAAAAACCACCGGATTTTAAAATTTGCTAGGATCTAGCATGACCTAATTACTTCATGGAGCCTTTGACCCTTAGTCATGGACAGGTCATTAGAAATCAGCTACAGTGGAGGCCAGAGGGGCTGAGTGGCTGATCCAAGGTCACCAGCTAGGTGATGTCAGACACTGGACAGGCACTTGGGTCTCCCATCAAGCAGTGACTTCAAGACAGTCTCAGCTGTCACCTGTGCAGATCATCTAAACCTTAACCCTCTTTACACTAGAATACCCAGGATGGGCAAATGGAATTGGGGATTGGGTTTTTTTTAGAAGCTGAAGATAAGGGAGGAAACCCTTTCAGATGTGAGAAACATTTCTTTTTTTTTTTTTGCGGTATGCGGGCCTCTCACTGTTGTGGCCTCTCCCGTTGCGGAGCACAGGCTCCGGACGCGCAGGCTCAGTGGCCATGGCTCACGGGCCCAGCCGCTCCGCGGCATGTGGGATCTTCCCAGACCGGGGCACGAACCTGTGTCCCCTGCATCGGCAGGCGGACTCTCAACCACTGCGCCACCAGGGAAGCCCGAGAAACATTTCTTAAATATCTGGGTCTACTTCCCCTGGCAGGAAACCTCCACCATTTGGCATCACACATTTTTCTTGACTGACAGTGGGTCCTTCTGGTCATTTCTCTGAAGGCAGAAGTGCTCACTGCTCAAGCTGTCACTGGAGGTGAAGGAGGTGGGGAACCCAGACGGTATCTGAGCAA
Organism: Pseudorca crassidens; assembly: GCF_039906515.1. NCBI lineage: Eukaryota > Metazoa > Chordata > Mammalia > Artiodactyla > Delphinidae > Pseudorca > Pseudorca crassidens. The sequence continues at coordinate 26,319,184 of NC_090307.1, read as the reverse complement.
GCTTTGTTTTTGTCTTTCTTTTCTTTTTACTAGGTGTTTGATAACATTATATTCTTGTGATTGGTGTCTGACCTAAATTTGAGTGATGAAAAGAAAAAAAAAATCTCATCTACCAGGAACTCTGTTGTGTTCCAGTTGATAAGAGTTTTTACTGTGATGATACTTACCAGTGGCCTGAGTCAGCCATGAAAGACTTGTGAGAATAAAAAGAAATTGTGCACCACATTTTTTCCCAGAAGTAGACAATTGAAGGACCTGGCCCAGGGGTGGGTTTGAATTACCTGAGGACTCAAGATGAGAGGCTCAACTTGGCTGACAGTAAGAAGGCCAGTGACGGATTCCCTGCCCCTGCAAATTTCTGCTGTCCTTTTGTAAGTAAAGACCTTATTCTTAATGTGTACAAGCTCTGTCCCTTCAACAAGATCATAAGCTCCTTGAGACAGGGATTGGGACTCTTGGTACAGTTCGCCATATCCACCTCAATACTATACACAGAAGATGCTTGAAAAATTTTGTGGAATAAATAATAATAATAATACAATTAAGATATACTGCCCTTGCTATGGAAAACTCTTTATCGCAAGGTGGAGCAACTGGGTGGTGGCAGATCTCTTCCCTGCTCTGGACAGAAGGATGCACTGTAATGCCAAAGAAAACCAAAATAGACGTCAGTGGTTGTTTGCCCA